>NC_045612.1:14102801-14405831 GCF_009762305.2 Zalophus californianus
GTGCTATATGAAGTTAAATCTGTAAACAAAATTTACAAAGTTCTCATCGCTACTGAGTGACTCTAGTCTAGAGGGAAAGACAATGATTAAATATATAGCACAATGCCAGGGGCTATGAGGACAATATAGCAGGGTAGGGTGATGGGGGTATTTTAGAAGGAGTAGATGAGAAAGGTCACTCTGAGGAGTTATGATGTTAGTTAGCAAAGATCTGACTGAAGCGAGGTAGCCAACCAAAGATTCACAGAAGGAACATTCTAGTCAAAACAACAGCAATTAGGTGACATTAGTGGGAATAGTGGAGTAAGGAACTTCAAAACCCCTGTCCTCCATAAAAGCAATGAAAACACTAGCAAAAATTGTCAGAATCAATGTTTTCAGAACTCTGGAAATTAACCAAAGGCTTGGAACAATCTGGGAACACTTTCTCAAGAAAAATAGCTGAATCTTGGTAAGGACGGAGGGCTTTGCAGCATTTTAATCTGCCGTATTCCTCAGCCCCTCTTCCCTTCTCCACAGTAGCCTAGAAACCCAACAACCTGCAACCAAAGTGAAGGGCAATAGTCCGGCAGCCACCGGAGGGGACAGTCCCATTCCTGTCAGTGTTTAATCTGGGGTTGCCCGCGTAGTGTAAGCCCTGACGGTCATGCGTTGTATTTTTTCTGTTAATGCAAGTGCCTGACTTAAGATTTGATTGCAGAGGCAGCCACCTGGAAGATGGCTGTCCGGGGCTATCTAGAATTAACACATTGTCAGTCGTGTGACTAGACAAAGAGCCAGGCCACCTCCCTGCATTGAGGCTCCTTTGTTTTAGGGATCTTGGTTCATTTCAGGAACTGAGCATTTGGGCCACTTGTCTTTTCCCCACCCTTTAAATTCCTGCTCTTAATGTTTTAAATTCACCAAGAGAAATGAGCCCATGAAACCGTATGTATACTCCACCTTTGACCCCAATAAAAGAACCCCAGCCCATTTGTTCACTCACTCTCTTTCTCCCCCCACCCCCACCACCTGGCTGTGTGGCTCCAGGTGTGCTGTGTGATTCCCTACACTTATAAGTAATAACCCTCGGGGCGCCTGGGTGGCTCAGTCGTTAAACATCTACCTTCGGCTCAGGTCATGATCCCAGGGTCCTGGGATCGAGCCCCGCATCGGGCTCCCTGCTCAGCAGGGAGTTTGCTTCTCCCTCACCCTCTGCCTACTTTTGCTCTCCCTCTCTCTCTCTTTGTCAAACAAATAAATAAAATCTTTTTTAAAAAAATAACTAATAAACCTCTATTTTTCAATGTTTGCTGAGGGTTGTTGCTGAAGGAAAGCTTTCAATAATAAACACCACAAGGGTCAGTCCTAACATTGGTTGGGAAAGAGATGGAAAGGGCCGCAGGGACTTCTAGCCCATAGCATTACTAACGATAGGCTGAGACCAGCATAAAACACCCTAGAAGACTCCATTCCTGAGGCTTGTCTTTATTTAACCTAACTCAAAACTCACCCAGTGCTATCTTTTCTTGAAGGTATTGGTTGAAAACAATCACAGCAGTTGTTTAAAATTATAGCTGTTTGAGGCGGTTGGTAACAGGGCAAACAATAGGCCAACCAGAAAGCTTCAAAGGAAAGCTTGAAGGGGCACCTGGGTGGCTCAGTCAGTTAAGAATCTGCCTTCGGCTCAGATTGTGATCTTGGGGTCCTGGGATCGGGCCCTGCATCGGGCTCCCTGCTCAGTGGGGAGTCTGCTTCTCTCTCTCCTTCTACCGCCCATTCATGCTCACTCTCTCTCTCATAAATATAAATAAATAAATAAATAAATAAATAAATAAATAAATAAATAAGGAAAGCTTAGGAATAAGATGCCCATAGGGGGCTTTGAAGAACTGACATATTCCTGAAAATCTAGAAGGCTATGCACATGTGTAGAGAAGTGTGCATTCCTATGATTTTGTGAATGCTCAGGACAGACCTGAGAGCATCCTAAGCTGTCACCTTGAGTTGAACTCGAGGCTCTTCACAAGCAGGAAGTAAAGACTAAAGGAGCGCTGAGAACTGTCTCGAGTGCATGAACATGAAGGCTGAGCCCCTGGGCTAACACTGGGAGACTTTTAGTTCCAGCACTTAGGAAATCTCTGTGTAGTCATTAGTTGACCAATAATCTAACTAAGCAGAGACTTCAGTGGCCACACACAACAAAGAATTTACTTATACTAGACACAGAACTTGAGAGAATTAGTTCGGGTAAGTGACTAAACAAGCAGACAACAGACAGTAAAAATAACAAACCCCAGGCAGGAGGAGGAATCCGATTTCTGGTGTTGACACATTATTTTATATAAAATGCCCAGATTTCAACAAAAAGTTGTGAGACGTGCAAAGAAACAAGAAAATATGGCCCACAAACAGGCAGAAAGTTGTCAATGGAAACTGTCCCTGAAGAAGCACAGATTTGCGCTTCAGTAGATTTCAAATCAACTATCTTAAATGTACCCAAGATCTAAAAGGAAGTGTGGACAAACAACAGAAGGAAACCAGGAGGCCCATGTATCACCAAATAGAGAATATCAATAAAGAGAAATTAGGTATTCACAGCTATGAATTTCATTCTAAGCACTGCTTTAGTTTCGTAAGTTTTGGTATGTTGTCGCAAAACGCCAGTGGTGCGAATGGTGAGTAGGGGTGGAGTTTGGGGTGTATTTGAAGGTGGAGTATAGTAAATTTGCTGAAACATTGAATCTGGGTATGAAGCAAAGAGATAAAGCATGAAGACACCGAGGATCTCTGCCTAAGCAATGTGGTTTATGGTGGTGCTGTTCAACGAGATGGGGAACACTGGGGAAATCAGTTTTGTGGGTAGAAATCAAGGGTTTTGTTTGGGGCATTTTAAGATTTAGGTGCTTATTCGATGTGAATCTGGGTGATATAACCTTGATAAGAAAGCCTCGGAGTAAATCCCCCACAGGCTCCAATATTTAGAGATTAGGTAGGAAAAGCCAACGAAGGAGACTGAAAAGGAAAAAGCCAGTGGGGTATCAGGAGAACCAAGGGACTGTGGAGTCCTAGAGGCCAAGTGAAGAAAGTGTTTCAAGAAGGAGGATATGATTAACTGTCAAATGTTGATAAATCCTTAATATAAGGACTTGAGAATGGATCGTTAGATTTGGCAAGGTGAAAGTTGTTCCAACACCGCAGAGGAGGCAAAAACCTTCTAGGTGTGGGAAGTGAGAAGATGAAGATAGTAAATCTATACTACACCTTGGAGGGGAGTGTGGTAGTCAGTCTCTGAGGTACTCTCCCCTGATTCCCTGACTCCCGGTATTCACACCCCAGTGTAAGCCTCTCCCCTTGAGTTCCGGCTGGATGTAGTGACTCACTCCTAAGAATAGAATGCGGCAGAAGTGATAGGGTGTCACTTCTGGAAGATTAATTTACATAAAGACTGTAGCTTCTTTCTTGGCTTTTCTCTTGCTCTGTCTCTGAGCACTGGCGCTGGGAGAAGCAAGCTGCCATTCCAACTCTGGAGAGGACCAAGTGGTGTGGCGAGGAACTAAGGACTGCAGTCCAATAGCCCACGAGAAACCAAGGCCTACCAACAACTTGGTGAGTGAACTTGGAAATGAATCCTATAGCTCCATTGGTGATGGGCCTGCAGCCCTGGCTGGCAGCTCGATCCCAGCCTCATGAGAGAGCCTGAGTTAGAGCCACCCACTAAGTTGTTCCCAACTTCCTGATCCAGGTGAACTGTGAGATAATCCTTGTCATTTCCAGCTGCTAAGTTTTGGGGAATTTGTTACACAGCCGTAGATAACTAACACAGAGGTGGAGGAGTGTGGGGGGTGGTTTCTATAGTCTAAACAGGTTTCTTTTTTAGTGGGGAGATTTTATAGCATGTTTGTTTTTTCTGCCTGTCATAGCTCACTCTCGTCTGCATATAGTGACACAGTAGAGAGGGGTGCTAGGGATCCAGTACCAGAGTGGAAAGGTTGCTGTTAAGTAGGAAAAGAGAATGAGGCAGTGTGTGTACAATGTAATTGGGTTAGTAGATTTGATGGTAGAAGGATGTGTACGTTCTCTTCTCTTTTCTCAGTAAAAGAAGGAAGTTCACCATCTAAGAATGAGTAGAGAAAATGAAACTAAACTAGTGATAAGTAATTTTTTATAACAATTAACCTGTGGTATAAAGACAGTTCATAGGATTTGAGAACACCAAACCTTTGCCAGTACAAGGTAACTATGATTTCTCTCAGCTGTCCTCAGAATGCTCCTTTAAGCTTTTAAATCTCCCATCCTTTTCCCTAAGTTACAGAAAGATCTAATAAATAGAAGCTTTCCCATAGCCAAATACAACGGCTGTAGAAATTCCTGGGAAGTCTTCCTTGGAGCATCTCTCTGTTAGGACCATATGCACCGACAAATAGTACTGAGAAGAATATGCATTTGAGGGTGTCAGAGGTGGACTTGGGCACTTAGACCTCACATAATTGAGGCAAATGCTGAGACTGGGTTTGGAATTCCATGAGCTACGAAATTTGGGTACACTCAAGTCTCGTCGGGGTAATTTGGACTAAGTAAACTGGTCTCAGTCAGAACTGGAGAGCAGAAGTTGGCTGGGAGCTCAGCTAAGGATTATCAAGGGTTACAAAATAATGAAAGAATTAGAAATCCACAAATACAAAAGCAAAACCATCTAAGAAGCTACACATATAATGAGGCTTGGAATTGACATTCTAATAGCCCCATCATTGATAAATGAATAAATAAAACATGCCATGATTCCAATCCACTGAGAAGTTCTCAGAGCATGATTAATAGGAATTGAGCAGTAATTCAGTGAACTCGTACTGCAAATAGAAAGCTTCAAAGTGTAATCAGTTTTGATGCCCAAGCTCTAACTACCATCCCTGAAAAGTTTACAGTGAGAGTCACTTTTACTTTGCCAGTGTTGGTGGGAAATATTTCAGATATGAGTCCGCATATTTGGAAGCCAATTTGAAATAAATGGAGACTCCAGAATAATCACAGTAACAGCAGTTGAACTGATTTGACTATATGAACCAAAAATGTATTTCCTCTTCTAAGCTAAGTCATAGATCAAGCCCAATGGCTGATGAATCTTCTAACCTCATCTCACATTTATCTTTACCTTGTCTGTGCAGTGCACCTGGAAATCTTTGTGCTTATGTATAGTGTGAGGTATCTGGAGTTCCTATCTAGATAATGGGCATGATCCCCATAAAGATCAGTTTGGTCCCCCAAACTGGAAGTAAGGGGAGTACCTTTATAGAAAGGAATGGTATGCTCTTAGAGCACCATGGCCAAAGAGATCTCTTCCTCCACTAAAGTCCCACAGTACTTTATATCATCTCTCTTTGGCATTTATTATGTTCTGCCCGTTTTGTAGTTATTTGTGGGTATGAGTAAGGAACTTAGAGCATCTTGAACGTGTATATTATCTCATATTCATCATCAAATATGGTAGTCATTATTGCTATTCACCAAAATATTTCTGATTCTCCTTCTAGAAATGGCAGGAGGTGGCTGACACTTCCCTGTCCAGCCTCTAATTTACATTGAAAGTAGAAGAGAGTTCCCAAACCACTAGAACTAACTGAAGAGTTCAGAAAGGTTGCTTAACGCAAGTCAACATAAAAGTCCATAGCATTTCTCTAGATCAATAATAAGCAATCAGAAAATACAATAGAAAATAAGATACAATTTATAATAGTAGGCGCCACTGTAAAGTATCTGAAACTTAATCTAATTACAAAAGCACAAAACCTAAGGAAGAAAATTTAAATGATTACAAAGGACTTTGAAGACTACCTGAATAAATAGAAATATATAACATCTTTTTATATGCATTTCTACCCAAAAAGATCTACAGCTTTGATGCAGTTATAACAAAAATCCAACTGTATTTTGGGAGTAATTGGGCATACAGACTCTAACATGTATAGGAAAAAGTGAATGTCCACAAATAGCCAAGATAATTCCAAAAAAAAAGAAGACTAAAGAAGGGTCTTGCCCTACCAAATTGTAAAATACATTACAAAGTATCAAATCAAGGACAGATTATTTATAAGTGGTATTGGAAAAACTGACTTACCATATTGAGAAAATGAAATCTGTACCTGTCACCATGTACAAAAAGCCCCCAATGGAAGCAAAGTTGTAACTTCATTAGAAGAAAATATAGAAGATCCATTTATTTTTGGGTTTCAAGAGGATTCCTTAAGAAAGATGCAGCAAGCACAAAATATAATGGGAAGGGTTCCACTTAACCACATCAAAAGTCAAGGCTCTGTGCAAGACTGTTGAATCACGGATCTGTACCTCTGAAATAAATAATGCAATATATGTTAAGAAAAAAAAAAAGATAGCAGGAGGGGAAGAATGAAGGGGGGAAATCGGAGGGGGAGACGAACCAGGAGAGACGATGGACTCTGAGAAACAAACTGAGGGTTCTGGGGGTGGGGTGGGGGGATGGGTTAGCCTGGTGATGGGTATTAAAGAGGGCACGTTCTACGTGGAGCACTGGGTGTTATGCACAAACAATGAATCATGGAACACTACATCAAAAACTAATGATGTAATGTATGGTGATTAACATAACAATAAAAAAATTTAAAGGGGAAAAAAAAAAGTCAAGGCTCAATTCATTAGAAGACACCACAGACAAAAAATGATGAGGGACATATTAGGGGAAAATAATTTACAATGTTAAAAACACAAACATTAATATCTGGAACAGTGGATCTCAATCCTATGAGAGCTGATGTTTTGTTGTTTTTTTTTTTAAATTGTGTTGTAACCACCTTCTATCACCCTGAAATAAAACTTGTAGATAATATTATCCACCAACATACATAATTAAAAGTAATTATTATAATGTCTTAATTGTCATATCAGAAGAAATAAAAGGATAATAGTTATGTGTTTCAAAATGTAAGTGATGGGGCCAAATGCATTAGAGGACATAGGAAGTAGAGAGATAGTTGCATATAGACATAGAATCACTAGGAATTGGGGCAGCTACAAATGTAAACTAATGTAGGTATGTTTTATTGGAGTCACAAATTCTTGAGCCTTGTTGCCATTGGTTACCTGCCTTTCCAAAATGATAAGCAAACCTAGGTAATCATATGAACAAAAGGGAGTTGCATTCCTGAACAAAATTCAGGACTACTTTGTGCTTAAAATTATCTGAACTCAGACCCTAATATGTTTCATACACAAACAACTTTGTTATCTCCTTGAGTATCTGACAAGACATTTGAAAGTTAAGGAGGGATAAAGGAATATTTTGTGTGTGTGTAGGATTTCTAACATTCCTGGCCCTCACTCATTAAAGCCCAATAATACCCTCCGACCATTGGGACGACTTAAACATGCTCCCACAAATTTCCAAAATGTCTGCTTGGGAGGAATGCTATCTCCATTGGGAATAGTTGGCCAAGATATATAAGAAACTCGTGCAGGTCAACAAGACAGACTGCAGAATAGAAAACTGGGTAAAGGTTATGAAAAGGTAGTTCACAGAAAGGCAACATGAATGAGTAATAAATGTATGAAGGGATGATCAATTTCATTAGTAATTAGAAATATAGAAGACGAAACAGCAACATTATATTACTTTATGCTCACAACCCAAACTTTTAAAAATGGATACTATACAGTGCTAGAAAGGATACGCATAACCAGGAATCTTCAGCTATGCTTGGAAGAAGTGTAAACTGATGCGGCTATTATGAAAAGACATTTGGAAGTTTCTAGTGAAAACAGAAATGTCAATTTCCCAGGACCCAGCAATTCCACTCCTAAGTACGAGCCCAGAGAAATTACTGTACAGGCACACAAACAGATGTAGGCGTATGTTCATCGCAGCATTGTTAGTAACAGAGAAGTATTAGACGCCACCTAAATGTTTGCAAGTAGAGAAATGCATAAAGTAAGGTATGTGCAGAGGATGGAATATTATATGGTAGTAAAAACTGAAATTGATTGGTGTAGATTTCAACAACATAATGTTGAGTGAAAAGGAAAGGAAAGGAAAAGAGTAAGATGTATTGCCCAATATTATTTGTATGAATGTAACACCAAAATTATACATTAGTGGGGATACCTATTGTGTGTGCATAAACAGTCTAGAAGGTAGATTGAAAAGAGCCACATGTATTCAAGATGAAATCAAATGACCTGCATGTTGGTTTGAAGTCCCTGTTGCCCTTTGAGGTTGAAAGACAGGGGAGGAAATGGGGGTGGCAGTGCTTGTAGAATCGGGGGCAATAAACACATTCTGAAAAGCAGAGATTGGATGGAAAAATGAGTCATCATTAGACAACCACTGCATTCCCAGGGAAGTCTATTAGTAAGTATTCTCTAAAAGTCCGCAGAGAAAAAGCTAGTGGGGTCCACATCAGAATGACAATAATACATTCACATGATTTAAGAGGGAATCATGATGGTGGCAGAAATCAGTGGTCTTTTTCTTTGGTTTCATCTTCATTGGAGGCAGAGCCAACCAGTCAGATTTTATGAAGCTGAGATTTATCTGCTGCTTAGGTGCCTAACAAGACACTAAATGCCAGAAGATTTTTGTGAAAGAATTATGAAATCATTTAGTTTCTGCTAGATACTGTCAAAGCTTAGGAAGCACAGGCTTTAGGGAGTTTGAAGGATTGGCAAGTCTATGAGGGTAGCACAGGGGTTGAGGGAGTCTGTCTCATTACACACTGGCTTATTAGGAAAAGTACCACCACTCCTAGAACTTGATTGTGTATTTACATTAGCTGCTGTCATTGCTCATGGTCAGCCCATTATCCTTGATTAACATAAATTAATCTCAATACAAATTTGCTTCTATGTAGAGTGACTCATCCCTAATGGTTGTGATTTTGTGCAATTACCAAATAGACTTTTGGAAAAAAAAAAAAAGATCTGAGCTAAATTTATAGCTAAGGGATAGCAGAAGTAGTCACTGCTCTGATTTCCTCTCGCTTCACAGAAAGAAAATAGTTGCTCCACAAATTAGTACAAGAGTTTGTTATTATAGGCCAGCCGCAATGGTGTCCTCTGCAGGCTGTGTATGGTACATTTCATTATCTCATGAAAGCACTGGAAAGAGTGACTGTAAGGCACTGCTGTATGATCCCAGGTTACATATATAATTTTAATGAATCTGTTTTCTATAACATAAGAAATTAGTGAGGCACCTGGCTGGCTCGCTTGGTGGAGCAGGCGACTCTTGATCTTGGTTTTGTGTGTTCGAGTCCCATGTTGGGTATAGAGATTAGTTAAAAATAAAAAAAAAAAAAATCTCAATAAATAAAAAAAAGAAATTAGGTATAGATGATCTCCAAGTTTGCTTCAAGCTAAGGAAAAAAAAATCTGATCCAGGTTTGTTAATTTGGGCGAGAATAATTCAGAAACACACATAACTGAATCACAACCCCTCTCTAGAGGTACATCATTATTTTTGAAAGGTAATTTTCACATTTTTAAATTTGCTCCATTTTTTAACACAAAACTGTGTAACTTGATGCATATGCGGAGTAACAAATATAAGGTACTAAAATTAAAAACAAATACACAATTCAAAAGAAGTCTTATTTTGAGGTATCAAAGCAAATTATGTTAGAAAATTGCAGTGACCTTCTAAGAGAGCCTAGCCTCACTTCCTAATCTCTATAAAAGCTACATGTAACTAGATGTATCAGTCCATCCATTTTAATACCGCTTTAGCAGAAAAATATAAAGACTGGTTTTATCAACACATGATATGTTACAAATGGGATCTCTGTATAGTTTTTTTTTTTTCTTGTGCTGACCTTAATTTCCGTATAGGTGTAATCAGACTTTCAGGGTGATTTTACCCCAAGCACATTAACAACTACAAGGTGTCTGAAATTCCTGCAAACTAAGAGGGCAGAAATGATTCCAGGGCCTTCTATTTGTGCCCCTAATAATATTCCCTTTCCAAAAAAGACCTCAGAATCACAATTTGGAAAACCAGGGCCAAAGTAACCTCTGCCTTTTGATGTGACAGAGCTTGTTGCATCCAGTACCCAGTCCCTGCCTGTCACATTCCTTCCTTCTGCAGCTGGGGGTGGGTTCCATGTCCTGTTTTAAAAGATCCGAGAGAAATACAAAAAGCAAAACCATTTTCCCCAAAAGGTCAGGAATCTTTGCGCAGCTTCCTAGAGTGACCAGGAAGTGGAAGGAATTACTGGTCTCTGAAGTCTTATTATGAAAGAAAAAATGCCTCCGTAAGATACCATCACATATATGACAGTGAAATTATAGATCCACAGAAATAATTTTTCCTGCACATTCAGTTTTAAAAGGACTTCAGATTCTGGAAAGAATTTCTGCTTACTCTAAGACTGATTGGGCACCGAAGAAAAAAAATTATCAGTACCCCATCAGTGCTCTCCCTCATGCAACAGGAGCAGCCTAGTCGGCCTGCAAGAAGACAAGAAGAGCTAAAGATTGGGTCAAATGGTGAAATCGCAGGGTCTTCCTAGGGTGGAAAGATTGAATAGATTACCACCCACTCCAAACTGGCCAGCAAACAGTTATATCCTCGGGGTAAAGTCGAACCAGAAGTAAAGAAGACCGCGCATAGTCTTGGGTGGTCTAGGCAAGACGCCCTGTGGGAAGCAGTGCAGACTACATCGGGACTGAGAGCGCCCCCCAGCGGACAGTTGACCAGGCAACCATGAGCTCAATGCCACAACTGCAAACATTTTAATTCCGCCACAACGATGACAACTTGGAAGAAGACTCTCGGTTGCCGATGAGAACGCAGCCTGAGCCCAGACCTTGATTTTAGCCTAGAAACCCCGAAAACAGAATTGTGCCTGAATTTCTGACAGAGCTGTGAGTTAATAATTGGTTGTTGATTTAAGTGACGAAGTTTGTAGTGATTTGTTAATCAATAATAGAAAAATGATAATCAACAAACACCTGAGCGATTGGATCTATCTGTCATCAGCTATAAGCTATGTTTACGGTGCTTAAAGAAATGAAAGAAAAGCTTTAAAAGGTCAGCAGGAAACAAGAACCCATGAAATTTATCACAGATTTCTACAGTCATCCGTGGCAGAAGTACGAAGGATCAGAAAGGAGAAAACTGCAGACAGAACACTCCAGAGATCTGCAGAGGTGTTCCCTTGAGTCTTTGGCTTCTTACTCCTGTGCATGCGTGAGAGGAAACTGCCAGACAGAGGAAATAGAATCACTGTAAAGCACTAGGCTGAACAATTTCCAGAGGTCCCATAGGGCTGAGAATATTTTGTGTTCCTACCAGCCAGAGTGGAAAAACGTCAGAACACACAGTGCATAGGGTAGAGTTGTCAAAAGGATAGCCCCATGGTAGAGCAGGTATATTAAGCTCTTGGGTAAAGAATTCTAAGAAGCCTAGGGGCGCCTGGGTGGCTCAGTCATTAGGCGTCTGCCTTCGGCTCAGGTCATGATCCCAGGCTCCTGGGATGGAGCCCCGCATCAGGCTCCCTGCTCCGCGGGGAGTCTGCTTCTCCCTCTCCCGCTCTCACTCCTGTGTTCTCTCTCTCGCTGTGTCTCTCTCTGTCACATAAATAAATAAAATCTTTAAAAAAAAAAAAAAGAATAGGCAAACTCTGGGCTAGATGTGATGTTTGTCACGGTCCCCATGCTTCCCGTAATAACCACAAGGACAGTTGAAGCACAGTTCTTTTAAAGGCATGGTACTATTGCTCTGCCTGATTCCTCCACACCTGTGTGACCCCGTAGAGGGCTTGGCCACACAGGCTCCTGAATGCTCAACCTTTAAGCTTCACTGCGGAAGTCACGGAGTGTGTGAAAGAGTCTCAGAAGCCTGCTTCCTTATGAGAGTTGCAAGTGACCATTACCTACTGGCTACTGCAGGGTCCTGGCCACAGAGGATGCTAACCCTGATGAGGTTCCCCCACCTACTCGGGCTTCTTGATACCTTTAATGAATTCCTTTGTTGTGCTCTTCAGTGAAGTAGCCAGGAGTCGATGTTTTGTGCTTTAAGCAACAGCTATAAGTCCAACAAAAAGCAGTTTTAAAAAATTAGTTATTTAACTGACATGCTATGGTCTTAGTATAATGACTCATTCCCTGGCATTACCTACCAGAGAGGCATTTACTGTAGGCTGAAGGGCATCGTCATACAAGCAACCAATGCCCTGAGAAAGCAGATACTTCATTTTTGGGGATGTGTGGTAGCAATGTTGGTGTTACTTTCCGAAGGTGAATCTCCACTGGCAGTTACAGGGGAGAGGCCTGCTTGTCAGTTCCAACAAATGGAAGAGTAAGATCTGGTCTGGGCTAAGGCTTAGGGGGGCTTTGTGGCTCTCTCTCATAAATCACAATTGTGGGTGAACATTCTGACAATGAGCTATCTGTAAATATATTTAATGAGCATTATATGGCAAGAAAGATTCCTTGGACTTATTTAGAGAAGTACATGTTCCAAAGAGCTGCAAGCCCACAACCCGTAGTAGTACTTTCATCCTCAGAGTACTCCCGTGTAGCAGGCAGAGGCCATGCTGGGTCCTTCTGCCTTGACAAAGGGTGGAAAGCTGAGACAGGGTAGGTCCTCAGGCAGTGGGGAGCCAAGAGGAACCCAGTGTATGGGACTGTCTAGTTCTCTGGTTGAATTCTGACTCATTCTCAGAGCACCTTTTTGTCTCTCCACAAGGTTTAGCAGACTTACAGAGCCAGTGGCCCCAGCATCCAGCAATCACGTGAGAACCAGGCCTGGGGGTGCCTGGGTGGCTCAGTGGGTTAAGCGTCTGCCTTCAGCTCAAGTCATGATCCCGGGGTCCTGGGGTCGAGCCCCGCGTCGGGCGGTCTGCTCAGTGGGGAGCCTGCTTCTCCCTCTCCCTCTGCCGCTCCCCCTGCTTGTGCTCTCTCAAACAAATAAATAAAATCTTTAAAAAAAAAAAAAAGAACAAGGCCTAAACATCTGATATATGTGGAAGAAGATAGATGTAGCTACTCATTAAGGGTCCTCTGTGGTTTGCAGGCATAAATTTGCTTAATTGTTATGAAAACCCAAAGATGGAGGAACTTGTTCTTCCCATTTTACCGATAAGGAAACTGCTGTTCAGAGGGAATAAGTGAATGCCCAAGATCACATGGCCAGTAAGTGGTGAGCTTCTATTTCGAACCCAGTCCATCTAGCTCTGTTGCTCAGATTATCTGGCCAGCCTCTTACCAGCCCTCTATGAAAAGGCCAGAGGGGCAGCAGAGAGTGGCCTTTGAGCGTCCAGTGAGCAAGTGAAAACCTCAAGTAATGACACGGTGGAGGGTGAGTGGTCATTGTTCATAAAAACTAATCTCCGGGTTTTACATGTAATGAGGTGTCTATTTTTTAAGTTCATACAGTGCATGAAAGTGTTTTTACAAGAATTGTATTTTATTTTATCACTTGAAACAGAATTTACATAGAATATGTGTACATCTTTTAAAACACTTATTCAACCACTTTTAACTCTGATGTTCTCTCAAATGTATGATCATTAGACTCATTGGTGTTTCATCAGAGAATGAGATTGATAATTGTATTTACAATGGAATACATACACAGATCCATTCATTGATATTTCATAACCCCTGAGAACTGCTTGTTTGGCATGTCTTAGGCCAGAGAGTAGCTTATAGGTAATGTTCCTATTTATTTGTCCCCAAGAGAGGACAGGAGGATCTCTTCCCCTGGAAGAATCACAGCACTCTCTGATAATCCCTGCTTCGAGTCCTTTCCTGGAATGAGCCAGGGTATAAATACATAATAAATGAAACCAACATGCCCACTATTTCTCTGTATTCTTGTTTACCGTTTCCTTCATCACCCCTCCATCTTCATGTCAAAGCTCTGTGCCGTTAAGTTTATGCCAGTTGTTATGTCACACCCCCCCATCGCCTTTGCTGTCACCTTCTCACCTAGCGTGAACGAAGGCTTCTGTACCTCCTCATTTTCGGCTCCACCCCAACTACCACCATCGTCCCCGGAACGCAACAAGCCTCGGAGGCCCCCTCCCCCTCCCCCCGCCCCCCGCCAACTTTCTGGCCTCCCCAGGGTCTTAGTTCCTCAGAGCCAGCGAGGAAGCCTTCTTGCCCCCACTCCCTCAGCCAAGCACTCCCAGCAGGGCCACTCCCCACACTGTTACCAGTGGAAACCACTCCTCCGAAACCACTGATTCAAGCACCCCGCACTGACCGCATCCTCTATCCCTCCAACTCTCCACTGAGCTCATTCTCCTGCAGAGTTCACGGACGACTTCAACCCAGCATGGCTACAATTGAGAGGAGCCAGAAGCAGGCCAATGGAATTCACTTCTTTATTGGCGTGTGCAGGTGTTGGCAGCACAGGGCTCCTTCTGGGAGAGGTTTCGGCACTGGGTGAGGTGGTGTGGACTCAGGTATCAGCAGCTCTTGCTGGATTAGAACATTTCAGAGACCTGAGAAGTGGTGTCATCCTCAAAGAGGAGGCTGGTTTGCATGTTGTTGTCCATGGCCGTCTGCACCCTGCAGTTGTGGTGGGCCTTGTTGCCCACCAGCTCCAGAATGTTGGTGGCCACGTACTTCAGGATGGCCGACAGGCAGACCTGTCTGGAGAAGCTCAGGTTCTGGGCAGGGTGGCTTTCCTGCAGGAGGGGTTCTTCATGGCTCACGGGGAAGTGCAGCTTGGTTTTTGTGGAGCAGGAGGATGTCTGCTTCCCCAGCCTATAGGAGCTCTGACCACTTCTTTTCCCAGACATGGTGTTTTGCTCTGATCGGCCTACCTTGATTGTCCAGCCGGCCTGAGCCTCTCAACACACCAGTCTCCAGTGCTCACTCGTGCCCACTCTGTCCCCACGCTCCCGCCCCTCATTGGTCAGGGAGCAGCCTTTGTGACATCATAGATGTTGCTATGTCATTGGTGTCCCCTGGGCCCTGATCAGGCCTCAGCCTAGAAATGCGTGTGCTAGGTACTCGGTCATCCCGATGACTAGACCAGAATGTGACACCAATATGCGCACCAGCGTGGCTGGTAACACCTAACGTGGATGAGGGAGAGCAACTGGAACTCTCATACGTCGGTAGCAGTGTGGGGGAAGGTTACAACGACCAGTGGAAAAAGCCTGACAGTTTCTTATAAAACTAAACACACACGTACTATATGACCCAGCCATTTTCTTCTGGGTATTCAAGAAATGTAAAAATCTATCTACACATGCACGCGCGCACGCACGCGCACACACACACACACACACACACACACACACACACACACACACACTATGCACCAGAATGTTGATATCATTTTTATTCAGAATAGCCAAAACTGGAAATAGCTCAGGTGTTCATCAACAGAGAAAAGGATAAGCAAACCATGGTATATTCATAAATTCAGCAATAAACAAATGAACTGATGCACACAGTAACAAGGATGGGTCTCCCAGGTACTATGCTGAGTATAGGAGCCAGACACAAGCATATATACTGTAAATGTATGTGTATATGAAGTTCTAGAGGAGTCAGAATTCTGGTTACCTCCAAGGTGGGGGAGGGGCAGAACAGATATGAAGGAAACTTTGTGGATATAGGTGTGCATCGCATGGATGTAGCCATCTTTCAAAATTGTGCGGTTGAAATGTGTACATTTTCACATATGCCATTTTTACTTATAAAAGAAGTGTATGGGGGCACCTGGGTTGGTTAAGGGTCTGCCTTCAGCTCAGGTCATGATCTCAGGGTGGTGAGATCGAGCCCCGTGTCAGGCTCCCTGCTTCTCCCTCTCCCTCGGCCCCCCCTCCCCCACTCTCTCTTTCCCTCTCAAATAAATAAATAAAATCTTTAAAGAAAAAAAAGTATATGAATGTAATAACCAAGTAGCTTGGGAAGCGCTGGGGGCGGATATAGATGAAACAGAAGTGGCAGAATGTTGGTACTTGTTGAAGCTAGGTGAGGAGCACAGGGGGTTTCATTATATCATTTTGCTGCTTTTTTCCCCAAGATTTTATTTACTTATTTGACAGAGAGAGACACAGCGAGAGAGGGAACACGAGCAGGGGGAGTGGGAGAGGGAGAAGCAGGCTTCCCGCAGAGCAGGGAGCCCGATGTGGGGCTCGATCCCAGGACCCCGGGATCAGGACCTGAGCCGAAGGCAGACGCTTAACCGACTGAGCCACCCAGGCGCCCTTCATTTTGCTGCTTTTATGTTTGAATTTTTTATAATACAAAGTTATGAAAAAGAAACAAAGGATGAAAGAATGAAAGAAATAAGGCAGATGTTAGTAATCGTTGTCTAAGAACCCTCTTCAGCCCCATCACCTCTAATAACCGGAAGAGCATATGCGAGAGCACCTATTTTCCATCCTTGGCCTGAAGCATATACTCCTGAGTTCATTCAGCACACACACACACACACACACACACACACACACACACACACACACAGCCAGCAAAAAATAACTAGAACAACTTATTCCAGTATATTAAAGTGCTTAGCTTCAGGTGGTAGGATTATGAGTGATGTTTACCCTGTCTATATTTTGCTGCATCTTCCAAATGGATTATTATGAATATACATTTCTAATCAGAAAAGTAAACCATACAAAATTTTAAAATGCCATTTTTCATTGAGTTTCTCCTGTATTGTTACTATGGTTTCAAAAATTCAACAGGCTTCACCACATTATCACTCTCAGGAAAAGCAATGCTGCTAATCGTATTATTGGTTAGCAAAAAAGCTTTTGCCAAGGTATGAGCCTCCAGGGTCCTTTTTTTGTATAGATAAAAATGCAGTACCACACAGGAGATCTGCTTATTAGACATTGGGCGCGCTCTCTGTAGAACCAAAATAACTCTTCAGAAATTTCCTGCCAAATTCACAGCTAAACTGTTATGCAAATGTAACTACATCTAAATTAAAAGTGCTGAGATGATACAGCCAACCGACTTTGAAGTTTGATTGCTTTCAGTGGTGTAGGCAGAAAGGTTGGGATGTTTCAAAGTAAACAAGACTCATCACGCTTTATTTTGTTCCCTGTTTGACCGGGGGTGTACAGGATGCAGGAAAGCCAGCGTGGTAAATGAAAATAACATAGAGTGAAGGAGTAAGGAAAGGGTAGGGTTAAGTGTCTGAGGGAAGAGCATCGAAGCCCTCAGAAAACAAAACTGGGCATGAACTTAATTGCAGGCAGAATCCGTAAGCCTTAGTACTCTACCTAAAAAAGGGATGCCCGCCTTTGAATGATATATGTGAGAAATTCTCATTATTTAACTTTCTTGCGTTTGTCTTGCCTTCTCAACTCGATTTTAAAATAGCTAGCTCCCAAGAGCAAGGAATCTATCTTTTACTTCTGGCTACTTGTCATTGAGCCAGCTATAAGCTCTAAAAGGGCACACTAAATCCTCCATAGTTAGACGCTTTGAACCGAGCCCAGTGCCTCAGACATAGGAGGCACTCAGTATTTGTTGAATAAATGACAGACTCTTCCCAATAGCATATTACCTGGTGCCTTGCCCACAGTAGGAATTCGGTAGGTCTGTGTTGTCGTTCACCATTGATCCGTGTATTCATCCCATGAATATTACTCGGTGTCTGCTATGTGCCAAGCACTCCTCTAGGTGCTGGAGACATGGCATTGAGCAAAGTAAATTACCATCTAGACAACATAACAGAATATAATTTTTAGTTTTCATTGACATCATGACAACCATCCCCCATTTTAAATGTTGCCATGCTAAGCAAATGGGTCGACATTTCACTCTTGCGGCACTTCACGTGGGTAGGTGAATGTGATCAAAAGTGGTTTAAGGTGATACTTAGAAGCATACGTAATTCTTGCAATTGGAGGACTTTCCAAGATAACCCATGAGAATTGCTACAGAATACACAGTTCTTGAAGACTACATCCTCTGAACCAGGAGAGAGATGGTTTCCCATAGAAACAGAGCTTCCTTTTATTGACAAAGATGAATTGTTCCACTATGACTCTCCTCTTTCTAATTTCCTGGCTAGTCGAGATCAATCAATACTCCTTAGACAGTACCCATTTAAGGCTCTGACAAGTGTTATTTTTTAGAGGCCATTCTTTAAGCTTCTCATTAATGAAAAGCAGTACTGTAGCATTCATTGCTACTTCTACTCTGTTTCCTGGCCTTGCTCTGTCTGGTCCTGGTATTACAAACAGCTGAAATCAGGACATTGCGATATTATGCAAATGTGCTCTGGCAGATTGAGCTAAGAATAGTGTACATTGGGCTAGTTCAATTTATTTAGTGTATAGATGAATTTGGCATTTTTTAATTAAAGAACTTTACGGACACTTAAAAATATCTCTGCATTAGAAATGTGGTTCCTCACGAAGGTTAAATAAACACCGGTCTGTGGAACAACTTTAAACTGGCTGAGGTTAAAAGTAGGAATTCAGAGCAGAAGAAAAAAGAGGGCATCCGGAAAGCAGATATTAGTGTTTTTCATGATGTCCTTTTGGATGAGCTCCAGAAGCATGGGCTGGATGCCCAGTAGAGCTTGGTGGATTCAGCCCTGGTCAATTTACTGTAGCCAAAAGGTGCTGATTATGGCTCACTGACACCCTGGAGGGAACTTTCTAGTGTCATACTGCAGAGCTGGAAATTTGGGCTTCTCTTGTTCAACAATTTTTTAATGACTTGGAGGAGGACATTCATAACATATATGTAAAATCTGCTTATCACAAGAATTTGGTAGGGACAGTGGATGGATTGTTATGACATAATCAGGAGCCTTAAAGATCTCTCCAGGCAGACTTTTCATCTGAATCTAGAAGATGAAACTTGATTGATATAAATAAACATAAAGTTTGATTATTTATGTTGAACAGAGAGCCCATTTCTTATTCCAGGGGAATTCTTTTTCTTTTTTTTAAAGATTTTATTTATTTGAGAGAGAGAGAGAATGAGAGATAGAGAGCACATGAGAGGGAAGAGGGTCAGAGGGAGAAGCAGACTCCTCGCCAAGCAGGGAGCCCGATGTGGGACTCGATCCCGGGACCCCAGGATCATGACGTGAGCCGAAGGCAGTCGCTTAACCAACTGAGCCACCCAGGCGCCCGGGGAATTCTTAGTCAAAGATCAGAAGACACTTCTTTCCAGGCCCTAGATTAGTTGATTGATCATTTTCATAAGGTGGCAAATGAAAGATTTTGGACTCAAAAAGAAAGTTGAAAGTCTTTCAACAAAGGATAATAAAGGAAATACTTATTTATTGACTTATTTTTATTAGTATTAAAGAACAATTCATTTTTCCATGTAGTGGTTTTTCAACTCTATGCTGGTAACATTTTTTTTCTTTTTCAAAAGAGTGTGGAAGGTGTAAACCCCACTGCTCTCCACCTTGTCAGGAGAACCAAGCTCCTGGAGCATTAACTATTTATTGCATCTTAGGGGAGAGTACACCTGCCTCCTATAACTTGTCTAATTGCCGGTTTTCCTTTTTCATTTGGGACGCGAGAAGTGGGTTTCCTCTGTACTTAAAACATTACAAAGTAACCAACATACATATAGTCTCAGGACAGAAAGCAAGATGGAACGTTTTTGCAGAGCATCTCATGTTTTGTTCCCTTCCCTGGTAAAGCATGTGATGCCTAAATTATCATTTGGAAATAGGATGGCCAAGTACTGATAATACCACTTTCAAGGAATCTGAATGAGAGTCTATTAAGCCCATTTCTTTTTTTTTTTTTTTAAAGGATTGTCACAGGGCACCTGGGTCCCTCAGTCTGTTAAGGGTCTGCCTTCGGCTCAGGTCATGAGGATCGAGCCCCACATTTTCGTTTCCGGGCTCCCTGCTCAGTGGGGAGCCTGCTTCTCCCTCTCCCTCTGCCCCTCCCCACCCTCCCCACCCCCGCTCGTGCTCTCTCTATCTCTCACTTGCGCTCTCTCTCAAATGAATAAATAAAATCTTTTAAAAATATAAAAATAATGGATGGTCACATGGAAAATGACCAAAACCTCCTGGCTTGGAAAGACAGGATTTTTCAAGTGTCTCCTGGCACAACACTAAAAGGAGCATAACTTGAAAAAAAGAATAAGCCACATAGGTTTTTCATTTACTGAAAGTAGATATGAATAAAGTACAAAATGCAACTTCCAAAAAAGCTAGTGTAGCCTTGGTTCTGTTAACCAAAACGGAATGTCTGAGGAAAACGGGTAATGGTTCTGCTTTGCTATATACTAGTCAGATCATCCTTGTGTTCTGTATTTTGTGCTGGACGCTGTATTTTATGAGAGACTGACAAACGGGAGCATATCCAAATGCTGGAAAGTATGTGATCACTACGAACATTCTGGAAAGTATGTGATCACTACGACCTTATGAACAAGTCGGGGCTATAAGCTCCTTGAGGATGAGACAGCACAGAGAGACCATCAGAGGCCCAGCCTTCCCAGCTGTAGCAGCCCTTAGAGCTGGAGACGGGCTAGAGAGGACATCTAGGAACAACCAGTTCCCCAGCCAACCCACCACCAGACTGAAAATGCATCTCTGCAACTGGCAGAATGTGGACCAGAGATGAGCCATGCCACCTGAGCCCTGCCCAGATTGCCAGCCCATGAAATCATGAACAAATAAACGGCTGCCGTGTTATAGGGCAGTTCGTTATGCAGCAATAGAAACTGGTATGTGCTTTTATCTAGCAAATATTGCTTCTAAAAATAACCCTGTGCAAGACATATGTACACATATGACCCCTACAGTATTTCTATTAAGGATCAAAACAGAACAAAGAAGACTGGTTAAAAATTATGGCTTATCCAGGTAATGGGATACTCAGCACTGGAAAGGAATCGGGTGGTTCGCCATTTATATATGTGAAAGATGTCTAAAGTATGTTGTTAAGTGAAAAAACAGTGTTCAGAACAGCAGGAACAGTTAACCACATTTATGCAAGTAGACAAGCAGAGGCATACACGACAATGTTCTATACACAGAAACCATCCTGAGGGATGCGCAAGAAACTGGGGGCAGTCTCAAGCTAAGGAGTTAGGCTGAAAGTTGAGACAGGAAGAGGACTTCGTGCCTTTTATTCCTTTCAATACTTTTTTTTAGTATTTGTTTATTTATTTTTTAAGATTTTATTTATTTATTTGACAGAGAGAGACTCAGTGAGAGAGGGAACACAAGCAGGGGGAGTGGGAGAGGGAGAAGCAGGCTTCCCGCAGAGTGGGGAGCCCGATGCGGGGCTCGATCCCAGGACCCCGGGATCATGACCTGAGCCGAAGGTGGATGCTTAACGACTGAGCCACCCAGGCGTCCCTGTTTTTTATTTTTTTTAATTTTCTTAGATTTATTTATTTATTTGAGAGAGAGTGAGAGCATGAGCACAGAGGGAGAGGGAGAAGCAGACTCCCTGCTGAGCAGGGAGCAAGATATGGGGCTCGATCCTAGGATGCTGGGATCATGACTGGAGGTGAAGGCAGACGCTTAACTGACTGAGCTCCCTAGGCACCCCCTTTTCAATATATTATTTTAAAGATTTTATTTATTTATTTGAGAGAGAGAGAGAATGAAGGGGTGGGGTGGAGACGGGCCGGGGCGGGGGGCAGGGTAAAGCAGACTTCCCGCTGAGAAGGGAACCCCAGGCAGGGCTCGATCCCAGGGCACTGGGATCATGAACTGAGCTTGAGGCAGATGCTTAACTGACTGAGCCACCCAGGCACCCCAAAACGTGTACATTTTCAATGAATTCAGTTTATTGTATGTAAATCCTATCTAAAGTTAATTAAAAAGAAATATTAGAAAGTATACTAACCGGAGTACACAGGAGGGAAGCAGAAGTACTCTGCTAGGTGCTGGGGATACAGTGGTGAGCAGAAAAATGCCTTTGGTCTTTTTCATGTTGATTACAGGTTATACGGTGAAGAGGACCACAAGGAAAATAATCCTGGAGCGTTACCGACTCCAAAAAAGGACTAGCAAGGAAAGCCGAGGTTTTAGGAGAGCCCACACTGAAAGAGCTTGCCCTAGCCTGTGAAGTCAGGGGAGGAAGGTAGAAATTGGTCCAAATAGGTGGGGAATCATGAACTCCCCTAACCTTTATAAGCTATATGTCTCCTTTGGCACATGGCACGGCACAAACTTTTAGTGTAGGATTGTCATGCGTAGATATCTTCACTCCCTACCTAGACTATAAGCAGCTAGAGTCTGGAGCCCACGTCCCGTATCTCTTTGTTCATTGTATCTCCCTCTTACAGTACTTACAGGAGGGTGGACACAGTAGGCAGTTCATATTTACCAGTTGACTACTTTGCCTGCAGGCCAAAGAGACTAGAGGCATCCAGTGTTGCCTCCTGTGGGGGCTAGTGGCCGTGGGAGGAAACAGGATGCTTGGCCCTCCACCCTTCCTCCCCGTCCCTTTCTAAGGCCAGATGCACCATGGCTCTTGGCTGCCCCTTGCTTCTGGCTTTCCTGGTGCCTCTCTCTGGACACACCGTTTGGGGGAACTTTTAAGACAGCTCTGCCTTGTTCGCCCAAGCATTTTCATTTTAGTTTTTCACTTCACAAATTTGATCTGTGCTTTGAAACTCCTCTTACCTTCTAACTCAATCAAACAATTCAGTCACTTTGACAGCCATGGACACATGGCGAGGGCTCAAGAAATATCTATCAGTCAGTCGAAATGTCAACCTCAGCCCATAAAAGGGCTCGTTCCATTGTCCTAGAACACGAATTCAGCGTCTATCTGAACCTGAGCTGAAAATAGCTCTCCCAAAGTTGTGCCGGGGTGCCATGTTTACACAGCCCCGGATTTAACCGTGAACCACGTAGAGCTTTTAACCGCCAGGATTGGGGATTGTAACAGTGAGACTACATGTCACCTGTCTTAACATGCTGTTTCAGGTCACCGTTTGGCCAGGTTGCTCTATTGTGTGAAAATCGGCCATTAGCACTGGCTAAAAATAGAGAAGTGGCTCTTCTGTTAGATCCACGACTTTAGAGGTGTAGGGATATGAAAATGGTTGATGTCCTAGAACAAAGAGAATATCTCACAGACTTGAAGAAAAAAATTTCCCAGAAAGTGCAGGGGGATTTTTTTTTTTTTTTAAAGCTACAAGCAGACAAGCCATAAATGGGATTGCCCTCAGCATGACCATTGATTACTTTATTGGCTGCTTATTCAGTTAAAAGTCTTTTGGCGATAGCTCTTCTAACTCAGCCTTGCTCTTTAAAAAAGAAAATTAAGAAAAGAAACGGAATACTTTGCATAACCGCTAATTATGTAAATTGTGCTGGGGCGGTTATTTCTTATGTAAACAAGGGCATGAAAACTAAGAGGAGGATTGAATTAGTCTACAAACTGGAGTTCTATACTAAATGTCAGAGTCCTTGACCCTCAAAATACAGCATCTCTTCAGGCCGAAGCCACTACGCTTTAGAATACTGACAGGGCATGTTCAAAGTTAATATAAAGGAAAAGCATAGACCTCCAGAACTTCAAATCAAGGAACATTGCACTCCCAAAACTGCATCAATGAATCATGTTATGAGGTGTATGCTGTGGCAGATTGGCTATTATTCATGTCACTGTGCTGTATTAGTCTCGATGTTGACATGAAATATAAAGCCAGCCATTTCTGCATGTAAAAAAATCAGAGTGATGGTGTAATGGGAGAGATTGTAAGTAAAATATGGCAACAGCCAGTTAGCATGAATAATTAACTTTGCCAGGAGGCCCCAGGAGCCAAAGGAAACTAGGATTTGGTGAAGTACCTTTATATTTTAGATAATTATTTTCTTCGCCACTTTGTAAAGTGTCAAAGGCTTCATTCCTTTCAAAAGTTTACTTATTTGTCCTTACTATTCCAATAAGGATAGATTTCCTTTGCTTGAAAAGCGCTTTTGCTTCTGTTATCTTTTTTCATTCTCACAACAGCCCTAAGAAATTGGCAAGAAAGGTGTTATCCTATTTTATGCTTGGGGAATAGAAGCCCCTAGAAATTAAGAACTTGCACAGCGTTGTCAGCTAGTATGGGGAAGAACTTGGCCCTGCTGACACCTTGGTTTCAGCTCAGTGAGACTAATTGTAGACCTCTGGCCTCTAGAACTTAGAGTTCAGAGAACACATCTGTGTTGTTCTCAGCCTCTCAGTTTGTGGCAATTTGTTATAGCTGCAATAGAAAATGATTACAGGGAGATATATAACCAGATAATAAAGTGAAATGTGAGTGTCCATTTTGTCAGCATATATACTAAACCTGGAGCCATAAAGAGAAGAGTGGCCTGAAGCGGAACCGCGAAGCGTTTCATAGTAGGAAAAGGAGAACAGTTTAATAATTTGTTCTAGAAAAATAGGCTACCCATATGAAAATTAAGTACATGTGGATTTCTACTCCACACTGCATACAAAACTCAGTTCTAGGTGGCTTGAAAGTCTAATGTGAAAAGCAAAACTTTTATTAATCTTCTAGAAGAAAATCCAGGAAGATATCCTATGAGTCTAGAGTAGAGAAATAGTTCTTTAAGGAGACAAAGAAAACGTACACTGTAAAAGGAACAACTTGATAAATAGAACCACCATGATTTTTAAACATTTGAATACAAAATAGTAGGTTTTTTTTTTTTTAAGATTTCATTTATTTATTTGACAGAGAGAGACAGTGAGAGAGGGAACACAAGCAGGGGGAGTGAGAGAGGGAGAAGCAGGCTTCCCACTGAGCAGGAAGCTTAATGCAGGGCTCCATCCCAGGACCCTGGGACCATGACCTGAGCCGAAGGCAGATGCTTAATGACTGAGCCACCCAGGCGCCCCCAAAATAATAGGTTTTTAAATGATAAGACATACCACATGTTGGGAGAAAATATTTGCCATGCACATATCGAAAAAAAAAAAGATTAGCATCCAGAATATGTAAAGAATGCCCACAAATCAGTAAGGAAAAGTCACTCCAATAAATGAAGGTATGATTCTAGCTCATGCTGTGGTGGCCCCACAGAGAAGGGACTGAGGAAATGAAAATTCTGCCCTCCATTCAATTTCCTTCTGATGCTCCCCACGTGAAACCCAACAGAAGTGGCACAAGACCCATCAGATTTTAAGTCTAACCATTTTAAGTGTTGGAGAGTTTGGAGACCAAGGGCAAATCCCATACAATTTGGATGGGAGTGTAAATTCCTACAGTTGCTTTGGAGAGCAATCTGGCAATATTCATTACAATTTAGCTCATACATATTTTACTTTTTTAAAAGATTTTATTTGTGAGAGAGAGAATGAGTGAGCATGAAAGCCCTGAGTGGGGGGAGGGGCAGAGGGAGAGGGAAAAGCAGACTCCACACTGAGGGTAGAGCCCGACCCAGGACTCAATCCCAGGACCCTGAGACCATGACCTGAGCTTAAGGCAGATGCCCAACAGACTGAGCCACCCAGGTACCCCTCATACATACATTATGACCCAACAATTGTACTTCTATGTATATATTCTACAGAAAGATATACACTAGTGCAGCAAAAGACAAATATAAGAAAGTTAATGGCATAATTACCTTAAAACGTGTTTTGAAAAACAATCCATCGATTAGAAGAATTCATGACTACCTTTGATAGACTCAAGCCTGAATATGTAGTATATGAAGGAGACAACACAGGGATTCTCACACACACCGAGTAAAAGTGCACATCACAGAAGGATGCTTTCAGTATAATTCCATGTAAGGTTTTAAAAACGTACCAAATCATACTATATGGTGTATCGTTCTACGTCTGTGTGTAGCTGAATGATACAGAATTGCATGGAATGATGGACATCAATTCAGAATAGTAGCTACCTCTGAGAGTTATGGAAGGGCTGCCTAGGAGGCTTCAATATACTGATGCGGTCATTCCTTTTTAAACTGGTGATGAGTAAATAAGTGATCAAATATTATTTTATCCAATTTTATGTCAGATATATTTTATAATGCTCTTTCAAACATGAAGTGTGACAGGTGCTAGAAAAGAGATATGCCCAGGGGCCTCTGAGAGCACAGAGGAGGGGCCCATAACCTAGACCCTGTCAGGATGGTCAGGGCAGGATTGCTAGAGGAGCTGGCATTCATCAAATGGTTTAGGCCATCGTAAAATCTCCATGACATCAGTGCAGGAAGAAATCAGTGTGGTGTGGCTACATCACTGAGGAGCTAGACTTTACATGGGCCCGAAGGAACAGGGGAAAAATTGCAGAGAGAGAGCAGTAGTTGGAAGTAAGTAGTTAACTCGGAGAGAGGGGACAGGCACATTTCTAGAGAGAGCATGTTTCCGTGCAAGAGACAAGTTTTAGCCAGTAGGGCTTTAAGTTTGATTCACTTAGTAACTAAAAATGCCCTGAGCAAAATTTACGCTCAGTCCAATAAAGAAAAGTTCAAGGTAGGGGAATTTGTTTGGTTATGGTATGGCCATCATCCCTTCAATGTGTTTTGTGCTCTCTTGCCTACAAAGCTTGTCTATCCTCACAGACCCGAGAGGTAAGAGGACAGGCAACATTATCCCCCTGCTTTACAGGAAACAAGTCAAAGCCTTAGAAGGATACAATGACTTGCCCAAGGTTACCTGACTAGTAAGTGATGGGGTCAGGCCTAGAACCAGTTCTTCCAGGTGCAAGTTCAAAGTTTATTTTACTAACGTCTGCATATTATTCCACATTTTCACAGCTGAAGTTAGATCAACAGTTGAACACATTGTCTTACATAAACACGAATCAACTGAAGAGCTTTTTAGCAGATTTGAATGGAAAGAGAGTGCTCACAGACACATTTCTGGTAATTTATTTGTACAAGGCAATGATTTATTGCAGTGGAGTGAATTGCCCAATCCTTTGGGAAGGGTGGGTTGGTAAGTAATTGGGATATTCCAATATGCATAACCTTTTTAAAAGTACACAGCCTGATTAAAAGTGTAATCTTCCAGTAATAAATGGTTCAGAGGTTACAATTCTTCTATTAGACTGAAATTCTATAAATGAAATTAATGAAATAAAGCTGATGAGGTCTTTTAATAGAGTGGTTATGAAAATTGTCCTTTGGCAGATTGGTAAGCCTGTCTGTGAGCCCACAGAGGGGACAAAGCATGATCTCAGTGCAGTTGTAGGTGACCAGTTGGGTTTAAAAGATTAATTTTCCCAGATTTTATACTCAGAGAGAGCCATATAGCACAAAGGCCAGTAGCCAGGGCACTGAAGGAGAAATGGTGCTGAAATATATGGATGACTTCACATTTGGAGACCCATTCTGACCCTGACATTTCACTTGATATTATGGGGGCAAACAAAGGCATGATATAAGTTCTCTGCCTTCAAGAAGCTTACAGTTACATTTGGGAACCATAAAACATTGCAACACAGGAAATTTTGAGGTATCCACTGCAAGAACTGTTTGGAAGAAAGTAATTACAATGCCTAGCAGATAGTTGTTACTCAGTAAAAATAGGTGGGGTGGCATCTTGAGAAATCTTGTGCCAGTGGTTGGCTTCTTTGTAAAATATTTGAGAAATAAGGTGAAACCACCATGTTTCTCCGATGGTTTGAGCCCCACACAATGTGAAAGGCAAGAAAGGACAAAATGGCTCCTGGACTGATTATTCAATCAACAAAAAGGCTTCTGAAGCCATTGATTTGCAAAAAAGGATGCAATTTTGTTTAAATTGCATCTGCCTTCAAGTGGTAATAGTTTAAAGAGATAAAAATGGTTTGTTAAAAAAAAATTTTCAAACAATATTCTGTAACTCTCATTATTCCCCAAGTAACAAAGAGGTGATATTTTATCCACTCTTTTAAGACATGCCAAAATACGAGGCATTTAACCATGATTTTAAATACAACTGGAAATACTTTATAATTAGGACAAGATCTAAGAAAAAATCTCATAAGGAAAAAATAATAAAACTAGTGTTTAGGGCTAGGAAAACAAAAGCAGTATGCAGTAATTGGATGAGCTCAAAGAAAAAGAACAAAGGATAAGCAATAACATATTAAATTATTGTTAATTGGAAGAGCCAAGATGTTCCTCCAGGCAGAAATCAGTAATTAGAATGTGGTGAAGCTCATTATCATCATCTGGGTTGGAAATAAAAAGTGGATTGCATCTCCTCTCTACTCAAGTTTCTCCCAGTCAACAACATTTAGATATTTCTACCGGTGAGAGAAAGCAGTTCAGGGTTTCAACCTTTTCTCCCTTAGAGACAGTATACCTGGAGGGTTCTGAAGTCCTTGCCTTCCAATCAACACCTTTGCGCTCAAGGTCACCCCGACACAGCAGCGGCTCTAGAGCAAGGCAGAGAGCAGCCTGTGGTAGGAACAAGCTTTAGCTCTTGCAGATCTCACTGATTTCCCGATTTCTGCTATTTGGAACCGTGTCTGACTAGACCTGTGGCCTACACCACCCTACCTCTATCCCCTTTCCAACCCTGATTAACAAACCTATGTGTTCCCCTTGGCCCGCCTGTTCCATTGTCACCCCTGCCTCCCGGGTTATGAGATTCCATGGATCCTTTCTCTAGGCCCAAAGCTCCGGATTCCCCAACCCATTCTGGGTTTCAGTATGCAAATCCATCCCACACACCAAGAAGCAGGCCCTAGATCCATATTTCCCAAAATATGATTCATAGACCACTGGAGTCAGAAATGCCTTAGGGTGGGCATGAAGCTTGCTAAAACTCAGATTTACTGAACCAGAATAGTGGAGCTGGAGCCCAGAAATTGTCATTTAAATCAGTACTCAGGGAGATTTTAACATACATGAATATTTAAGAACCAGTCCTTGTTGCTTGTTGTTGTTTCTTCCCTGGGAAGTGCCTTGCCCCCAAATCCACATATAGCTTTTTTTCATCCTTCAGGGGTCGGCTCCTATGTCAGCCCCTCCTAAAGGCTTTCCAGGGCCACTCTAGAGCACTGTGCCCTGCCCCCCACTTTAAGTCATCATCATATCCTCGCCTTTAATTTTCTTCGCTGTAGTTAACATTAGCTAAGGTTATCTTACTGCATATATGTTGACTCATGCATCGTCTATCTTCCCCAATGAGAATGCAAACTCCACGAAAGCAAGACCTGATGTTTCTTTCACAGCCCTTCCTTCGCTGTGCCTAAATACTTGCTGAATTAAGCAAACACTGACCTAATGGAAACACCTAACTTCCCAGGAACAATAAGCTCTTTTTATTTTACTCAGTTGAGTTTTGTTTTTTAACAATCGGAACCAGGTATGTCCATGCATTTTGAATCTGCCTCTCTGGTTGTGCATTATCCATGTGAACGTCCAGCAGTTGCATTTGCCCTATAAAACAAGTCTGTGTGTGTGTCAGCTCTAGTTCAATTCAAAAAACCCTCCGAAACCTTTGGAGAAGTAGTTGTTTGCGTAAACTACTTTTCTAGATAGATGAAGAGTAATGCTTAAGTTTAATGGGATTCTTTTTTTAAGATTTTATTTATCTTTAAATAAATCTCTGGGGCGCCTGGGTGGCTCAGTCGTTAAGCGTCTGCCTTCGGCTCAGGTCAGGATCCTGGGGTCCTGGGACCGAGCCCCGCATCGGGCTCCCTGCTCCGCGGGAAGCCTGCTTCTCCCTCTCACTCCCCCTGCTTGTGTTCCTGCTCTCGCTGTCTCTCTGTCAAATAAATAAATAAAATCTTTAAAAAAAATAAATAAATAGATAAACAAACAAACAAACAAACAAATAAATCTGTATAGAGAGAGCACAAGCAGGGGGAGCGGCAGGCAGAGGGAGAGGCAGGCTCCCCGGGGAGCCCGATGTGGTACTTCATCCTAGGACCCTGAGATCAAGACCTGAGCCTAAATCTAGAGTCCAACACTTAACCGACTGAGCCACCCAGGCATCTGGCCTTTTTAAATGTATTAAAGGGCTGGGAACTTGGCATATGACTTGGGATCACCTGAGCAAAGATTCCCAGGCATTCAGATATCAGGGGTTCATTAAGGACGAACTGAAGCCCCGTTCTCAGCATGTGTAGAATGCAGCAATCCCTCAAGTTAATAAATTTATTTTGGCAGTTTATCAATGCTTTCCCGAGCGGTTGGGCACCTATGGTGGCTCTTTTGAAGAAATGTACCTTGTCTTATTGAATCCAGCAGCTCAAATGATCTTCAATCCACTGTTTTTACCACTCTGTTTTGGTTGTTTATTATCACGGGGGCTAATACTTTTGAGTAGACCATGCTCCACCCATGCCATTTAATTAAAAGTCGCAGCCTTTCATCATTATCTTTATTTTACAGATAAGCTACAAAGGCTCAGAAAATTTAAATAATTTACCTAAAGTCCACACCGGTGTATGACTATGTGTAAACTGATCTTCCAGAAATTGTTTACTTGGCTGCCCAGATGAGTAGCAAGACCTCGTTGGAGGCCCAAATTCTAGTCCTTCCTAATAAGCTTTGCCCATTGCTAGCTCATCAAATACAGATGAGAAGGAGATAGGTGGATTCATTTTTATTTTCCTTATTTTTAGGTTTTTACAGAGCCTTTTTTGAGAAAGTAATACATTATCATAAATTCCATACAGTATAGAATGGTATACAATGAGATGTACCTGAGGCAGGCACAATGCAACTACCATTAATGGTCTCTTGTCTATCCTTCCAAAATATTTTATGCATAGAATACAAGAAATTACACACACACGCCTATAGTATAAAATATACATATATATACATATATATTACACAAATGGAAGCGTCTGTACCTTGACTTTTTTCACTTAATGATATATTTTAGAGACAATTACTTTTTTTTTAAGAAAAAAAGATTTTATATATTTATTTGAGCGCAAAGTAGAGCACAAGTGGTGGGGAGGGTCAGAGGGAGAGGGAGAAGCAGAGCAGGGAGCCCAATGTGTGGCTCAATCCCAGGACCCTGAGATCATGACCTGAGCCAAGGGCAGATACTTCACCAGCTGAGCCACCCAGGCGCTCCTAGAGATAATTATAATAATATAATATAAAATATTAAATAATATAATTATTTTTCATTATAAACCTACACATCTACTCCTGTCGGTTTGAATTTACTAACATCTGACAATCTTTGAAGCACACACAAATAATTAAAAGATGAGACAGTGAATACGAATATACACATTATGTAGATTTTAGAATTACGAGTTTACAATATCTGTTTTATCACATGTCTATCCACTGATCAATTCATCTCATTTTCTGTAATGCATTTCTTTTTTTTTTTTAAGATTTTATTTATTTGAGAGAGAGAGAGAGAGAGAGAGAGCACATGAGAGGAGGGAGGGTCAGAGGGAGAAGCAGATTCCCTGCCGAGCAGGGAGCCTGATGCGGGACTCGATCCCGGGACTCCAGGATCATGACCTGAGCCGAGGGCAGTCACTTAACCAACTGAGCCACCCAGGTGCCCTGTAATGCATTTCAAAATAAACGGCAGGCATCAGTTCACTTCAGCAGGAAACACCACAGAATGCCTATCAGCAACCAGAGTTAAATGTTTGTTTGCAGTTCTTTTTTTAAAAAAATTTATTTTTTTATGTTATGTTAGTCACCATACAGTACCTCATTAGTTTCTGATGCGGTGATCCACGATCCATTGTTTGCATATAACACCCAGTGCTCCATGCAGTACGTGCCCTCCTTAATGCCCGTCACCGGGCTGACCCATCCCCCCTCCCCCCTCCCCTGGAAAACCCTGTTTGTTTCTCAGAGTCCATCGTCTCTCATGCTGTGTCTCCTTCTGCAATTTCCCTCCTTCATTTCCCCTTCCTTCTCCTAATGTCCTCCATGCTGTTCCTTATGATCCACAGATAAGTGAAAGCAGATAACTGACTTACAGTTCTTAAGGTAAAATTTACACAAAACGAAATATAGAAATCTTAAATGTAACATTCAATGAGTGTCAATAAAGGACTACACCATGGAACCCCAAACTCTCTCAACTATAGAACTAATTGCCATCACTCCAGAAATTTCCCTAATGCCTCATTCCGTCACACCCTACCTACACCCTCACCAGGGGCAGTGTTCTATTTTTTTTTTAATTTTTTTAAAGATTTTATTTATTTGACAGAGAGAGACAGGAGAGGGAAGCAAGAGGGAGGGAGGAGAGGGAGGGAACACAAGAGAGGGAACCCAAGCAGGGGGAGCGGGGGAGGGAGAAGCAGGCTCCCCGCCGAGCAGGGAGCCCGATGCGGGGCTCGATCCCAGGACCCTGGGATCATGACCTGAGCCGGAGGCAGACGCTTAACCACTGAGCCACCCAGGCGCCCCCAGTGTTCTAATTTTTTTTTCACATCAGATTCGTTTTGTCTGTTCTAGAACTTCATATACGCAGAATCAGACAGTATGTACTCTCTTGTGTAGTAAGGCTTTTATCTGACATAATACTTTTGGGATTCGTTCATATTGTTGTGTGTATCAATAATTTGTTCCTTTTTATTACTAAACTGCATTCCATTGTATGAACATGCAATATGTATTTTACATTTATGCCAACGATCCATCTCAAATTAATTTTTGTCTGTGATGTGAGGCAGAGGTTGAGCTTTATTACCTTTCCATATGGATAGCCAATCATTTGGCTGCCATTTGTTGAAAAGATGTTCCTTTCAACATTGGGTTGCTTTAGTGACTTTTTCAAACACTTAAATAACTGTTGTAAGTGTGGGTATTTTCCTGGACTCTGTTGCATTATTTCTTTATGCCAGTACTGTACTGTCTTAGTAATGTAACTGGAGAGTAATCCTTGAGAGAAGGTAGTGTGCTTCTCCAAATTTGTTCTTTTTCTAACTGCTTTTACCATTCTAGATCCTTTTAATGCCATATACGTTTAGGGAAGCGGGTTGTCAGTTTCTCCAAAACTCACGGTGGGATTATGTTTGCGATTGCATTGAATCTATAGATCAATTTGGGGATTGATAACTGACATCTTAGAAACGTTAAGTCCTCCAATTCATGAACATAGTGAACGTCTCCATTTATTTAGGTGTTAATTACCTCCAGTAAAGTGCTGAATAGATATGGTGAAAGTGGTCATTCTTCCCTTGTTCTGAGGGGAAAAGCATTCAATATTTCACCGTTAAATGTGATGATGACTCCAGGTTTTTTTTTTGGTAAGTGCCTTTTATCTAAATAAGTTCCCTTCTATACCTAGTTTGCTGACGGTTCTTATGATGAGTGGGTGTTGGATTCTGCCATAGGTAGCTTTTCCTTTATTCAATAAATATGGCAAATTATGTTGTTTAATTTTTTGAATTATACCAATCCTGTATTCCTGTGATAAATGTTGCATGGTTATATCTCTTTCTATATTTTTGAGTTTTATTTGCTTAAATTGTGTTCAGTGTTTTGTGCCTGTACTCATGAACTCATGAGGGATACTGGTCTCTTAGTGTTTTGTTTTTTTTTTAAGTTTAATTTATTTATTTTATTTTATTTTTTAAATTTTATTTATTTATTTGAGAGAGAGAGAATGAGAGATAGAGAGCACAAGAGGGAAGAGGGTCAGAGGGAGAAGCAGACTCCCTGCTGAGCAGGGAGCCCGATGTGGGACTCGATCCCGGGACTCCAGGGTCATGACCTGAGCCGGAGGCAGTCACTTAACCAACCGAGCCACCCAGGCGCCCCATTTATTTATTTTTAAGTCATCTCTACATCCAATGTAGGGCTCGAACTCACAACCCTGAGATCAGGTACTGCAGGCCCCTCCAACTGAGCCAGCCAGGTGCCCCTGCTTTTAGCTTTTTTGTTTGTTTGTTTGTTTGTAATGAGTTCCTCACATTTTAAGATTATGGTTATGCTTTGTCTCGTAAAGGAAGTTGTGAATTGATCCCTCTTCCTCTGTCATCTGAAAGAATTTAAGATTCATGTTCTTTTCTTCTTGAGTATTTGATACAATTCACCAGTGAAACCATAAGAGGCAGAACTTTTCTTTTTGGACAGTTAAAAAAATAACAAAATCAATTTCTTGAAAATTTATTGTGTAGTTTAGATTTTCTGTTTTATTTTTTTGTCAGTTTGGGGAAGTTGTATATTTCAATAAATTTACATGTTTCATCTAAGTTGTCTGCTTTGTTCTAAAATGATCCATAATATTTCTTTATTATACTTTAATATCTGTAAGATTTGTAGTGATAACTACTCTTTCATTTCTTACCTTACTAATTTGTATTCTTCCTCTTTTTTTCCTTAATCAATCTAACTAAGGGGTTTATCCCTTCTGTTGGACTTTTCAGAGAATCCAGCTTTGGCTTTCTGTCCTCTGAGGATTGTCTGTTTTCTATTGCATGGATATCTGCTCTTCATTATTTATTTCCTTCTGCTTAATTTAAAATTAAAAGTTATCTTTGCGTTTCTTTTTCTAGCTTTTTGGAGTGGAATTTTTTTCTATTGTAAGTACTTACAACTACAAAGTTTTCCCAAGCACTGCTTTATCTGCATTCCACAATTTATATATGTCATTTTTATTTATTTTTATTTACATTTTTATATTTTATTACTATTGTTACTATTATTCAGTTCAAAATATCTTCTAATGCCCTTTGTGATTTATTATTTAGTCTCCTGATCATTTAGTAGCAAGTTGTTTTAGTTCCCAGATATTTATTTCCTTTTCTAGAAATATGTTTTTATGGGTTTATAAGTTAACTCCCTATGATCGGAGAACCTATTTTGTATGATTTCAATCCGATTAAATACAGTGGACTTTTTCTTTTGGCCCAAGGAGTGGTCTCTCTACACTCAGATGGGAAGGTGCACTCTACAGTTGTAAGGTGTGGTTGCCCATATATACAAACCAACTCAAAGTACTTGATAAAAATTGTTCAAATCTCCTCTTTACTGATTTTTGTCTTCTCCTACAGTTACTGAAAGAGGGATGTTAAAATCTCCACTATGAGTGCAGAAGTGTCAAGCTTTCCTTTTTACTTTGTCAAATTTGTTCATTATTTTGAAGCTCTGTTATAAGGTACATAAACATTTATTATTGTTAACATCTTCCTGATGAATTGACGCCCCTCTCTTTTTAATTATGAAATGCCCCCCTTTATCTCTGGTAATACTCTTTTATTGAAGTCTTTCTTATCTGATATTAATATAGTGACCCATGACGTCCTAGGCATACTTTAATATCACATATCTTCTTTTCCCATCAATATATTTTTTAAAGATCTTATTTATTTATTTGAGGGAGAGAGAGTGCGAGCATGAGCAGGAGGAGGGGCAGAGGGAGAGGAGAAGCAGACTCCCCCCTGAGCAGGGAGCCCAACGCAGGGCTGGATCCCTGGACCCCAGGATCATGACCTGAGCCAAAGGCAAACGCTTAACTGACTCAGCCACCCAGGGGCCCCTCAATATTTTTAAAATCAATTTGTTTCTGTACCTTTAAAGTGTATCTCCAGCTGATAGCACATACTTGAGTCTTGGTTTTTATCCATTCTGACAACTTCTGCATTGTAATTGGAGTGTTTGTTTATCATCAAAATTTACTGTACAATTTGATACAGTTGGATTTAGGCTTACCATTTTACTATTTACTTTGTGATGTCTCCTTTGTCGTTTATTCTGCTAATCCTCTTTTCCTTCCCCCCATTGGATTAATTGAATATATTTTTCTAGAAATCCATTTTATTTTATCTTTTGGCTTTGTAGCTATTTCTCGTTCCTATTTTTATTTTAGTATTTACTCGAGAGATTACAGTATACTTCCTTAACTTTTCAGCAGTCTACTTAGGGGCGCCTGGGTGGCTCAGTGGGTTAAGCATCGGATTCTTGATTTCCGCTCAGGTCGCGATCTCAGGGTCATGATTTTATTGATTCCAGGTGTTCATAGTTTACATATTAACATAGTGACTCTAAGAGAAGCAGGATCACAGGATCACAGGATGTCAAAGCTGGAAAAGATCTTAGAAATCATCCAGTCCAGTGTTTCCCCCAGAGAGACACTACTGGCATTTTGAGGGAGACAATTCTTGATTGTGCAGGACTGTCATGCACACAGTAGGACTTTCCATATCACTGGCACCTGCCTTCTAAATGTCAAAAATGCCACCATAGATTTCCACAGTCCCAAATGGGGGTATTGAACAGCCCTCAGTTAAGAATCATTGTTAGGAAATCACATTGTCCAGGCGGAGAAACTGAGATTCAGAGAGGGTAGGTAACTTGCTTAAAGTTGAACACCAATTTTTTTTTTTTTTTTTTTTTACAGAACTGTGACTAAACCCTAGTTCCCATTTTAATTCTCATAACTGTGTTGTGCTGTGAGATTGGTCATGAAAATATTCCAACTATAACTAAAACGTAAAACTAGGAGATATTTTTATTTCTCATGTCCTAAATTAATGCCATGTGTCGGAAAAATCACCCTGAAGAAGTTAAGAGGTGGGGGCTCTGAATGGACTTCAGTCTACATTTCATGGACCTTTCATGGCACGAGAGTTGCATTTGCTGTTATTGTCTGTTGGGCTGATTTAGCTACGTTTATAAAATGCTCCATGCAAAACCTTCACACACACAAAAAAGGCTCAATATAATCTCAGTAGAATAATTAGTGCTTTATTTTGGTTCTGTATAAATATGTATACATTTCTATTTTTAAATTCTGAAAAGCTCAGTTCTTAGTATTTTTTTTTCTAGAGTTTAATGGGCATGAATACAATCTTTTGCTGCTTACTGTCATAAGCGTAGCTACTCAAACAGCTCCTAAAAGCAGCTTGAAAACTAGCTCCCACAGTTGTGGTGCCCACACACAGCTCAGCCCATCCCTACATCCCAGTGTGAGGCAGGTATTTAACGCAGTCCGTACGAGATCTGAACCTGTGTCGGATCAGCCATGTGGTGAGCAGGGCAGGTGGCCCAGATGTGGAATAACCCCTGGGAAGAGAAGGCTGTGGTTCAGAATGCCCAGGATGAGAAAAAACACCAAGTGTTGGACAGGAAAAGGCTAAATATGTACCAGACACTGAGATTATGCTTCTTCCTTTGGACAAGAAAAAGTTTAGATGGGACTAAAAACAAAGCCACAAGGCAAATACATGAATAGAAACATTTAGCAGATGGAAAGGGCAAAGGGGGTTCTAAGTGGGTGTTGGCAGAGAATGTCATAGTTCTTGGATTCTATCCAACCGGATTGATGCTGCTTAAGTATGTAAGACTTTCTTTGTTAGCATTTGTTAGTAATTAATAGGAAGGGTTTTCACTAGGACATTTATTTCATCATTAGGTGGCATAAGATTATTAATTTTTTCATATAACAAATACTTATTGAGTACATATTAAAAGTCTGGCATTATTCTAAAATACTATAGTGAGAAAGACAAATACTGCATGATCTCACTTATGTATGGAATCTTTAAAAAAAAAACCCAAAAAACAAAAAAACCAAACTCTTAAGTACAGAGAACAGATTGGTGGTTTCTAGGGGTAGGGGATAGGGAGGGGGCAAAATGGGTAAAGGGAGTTAAGAAGTACAAACTTCCAGCTATAAGATAGGTAAGTCCTGGGGATGTCCTGTACAGCATGGCGATTCTAGTTAATGACGCTGTGTTGCGTGTTTGAAAGCTGCTAAGAGAGGAGATCGTAGAAGTTCTCATTGCAAGAAAAAATTCTATAACTGTGTATGGGGACACATGTTAATTAGACTTACTGTGATTATTTCACAAGGTATACAAATATGAAATCATTATGTCTTACACCTGAAACTAATGTTCTGTGGCAGTTGTACCTCAATTTTCAAAAATGCTGTAGATACCAGGGGATGTGGGGGGGAGAGAGAGAGAGAGAGAGATGGAGAAAAGAGCTTACTCTTCTGAAGCTAACCCTCTCACTGGGTATATCGATAATAAGGGGGATAGGAAGCACGGGGGAGGATGGTTAGGGAAATCTCAGATAAAATATCGTGGCAGCAGAGACGTGAAGGAAGTAAAGGAGAAGACAGGTCCAGGCAGAGGCAACAGCAGGGATCTCTCTAAGCCTGGGGCAAGCCTAGTATATTCCAGGAATAGCAGAGAGACAATATGGCTGGAGGGAAACAAGGGAGGGGAGAGTGGTAAGAGATGAGGACCACTTCCATCACCGTGTTGTCTCCTCAAAGGCAGGGCCAGGATGGTCCTAAGAGTCATGGGCGCAAGCTAACGTCACTCCAGAAAATGAATCCAGGCCTCTCAGCTCCTGAATCCTGCCTCCTGGAGTTTCTCTTAATATTTTCCTATCAACTGTGACCTTAGATTGTTCTGCAGAGGGCTGTGTGTCTTTCACAATAGTCTGCTTAAAAGATGAGCATCTCCTCTTCTACGATTCCAGTAACTGACTGATTTTACTCCTGATCACCTGATTTCACTCCTCTCCAGTGGCTTGACAACTGCTGATTTGAGCAACTCCTCTGGGCCCTGTTAGCATCATGCTCTATGTCTACTGTGTGGAAAGCAAATTACAGTAGTCCAGGTGCAATAGGATCATGGCTTAGACTAAAGGAAAAGCTGTGGAAAGGGAGAAATACTTAGCTGGGGCTATTGCCAGGACTTGAGGATGGATTAGCTAGCAGGTATTGAGGGAGAAGGAAGATGTTATAGCTGACTCTTACGTTTCTGACTTACCAAACTCAATGGAAAGTGGAACCACTCCCTGAGGCATGGCGTCTTGGAAGAGGACCTGGCTGGTGGAAGAAGATTATAAGGAAAAATTGCATTGAAATGCCTTTGAAAAAATCAAATATCAAGTAGACCAAGGAAGAGATGTGTTTCTGTGGGTCAGAGGAGAGATTTGCCTTGGAAGTATAAATTTCTGGAGTCGTCGGCATATAGATACGGAATGGCTCTTTGGATACCTTCCAAGGGAAGTCTCCAAAACTAAGGTAAATAATGAGAAGAGATGCCCCCATGACTGAATCCCAGAGTGCTGCATCATTTTCAAGTCAGGTTGTGGAGGAAGGGCCAACCCAAGGACACTGAGCGGGATGGAAGGTAAACCAGGAGAACATGTGGTCACTCTCAGTCCCTTACATTCTGAATTGCTTTCTTGAATGAAAAGAAAAGGGATACAGTTATGACTAGTGCCCTGGGGCTTTCTCAGAGGAGCGGGGTAAGCATATTTATGCTTTCCATTCCATGCACCATGGGAGAATCAAGTTGAGAATTGTTGCCTTGAGTCATGCTATCTTTCCGTTTACAGTAGCCAGATAAATATGAAGTCTTTAAAAAAGATCTCTTTTTAACTACAGCCAGGAAAATTTAAGAGTCCTAAGACGAAACTGTTTCTGCAAGCTAAAAAGGAGTAATTTTGGAGAATGAGTTGGTGGTGGGAGGGACTATTGGGACTTAAAGGGATGGGCTATACAGTATTTTAAATGACATTGGTGAAATGCTTCAAACAACCGAGTCCTTTCATTCCTGGGAATGTTCTAGCCCACAGAATAACAATATTCTGCAGTTTCATCTCAACCGTAACCGGGCCAATCTATGTCATGGCAGAGTGTGCAGGGAACAGCTTGTAGGGAGGACAGTGCTACTGAGCCAACGGCAGTTGTGAGGGCGGAGGCCATGAAGTGGCTTTTATAGTTCACACTTAGTGGGAAGTCGTGGCTAATATAAAAAGTGCCAAGAATGCATTTCTTTTGTGCTCTTGGCTGCTAATCAGCTGGCGCAGCCAATGGTCTTTGATACATAGTCACTCTGACCTCCGTAGTAGCCGTGACTAGAGATACTTGGAAATGAAGGAAACTACTAGCTTCTGTTCCTAAGGCCGACGTGGTGCCAGACATGGACGTTTTGTTTTGTATCCAAGAAAGGAGGGTGGCATGTGGGGTGAAGGGGACAAGGGAGACAGATTGGTTTCCTTTTTTTTTTTTTTAATTTTTTTAAGATTTTATTTATTTATTTGACAGAGAGAGAGAGAGACACAGCGAGAGAGGGAACACAAGCAGGGGGAGTGGGAGAGGGAGAAGCAGGCTTCCCGCCGAGCAGGGAGCCCGATGCGGGACTCGATCCCGGGACCCCAGGATCATGACGTGAGCCGAAGGCAGACGCTTAACGACTGAGCCACCCAGGCGCCCGAGACAGATTGGTTTCCTGATGTGTGGCCAAGAAATAGTTCCCTCCTGACAGGAGTATCATCTACAGAAATTGTCTAGGATAATGTCTGACTCCCACCGAACGCTTCGTAAATGTTCGTTGGAGCTGATCTCTTTAACTGTTTCTCTCACATGGAATAATTACAAGTGACTCATGATTCCGATCAGTATCTGGTACACTGATATCAGATCATTAAATGAAACAAGCAACGACTGAAGAAGCAGTTAAATGATAACACTTAAGCCCAATATTCGGCGTCACACTGTGTGTTTGTGGTTTATCTTACACCAGTAACCTAGTTCCTCACAAGTCTGACAATTCTTCAATACTTCTTAGTAGGCAATTGAGTAGGAATGTTCTGCAAGTATAGGAATATTGACCTGGTGGTGCTGAGCAGCTATTTATCTTTACTGAGACAAGGACAAGAGAAAATGGATTTCAGTTGTATAAATTAAACACCTCCTGTGACATCAGATAAAACTTACCTATAGAGATTATTTGAAACTGACACAAGGCAGCCAGATGAAACTTCCAAAAGCATAGCTCTGATCTAATAATTCCCCACTCAGAAAGCTTTAATGCCCCCCCTCCTTGGCTGGGGAATAAAATTAATCCCTTAATCTGGCTCTATGATGTATTCTGCCTTTTAAGGTTATAGCCTGCTCTTCCACCTCACAGACCCTAAAACTTGACCTAAACTATTCTTTACATGTTCCCTTGTTTTTCCTTATGCTGTGCCTTCTAAAGTACATGACCTTTTTTTTTTTTTTTCCATATCCAGGTCCATTCCCACCCAGCCTATCCATCCTTTATGTTGAGCTCGGTTCACATGTTACCATTTTCAGTAAGTTATGGTTGATCCCTTCAGAATAATCCCATTCTCCTTTCTACAGAAACTATGAAGAGTTTTTCTGGTGCTGACACAGACCAACCATCTCTTTCTTGCAATTCTCAAATCCTCAAAGCTATGAAAATAGAAAACATACCATAATTCATTAAAGAGTCAGAACTGACCTGAACTTATTTGGTAGTAAAATCGTACTTGAAGTGATGTGAGACTCTCTCTCTAGTCTTCTTTTTTTTTTTTTTTTTTTTTAAGATTTTACTTATTTGACAGAGAGAGACAGAGCAAGAGAGGGAACACAAGCAGGGGGAGGGGGAGAGGCAGACGCTTCACTGACTGAGCCACCCAGGCACCCCAGAGACTCTCTCTAGTCTTTATTTATCTCACTTTAGTGTTAATCGTCGTATATTTCAGGACACCTGGGTGGCTCAGTCAGTGAAGCATCTGCCCCTTCGGCTCAGGTCATGATCCCAGGGTCCTGGGATCGAGCCCCACGTCCAAGTCCCTGCTCAGCGGGGAGCCTGCTTCTTCCTCTCCCTCTGCCCTTCCCCTTGCTCATGCTCTCATTTGTGCTGTCTCTCACTCTCCCATCTAAGTGAATAAAATCTTCAAAAAAATAGTCGTATATTTCAGTTCAGAAATATAAATGTGTTTGATCATGGGCTATTGCCCCAAATCCCACTCAGTGTGTTATTTAATATGCAGTATATGGATCGTATTACTGTTCTCAGTCTGAAAATTTATGAATTATGAAATAATCTGTTTCCAAGGTTTTTAGATAGGGACTATAAACTTGATTATATTTATGCACAATTGTCATTTTTGGGGGGGCTGCCTAACATCTCAACAATCATTCCATTCTGAGAGAATTGGCCACCGTGTAAGTCCTGGGGGTGATTGGTGTTCCACCTCCGTCATGGATTGTGAAGTGGCTAGGTACTTCGACCTCTTCCTCCCTGGTGCCTACTCATGGAGACCTAACCTCAGCTTCCACCAAAGCCTAGGTTATGCTTCCTCCTGGGGCTTTGAATTCTGAGGGATTGATGCAAGGAAACTGGAAAAGTTAGAGATTATTAATGGAGGTGCGAGAGTCCAGTGGCCAGTGGCAGTGGTGCCAACACCAGCTATTCTTGTGGAGTGACATTGGCTGTATTTCTTGCTTCCCAGTAACCTTTGGTTCTTGACTATTTCTGAACCTACTTTGCCAGACTTCCTGTTGGTTCTGTGAACTAGCCAGTGTTTTTTCAAGAAACGTTTCCCTTGCATTGGCCAGAGTTTGTTTCTATTATTTGTATCTAAAAATCTTAACTAATTTTTTTTTTATTATGTTAGTCACCATACAGTACATCATTAGTTTTTGATGTAGTGTTCCATGATTCATTGTTTGCATATAACACCCAGTGCTCCACACAATACGTGCCCTCCTTAATACCCATCACCGGGCTCACCCATCCCCCCACCCCCCTCCCCTCTAAAACCCTCAGTTTGTTTCCTGGAGTCCATAGCTCTCATGGTTCGTCTCCCCCTCTGATTCCCCCCCTTCATTTTTCCCTTCCTTCTCCTAATGTCCTCCATGCTACAGATAAAGGGCTGATAATCCAAGATCTATGAAGAACTTCTCAAACTCAACACCCAAAAAACAAATAATCAAGTCAAAAAACGGGCAGAAGACATGAACAGACACTTCTCCAAAGAAGACATACAAATGGCTAACAGACCCATGAAAAAATGTTCATCATCATTAGCCATCAGGGAAATTCAAATCAAAACCACATTGAGACACCACCTTACACCAGTTAGAATGGCAAAAATTGACAAGGCAAGAAACAACAAATGTTGGAGAGGTGGTGGAGAAAGGGGAACCCTCTGTACACTGTTGGTGGGAATGCAAGTTGGTACAGCCACTTTGGAAAACAGTGTGGAGGTGCCTCAAAAATTTAAAAATAGGGCTACCCTATGACCCAGCAATTGCACTACTGGGTATTTACCCCAAAGATACAAATGTAGTGACCCGAAGGGGCACCTGCACCCCAATGTTTATAGCAGCAATGTTCACAATAGCCAAACTGTGGGAAAAAATCTTATTATAGACTATTTTATCTTTCCATCTTTGCCTGACTTAGTCCATCCAGGCTTCTATAACCAAGGACTGTAGACTGGGTAGCTTAGAAACACAACAGAAATTTGTTTCTCACAGTTCTGGAGACTGGAAGTTTGACATTAGGGCAGCATAGTTAGTTTCTGATAAGGACTCTCTTCCAGGTTGTAGATGGCTGACTTCTTGCTGTATTGTCACATAGTGGAAAGAGCTCTCTAGCTCTCTGGCCTCCTTTTAAGGGCAGTAATCTTATTCATGAGGGCTCCATGCTCACAACCTAATTGCCTCTGAGAGGCCGCACCTTCTAATACCATCACATTGGGATTAGGGTTTATTTTGAGGGGACATAAACATTCAGTCCATAACACCACCCTCATCTAGATTTGAAGCCCTTTAAAAATCAGAATCACATATTTTTTCATCTTTGTATATACTCAAAGCCCCTAGTGATAACAGATAATTGGTTACTTTTATGTATGGTAGTGATAAGATCATACTGGTATTTTAGCAAGATCACTCTCTTTGACGTATGAAAAATAGAGTAGAAGAGGAAAGGTTGGAGTATTCCAGTACTGGAATACTGGGAGGTGATAGTTTTGTGATATATAGTGGAAGTGGAGATGGAGAGAAATTTTATGGATTTGAGAGATGTTTAAGGAAACAGAAAGGTCAGGATTTGGTGGTTGATTGATCATGGTGGATAACGGATAGGGAGGGAGAGAAATGACTCCCAAATGTCTGGCTTCAGTCACTGGTTGGATAATGGTGCTATTCAAAGAGCTAGGAAAATAGGAACGGTAGGAGATTGGGGATAATGAAGGAGATAACTGGGTCAGCTGGCCTTGTGCTGTGATTCAGTACCACTGGAGAGGTCCTGTAGACAGTGAATGATGGGCCTAAAGCTCCTTCAGAGTCAGAGATTAGGTATCATCACAATATCCGTAAGGGACTGAAAGTGGCTGAGTATGGAGTTGACCATCTTTATCTTGGCTTGCTCTTGGCCCTTGAGTTTTTTTTTCTTTTCAGGAGGACTATTTTAAAGCACAAAGAACCCAGGAGTGAGAAGAGGCATCCTGGTTTCTAATTCCACCTCCGTTGCTCGTTGCTCGTTAAATCTGTAATCTTAGAAAAGTCACTTTTGCCCTCTGGGTCTTAAGGTTGCTACATCTTTACAAGAGGAGCTGCTATCTGGCCCAGAGACCTCACAGGAGAGTTGTGGGAATCAAGCGAGAACTTGACGTAAAATTGCTTGAGTAGCATAGAGGTGCTTGCAGAAGACACTAGTGCTCTTGCATTTTCCATATGCTCCCCTACAGATCCCAGGATCTTTTGAGTTATGTTGGGACCATGTGAATACTCTGGCTAATGAGCTGTGAGTAGGTGTGACACGTGTCACTGCTAAGTCAAAGCATTAAGAGTTCTTGTGCCATCTCCAAGCTCTCTGTTCCTCTTCTTTAGTTACCATGGATACGCTCTGTTGAGATGGGGGCATTGTAAAATAGAAGGAGCATCAATCTCTGAGTCATAAAGTGGAGGAAAGGAAACCCCACCTCCCTCATGACCCCAGTTGACTTTGTGTGAGTGAGAAATTTTTGTGTATTAATAAGTCTCTGTGATTTGGGGGCTCTATGTTACTAAAACATATCTGAGCCTCTTCTGGTTAGCATAGTGTTGCAAGCATAAGGCATCATTACTTGAGATTTTTCTGTGGAAGATAATTTGGGGTGAGGAAGAACTTGGAACCTGGGGGGCTTGACTAGGAGGCTGTGGCAGTAAGCCAAGGGTGAGGAGATAAATATCTGGAAATGGGCATAGAGGAGGGAAATAACATGGATGAAAATGATGGTCCTTCTGAAAGAAAGTGGGTAGATAGGGTCTGTGAGTAACTGGAATGAGAGCTATGTCAGTAGAAATTGTCAAGGATGATTCCAAGTTTTAAGCCTGACTAACTTAAGAGAATAAAAGTGTTATTAATAGGGACAAAGTTATTTGGAATGGAACAGGATTTGATTGGCGGAGGTGGTGGTGGAAAAGGAAGTTCACTTATGGTTATAATGAGTTTGGGTGGAAAGAGCTCACAATTCAAGAAAATGTCTAGTGTCCAGGCAGAGCTATTAGCACTGGGACGCAAATGAAAAGATCAAACTGGAAATATAAATGATATGTGAAGCCATAGTATGATGCACTGGTTAATACTTCTCACTTGGGAGGATGGGATGGAGGATGAGGAGTCCATGAGAGAAACTGGTAAAAACCAACTGGGGATGTTCATTCATTCATTCATTCATTCATTCAACAAACATTTACGAAGCACAGATTATGTGTCATGTATTTACCCAAACATATTAATTACTCAACAGACTGGTAATCGTGACTTGGGTTAATTTTATTATCTCAGCACTTCCAAGATGGAAGGCGGGCACAGTAGTAAAATCGGTACACATATCGGAGAAGTTGTTTTACAGACGTTCTGTTCAGAGCCTACCTAATAAAGTAACCAGTACAATGAAGTAGCCTGCTGAGACTATAGCTACGACTTTAATGTCGTCGTTATATTAATGCAGAAATAAGAGTCAGCGTGTCACTTATATACTTCACGATTGTGAACATTACATAGTAGTCTGGACGGTGTTAGACATTTTCAACATTTTCCTCTTTCATCAACAGAGAGGGAAGGCCGTTTTAGTTGCATAATGAAAGTTACAGAACCTAGATATAGAAGATTGTTTTATTTCAAATTCCATTAAATACGTTACAGATACCTAAGATCTTTTGAAGAAAAACACGCATGTTAGCTAAAGGTATTTTGACATTAAAATATATATTAGCAGAGAACTGAGAAACCTATTTCAAATTAAACCATCTCCGAAGGTCCCCTTATTGACAGGAGGGTAATAAGGCCTTTACCACCCATAAAAGAGGAGGGTGGACTATTTGATCACTAAAACAATTCTTGCTCCGGCTTTCTATAAATAGGGAGCCAAGCCTAGAATCGTGGGATATCTTGAAGTTACACAACATTCCTGCTAGTTTGTAAGCACTCCCACATAGCTTCTAGTGATAGCCACTTTGAAAGGACCATTCAATATTTTAATTATGGCCACAAATCTGAGGCACTTTTTAGCTAAAAAATGAGGTCATTTTAGAAATCAACAAGATGATTCTGTAGGGGACAGAAAGCTTACTTTCAGCAGAATGGTGACAACAAGAGAGGACAGAAGAGTGTAGAGGACATTAACAAATAAAGAAGAAGGAATGGGTTTTCGTAAACCAGGTTCTCACCATAGCCCCAAAGATTCCAGGAGGAGAACCTTGGCCTTGCAAATGACCATATTTATTTAGCCCTAGGCTGAGATAACAGTCTTCTGAAAAATTCTCCGCATCACATAATTTGTTTGCACTACCTTTGTGATCCAATTGCAGTATTTCTTAGATCACAAGTCCTTTTGTTACCGGTTTTCAAAACTCAAGGCAATATGCGGCCTCTGAATGACAGAAGGATGAGGTTCTCAGAGAGCCCTTGGAGGTGCTTCTCCAAGAGTGGATGTGGAAATACACTGGTTCTCTCACTTCTGCCCAGTGGCTGCATCATAGTGTAACCACCCAGGGTTGAGTGGAATGTTGAAGCAGACCAGAAGCTTTGACTTGCTTGGTACAATTTTTAACCCATCAAGTGAGCTGGCCATTGATCATATAAGGATTGGTTGTCTGAAAAATGAAATCTCTTCTAGGAGACCTGCTAGGTGTCAGATATTTTCTAAATATTGAAGGACCACTCTCTATATAAGGAGTCAGACAAGACATTTGCCAGATTGAACTCCTTGTTGCCATGAGCGTGTTTGTGATGAGAGCAGTAAGATACTTTTGCTCTTTACCTTTGACTACAGCTTAGCTCCTTTATTTAATAGTGCTTTATTGATTCTATGGTTATTTTTGAAACAGTATGTGTTTCATATCAGTATTTAATTTATTTCCACAAAATGCCAAGTTTACCTTGAGAAGAAATTTTACCGTGTTTGAATGTTAGCTAAAATAGCACAAACCAAATATCCCTGTACTAAGAAAATAACCCCAGGATGGAGGGGAAGCTTTGCTTCTCAGCCAGTAAATCCTGCTTCCTAAGCTAGAGTGTGCATAAGGCTTTCCCACACATCTCCTGTTGCTACGGAAACCCCTTTCAGTGTCTGGGCTCTAAACAGCTGACTCATTTCAAAGTCTGGCTCTCAAACTCTCAGCTCACAGCTTAGAGAGACAAGTGGAAACAAAGAAAAACACAGAAACAATGAAATATCAATATATACCATTTCATTAAAAAGTTATTATGTGTCTTGATATATGGGGAAATGGTTAAGGTCATGCACTCACCAGTTGCTACAGACTGCAGTAAAGGTACCATGGAAACACAACAGAGGCCACCGTCACTAAAAAGAGATTTCTGTCCTTTGGACTTAGTGACACAGACTCAGACCAAAGCTTAACGAGAGAGTCTCGGTAATTCCCTCATATCAAAACAGTCTACCCAGATGCATAGGTAAACACAAGCCAAGAGCTGGAGCAGCGAAGTAGCTAGCATGGGGTGGGAGCGCAGGGAGAGAAGGGGGAGGGTAGAGGTATCTTAAAAAAAAACCCCAAAGGGGTCTTAGGAAGGTCCAAACAAAGCTCGAAGGCCTGTCTTCCAGGCATATTCTAAAAGGGCCTTCCAGGGGCACCTGGGTGGCTCAGTTGGTTAAGCGACTGCCTTCGGCTCAGGTCATGATCCTGGAGTCCCGGGATCGAGTCCCACATCGGGCTCCCTGCTCAGCAGGGAGTCTGCTTCTCCCTCTGACCCTTCCCCCTCTTGTGCTCTCTCTCTCTCTCTCTCTCTCCCTCTCTCAAATAAATAAATAAAATCTTAAAAAAATTAAAAATAAAAAAAAAGGGCCTTCCTGTTTTAGTCTCTTTGGCCCTATTAAATCAACATATTCAGTGAATACACAGAGGCGTGTTTGGAATCTCAGGCTGAGGGAATAAATGTCCCAGCACTCCCGTCCCTGTCGACTGGCCCAGAAGATCTGGTACGATTTTCTATGCTTTTTACATTTACAACTAATAATAGTCACAAGGAGTAATGGAACTTCGAATGTGAACTCCTGAAAGAGCGATTTACTTTTATATATTGAGGATCAACTTTAGTTTGATAGTGAGAAACTTCCTTTTGAAGACCTAGTATGCTATGGTAGAGATTTGGGAAAAATGCTGCCATGTGGCTATGCCTTCACATTTTAATGTGGGGAGTTATATATTTAGTAATATATAAATGACATATAAAAATGAGATATATAATCTTTCATATTTTATGTATATTTAGAAGAATTATTTAGCTTTTGTGAGATTATATTGTCTGTTATCTTGTGCCTTTGAAAGTACTGGTGACAACATAGCTCAAATGAGTATTTAAGCATCAGTTAGTTCTATTTACCAATACAAATTATTTGTGACTTTATTTATCTTATTTTATCTTTTTGGAGAGGGAGGGCGGGGGTGGAGGGGCAGAGGGAGAGAGAGAATGTTAAGCAGGCTCCATGCCTACCGTGGAGCCTGACGTGGGGCTTGATCTCACAACCCTGAGGGCATGACCTGAGCCAAAATCAAGAGCCGGACACTTAACCAACTGAGCCACCCAGGCACCCCATTTGTGACTTTACTGTGGGAAAATGCAAGTCGATAATACCTGCCATCAAAATAATATCTTGGTGAAAAGATGCAGAAAGAACCATTAACCAGTGCATATTGAGTCTGCAAAATATCCCAAGCACTGCTCCCAAAAAGGCAGAGTGTGAACAGCAGTAAGCAAGGCTTGTACTTTAATAAAAGTTATAGCCCTAGAGAAGTCATTTCGTGTGTGTCCAGACTTTGGTGCAGGATAATTGGCTTGTCCAGTTTATTGTGGTACTTTCCACTCAGTTCATTCAGTGCATTGCAGTTAAATTAACGGGTTCTGCTGATGATCCTTGAAAGGCTAACGAGGCTGGTAAATCAAGGGAATGCTGTTAAACCAAGATGTCTGGAATTCAGCAAAAAATACTGTAGTAGGCTGAGTAATGGTCCATCAAATATGTTTGCATTCAGAACCTTAGTATCTGTGAGTCTGTTAATTTACACAGCAAAAAGGATGGTGCAGGTGTGATTAAATTACGGACCTGAGATGGGGCGATAACATGAAATACCCAGGTGGGCCCAGTGTAATCGGTCTTATAACAGGAAGCAGAATTAGGGTCAGAGAGAAGGGGGCTGTGATAATGGAAGCAGAGGTTGGAATGATGCTTTGGAGATTGTTGAAGGGGCTGGGGATGCTAGGAATGTTGGTATTCTCTGAAACCTGGAAAGGACAAGGAGATGTATTCTCCCCTGGAGTCTCCAAAGGGAATGAATGCAGCCCTGCCAACACTCTGATTTTAACCAAGTGAAGCCCACTTCAGACTTTTGACCTTCAGAATTGCAACATAATAAATTTGTGTTGTTTTGAGCCACTAAGTGTGTAGCAGTTCATTACAGCAGCAATAGTAACTAATACAGATGCTCATTAAATTCAGCAAAGAATGTCCCCGGTAGCCTTAGAAACAAGAGGGCGAAACATGGCCTAGAGGATAGGATAGGTGGGTGGCATCACACCTGGTGGAAATGTACACAGTATGAATGGAGCAATGTTAACGTGGGTAGAGAAAGCCACTGACATGCTAGCTGGCTTTGTGCTTGCCTTTGGCCCTTTCATAGGTTTCTCTGAACACACAGAAGGCAGATGGCTTGGATGGATCTCAAGGGAATTATGCTGAATGAAAACAACTCTTCTCAAAAGGTTACATGCTGTATGATTGCATTTAGATAGCTTTCGTTTTTTTGCCGAGGTGAAATTCACATAACATGAAATTAACCATTTTAAAGTGTACATTTCAGGGGCATTTAGGGCATCCTTAATGTTGTGCAACCACCACCTGCATCAAGTTCAAATCATTTTCGTCACCTCACAAGGAAACTCTGTACCCATTAGGTGGTCACTCCTCCATTCAACCCTCCTCCCAACCCCTGGCAAAACCAATTTGCTTTTTGTCTCTACAGATTTACCAAGTCTGCATATTTCATATGAATGGAATTATGCAACATGTGACCTTCTGTGTCTGGCTTCTTTCACTCAGGATATTTTCAAGGTTTATCCACGTTGTAGCATGTATCAATACTTCATTCCTTTTATGACTTAATATCCTATTGTATGGACATACTACATTTGTTTATTCACTCAACCCAACAATGGACATTTCTGTTGTTTCCACATTCTGGTTATTGTGAGTAGTGCTGCTAAGAAAGTTTGTGTACAAGTTTTTGTTTGAATGTTTTCAAATCTCTTGGGTATATTCATTCCCAGAAGTGGAATTGCTGGGTCATATGGTAATTCTGTGTTTAACTTGAGGAACCATCAAAATGTTTTCCACAGTAGCTGCACCATTTTACATTCCCACCAACAATTTTTCACCATCCTTGCCAGCACTTGTTATTTGGTACTTCTTTTTATTATTATAGACATCCTGGCGGGTGTGAAGTGATATGTCCTTGTGGGTTTGATTTGCATTTCCCTAATGACTAATGATGCTGAGCATGTTTTCAAGTGCTTGTCACTTGGATATCTTTTGGGATAAATGGCTATTCAAGTCCTTTATCCATTTTTTAATTGGGTTGTTTGGGGCTTTTTGTTATTGTTGTTGAGTTGTAAGGGTTTTTCCATGTTCTGGACATGAGATCCTAATCAGATATGTAGTTTACATATAGTTTCTCCTATCCTGTAGGTTGTCTTTTCCCTGTCTTGGTTAACGTCCTTTGCACACAAGTTTTTAAATTTTGATGAAGTCCAATTTATCTATTTTTTTTTCCTTTGTTGCTTATGTTTTTGATGAATCCATTGCCAAATCCAGGGTCATGAAGATTTACACCTATGCTTTCTTCTAAGAGTTATACTTTTAGCTCTTTCATTTAGGGTATTGATCCATTTTGTGTTGATTTTTGTATGTGATGTGAGACAGGGGTCCAAATTTATGTTTTTGCACTTGGATATACAATTGTCTAAACACTATTAGTTGCAGACACTATTTTGAACCCCATTCATTGGTCTTGGCACCCCTGTTGAAAATCAGTTGGCCTTAGATGTTTGAATTTACTTCTGGACTCTCAATTCTAGTCCATTGGCCCATGTATCTATCCTTATGCAGCACCACACTGTTTGGATCATGGCAGATTGGTCCTAAGTTTGAAATTGGAAAGTGTAAGTTCAACTTTGTTCTTTTTTTCCAAAACTGTATTGGCCATTTGTGGTCCCTGGCAATTGTATGTAAATTTTAGTATCAGCTTTTTTATATCTGCAAAAAAGGATGTTGAATTTCAACAGGGTCACATTGAAATCTGTAGATTGATTTTGGTAGTGTTTGAATATTATCTTTTTTTTTTTAAGACTTTTATTCATCCTAGAGAGAGAGAGAGAGAGAGAAGGAGAGAGAGAGCAGAGGGAAGGGCAGAGGGAGAGGGAGATCCCAAGCAGACTCTGGGCTGAGCGTGGAGTGTGACGCAGGGCCCAATCCTAAGATCCCAAGATCACGACTGGAGCCGATATCAAGAGCCAGACACCCAACTGACTGAGCCACCCAAGTGCCCCTGAATATTATCTTAGCAATATTATGTCTTCCGATCCATAAACATGGCATTTATTTCCATTTATTTAAGTCCTCTTTCATTTATTTCAGCAATACTTTATAGGTTTCAGTGTATAAAACTTATACACCTATTTAGTTAAACTTATACATAGGTATTTTATTCTTTTGGATGCTATCATAAATGGAATTTTCTCAATTTGCTTTTCAAATTGGGCATTGCTGGTGTGTAGAATTACAACTGAGTTTTGTGTGTTGATCTCATATCCTGTACTTTTGCTGAATTTCTTTCAATAGCGTTAATATTTTACATGTGTGTCTGTGTATTCTTTAGGATTTTCCATGTAAAAGATACTATCTACAAAGATGTGTTGATTTACTTTTGCCTTCGGATCTTTGAGGGTTTTTTTTTTCCCCTCTTGTGATTTTCCAATGTGCAAGTTAGGTTCAGCTCATACTCAGATTAATTTAAAAGCTAAATTATATTAGAATTAAAACCAGCACAGATCTTCATAATGTGTCCTTGCCCTCCACTCCCACTATTAACAGTAAAGCATTCTTCTTGATGCATTAGTAAAAAACAAACATTATTGAGGAAAGTGGTTTTCTATCCTTATGGTACTCTCTGAAGTCTTAAGGCCTTAAAAAGTAATGTTTAAAACACTCCTAGTTCCCTAGAATAAAAATGAAGCAGTCACACACAGTGTAAGTGAAGTCAAACAAAGTTGTAAAGTACTATGGAGGAGTCAGAAGAAAAAATATTTTTAAAAAATGATCTGAGTAGACATTTTTCCAAAGAAGCTATACAGATGACCAACAAGTACATGGAGAGATGCTTAACATCACTCATCGTGGGGGAAATGCAAACCCAAATCCCAATGAGATATCATTTCACTCCTGTTAGAGTGGCTAGAATCAAAAAGGTAACTCTTGTGCACTGTTGGTGAGAATATAAATTTGTGCAGCCACTATGGAAAATAGACATGACCTAAGTGTCCACTGGATGAAAAAAATATGGTAGGCGCAAGTGTGCACTTGCACACGCACACGTGCGCACGCGCGCACGCACACACACACACTGGAATATTACTCAACCATAGAAAAGAATAAAATCTTCCATTTAAAACAACATGAAAGGACCTGTAAATCTTTAGTAGAAGACAGATTTAGGACCTGCCATAGCTGCCCAACAATGGGATTGGTGACCTTTTGTCCTCCTAGTCACTGGATATTTGATCAGGGACTAAAAAACTCTGTGTCAAAGATGTCAAAGAGGGAATCCTACAGGGAAAGGAAGGTGGACTTGCTAAACTTTAAAATAGTTTTCAACACTGAGATTCTATGGCTCAAATCTAGGAAGGTAAATAGACATATGGCAAAGCAATATGTTGGGTATTTAATTTCATAGCTATTCAGAGAGGGAGGAATCCGTGTTATACGATTCCCTTTGAAGAACACTATCCTGTGAACTGTGAATCAACCAGTGAAATTAGAAATGGTTACTTTGACCATGATTAAAAAATAACTAAGGTATATATTTTCATATATATCTATATATGTGTGTGTGTGTAGATATATAAAAGATATATTTATATACACATATATATATGAAATTCTCAAGTGTAGACTTTAGAAATGATTGTGTCTCTGTAAAGGTTAAGCAACTTCTTTGAGTTTCAATTTCCTCAATGATAAAATGACCATATACCTAGCTCATAGGATTTCTATGGAAATTATATGAGATAACATGTCAATTGTTTAGTTCTATGCCTGACACATCAGGCTCTCAGTAATTCACCTATATGCTTATTATTGATGTGCATATGTTAGAGCCTTGATAGGTGGTGAAAGACTCCATTTTATTTAACATACAAATGTTCTTTCTCCCGGTTAAACTGCTCTTCATATGAACCTCACACACACCCCACATTTCACCCACATTAATCTATACATTGGTACTTGATTGCACGAGCTCCTTTGCTACCTATGGCTACAACCAATGTTGGCAGTGTAGAAATTTTAAACCGTAGTAAAGACCAGAAAGTCAATTTTATAAATGCCCATATTGGTCCAGATAAGTCATCTTATTTATGTTTGGTTATGCCTTGTGATGAGAATGGTATATGTGTTCTACAAAAATATTGATTGTTAGCACTTTCTACAAGTTGGCCTATTCCTAGTGGTAATCTCTCACGTTATATTCAGGCATATTAAATATGAGATAATTCCACAAATAAGATAAACAGCAACTCCACCACATGGTTTGCAATAAGTACAGGGTCCTGCCATAATTGTATATTCACTGTATTGGATCTTTTTATGGTATATTGATGAGCTAAGATTAAAACTACATTGAGTGGCAATTTTCCCTCAAGAAGATTTTTAATTCTATCAACTGCAAGAATGAGTGCTCTTAATTGGTTCTCTGGCTTTTATAGTTTTAATTCTATCCTGATGATTCCCAAATCTCTACTGTCAACATGGAATGTTCCCCTGATAGCTTTTGGTCATTTCCATTTGGCTGGTCCACTAGCGCTACCAGCTTAACATGCCTAAAATATATTTGTCATCTTCCCTAAAAATCTAATCCCTTCTCCTGTATTTCCCATGTCATTTGTCTAGTCACTACGATAGGACATTTGGAGTCAGCCCAGACTCGCTCGCTCTCATCACCCCATGTAGTCAACCACTCATACGTCTGGATTTTACTCCTACAGGTTTCTTCTATGGCCTTATCTCCATCTCTCCCAACTATTGCACTAGTTTAAGCTAACATCATCTCTCCTGGATTAACCTAACATTAGTCTAGTAATTTCCCCGTCTCTACTCTTAAAGACTTGAATGCATGCTCCATGTGTTTTTAGAATAACTCATCTGAAAGAGAAGTCTGATTGTATTACTCTTGTGCTAAAGCCTTTTCTCAGAGCTCCTGGGTGGCTCAGTTGGGCTAAGCATTTGCCTTCGGCTCAGGTCCTAATCCCCGGGTCCTGGGATTGAGCCCCATGTTGGGCTCCCTGCTCAGCAGGGAGTCTGCTTCTCTCTCTCTTCCTCTGATCCTGCCACCCCTGCTCGTGCTCTCACGCATGCTCTCTCTCTCTCTCTCTCTCTCTCAAATGAATAAATAAAAAATCTTAAAAAAATAAAATAAAATAACTTTGAATGGCTCACCATTGTGCTCACAACTAAGTACAAGGTGGCTGACTTGGCAAACAGTTTTTCATGATCTCACATCTGCCTACCTTTCCAGCCGTGTCTCTCATAATTCCTGAAGTGCACTTGACATTCCAACAAACCTGAAATATGTTTGTCTCTCTATATAAAGAGTTGCCAGACATAGAAAATATAAATATAGGACAGCCAGTTAAATTTGAATTTCAAATAAACAACGAATATATTTTTCTTAGTATATCTCATGTAACATGTGTCTTACCTTTGCTTCAGTTCCTGCTATCACATCTCCCTGGAATGCACTTGCCAATTTTAAGATTCAGCTGAATTACTGTCTCTTATAGGGCATCCATCCATCACAGTCCCTCCCACCAATCCTGAATGAATTAGATGGTGGCTGTCATCATATACTATAATTGTTGGGTTTTGTGTCTTTTCCTATCAGTGAGATTCCTTGAAGGCAGGGACCATTTGTCTCTGTATTGCCATTGTCCAGCAGGGTGCCACATATGTAGTAGATACTTTGCAAATATTTGATGAATAAATAATTCTCCTGATATTAATATTTATATTTTCTTTTTATACCCAACATGAGGAGTATTTTTACCACCACACAAAAGAAAATTAGAAGAAAACCCTTCTTAAAACAGAGCCCCAAACTCAAAGTTGATAGGATAGTGTATTTTCCCCTACAGATAAAAAAATAAATAAATTTTGTGGAAACAAGTTTTTTCTTTATTTTTGAACATCATGAGACCGATTCTATTTCATGAATTTTTAACACCTTCTTTGACCTCAAAACAATATGTACTGGCTTATATTATTTGATTTTTCTTTTCTGCACCCACACATCTTTGAACTCATATATTTTCCATACTTCAAAGACCTGTGGGCATGGGAAACTGATATAAATCCCAGCAAACAACCTGAGAAAGAACTCCCACTAACAGTTTGGTAGGTACAAGTTTATTTGCCCATTGCCTACATTTTATTTCACTAAAAATAAGTTTTTTACTTATCACTGGAAAAAGAATGTGTTTGAATATCCACTAAAAAGTGAGTCAGCTGCAAATTTGATATTCAACTCTATGCTCATGGAGAAGACAGGTAAACACATTAATCACTGAGTAAGCTAAGGTTAGTCATATGGAGAGTCTGAACACTGCAATGAAATTTCTGCTACCGGCCTCTTCTGTTTTCAAAGCACACTTTTTAGTGGTTCATTAAATTATGCAGTGATTCTTAAAAGGTATGATATTTTGTAGTCTTAGTCATAGAAGTTGCAGCTAATTTTGCTTTATACTTTCCTCAAGGTATCTTGGGTTTGGCTGCTGAACAAATACCTGAAAATGGAAGGATCCTGGCTTTCATAGGTTGCTAAAAATATTTACAGTAACAGACAGGACTTGAGAGTTCGGATATTAGTTTGCTGGGGCTGCCGAAACAAACTGCATAGCACAGAGCAACAGAAATTTATTGTTTCATGATTCTGGGGGCCAGAAGTCTGAAATCAAGATGTTGGTTCCTTTTGAGTGTTCTGAGGCGGAATCTGTTCCATGCCTATATTCTAGCTTCTGGTGACAGCTTCGATCTTTGGTGTTCCATGGGCTATGGGAGCATCATACCAATTTGTCTTCATCTTCATATGGCATTCTCCCTGTGTATCTGGCTCTTCACATCGTTTTCCCTCTTTCTGTAAGGACTCCAATGATATTGGATTATGGCCTACCCCTAATGTCTTGATTACATCTAGAAAGACCCTATTTCCAAATAAGGTCACATTCACAGATACTGGGGGTTAGGACTTCGACATGTCTTTTGGGGAACACAATTCAAGCCGTAACAGGGAGGAATCTATCAACCTTGAAATTATAGACAAAATTATGAGTTTTGTGCACAAACGAGAGAATTTTCTTGGCAAAAGTTTCCATTTCGCCTGCCTTTCATCGGATTCTGAAAGGGATCCATAACCTCAAAACACTAAAAGCCGAACTCTGAACTAAAGCAACATTGATGGGAATGGCAAAAAGGGTGTCCTTGACAAAGGTTTGGAGTGTTCTTTGAAAGCTGCTATGTGACTTCAGGATGAGTGTTGTATATCCAACATGATTCAAGAGTCTGTCTTATGCTTACTGTCTATGAAGGGCCAAGTAAGGAAAAGTGAAATCCCTACCAGATTCTTTTAAGTGCAGGGCATGGCTTCAAATGCTCTGCCTGTCTCCCGTTCATGGCAAGTAATTATTTCTATTTCCTTATATAGATATTCAAGAGAACATTCCAACTTCCTGCCTATATAATATGGACGTTGTCATACTTTGCTGTATTGAAAAAAATAACAAAAACCTTTAAAACTGCAGAATCTTTGCTGAATAGAATGTAATGTTATTTCATGAACCCAGGCCAACTTAGTTTTGCTTACTTTTTAAGTCACACATTTTGGCTGATAAAATTGTTCTACTTCCACAGTATTTGTGAGTTCCAAGAAATTTGTTGAAACAAATGTTTTTTGATTTAAAACAGCATGAAAACTTGTGAAAATATATAGCAACCAGACTTCTAGGTATATGGTTCAGAATAATTAGGCAGAGATTTATAAGATTCTGATTTCATACTAATTCTGTCTCATGACAATTATGTTTTAGGTTCTAAGTACCTAAGTAGCAATTACTTACAGTTTGAAACACATATATTAAATGTAAATATCTATTCCACTAACAACAATTTTAGCCCAATTTGAGCAATTTGACTGGCTTAGCTGTAATAATGCTTAAGCCAGTTATTTGTGTAGATAGTTCAAGTGTGTGCTAATTAGGTTTGCAGATGACACTAACTAGTGAATTTGCTAGTACATTTAAATTGGGATTTAAATTCAAAGTGACCCGCTACTTAGAGACACGGTTTTTCAGAAACAGAAGTTTAATAGTTGTAAGTACACAATATGGCATAGTTGGGTAGAAAGAGTAGCTGACTCCTAGATATCTATTTCCTGCCTCCAATCCATTGTATCCTTCAAAATTGTTTTTTATTGAACATAGCTCTGATCATGTCAGTATACTTCTCAGAAATCATCAATGGCTCCCCATCGCTCAACACATTAGGTACAAATTCCTCACCGTGGCATTTTAGGTCTCCACATTTATTTAGTTTTTTTATGTCAGCAGGATCCCTAGATCTTTGGAAATTAATACCTTTTTACTAGCCCATGCTTCAAAAGAAAAATTGAAGGAAATTAGAAAATAGTTTGAACTGAATGAAAATCTAAATACATATCAGAATTTATGGCACTTCACTAAAGCAGTGCCAAGTGGGAAACTGATGTCATTAAGTGCTTGTATTAGGAAAAAGGACTCAGTCAGATAATATCAGCTTCCACCTTAAACTATAAAAAGAAAAGGTTAATTAAATCCATTGCAAACAGAAGGATACTAACAATGTATGTAAGAGCAGAAATCAATGAAATTGGAATTAGAGAAATGATAAACAATGTCAATGCAACAAAAACCATTTCTTTGAAAATATCAGAGAAGTGGAAATAGCCAAGAATTTTTTTTTTTTTTTAAAGACTGTTATAGGGCGCCTGGGTGGCTCAGTCAGTTAAGCGACTGCCTTTCGCTCAGGTCATGATCCTGTAGTGTCTGGATCGAGTCCCGCATGGGGCTCCCTACTCGGCAGGGAGTCTGCTTCTCCCTCTGACCCTCCCCCCTCTCATGTGCTCTCTCTCTCTCTCATTCTCTCTCTCTCAAATAAATAAATAAAATCTTAAAAATAAAAGACTTATAAAGCAATAGCTTTGGACATTGTCTTAGCTTTGACAGGTTTGGCTCCTGTAAGAGAATACCATAAACCAGGTGGCTTATTAACAACAGAATTTTATTTCTCACAGTTCTGAAGGCTAGAATTGTGAGATCGTAGTGCCCACATGGTTGGGTTCCGGGGAAAGCTCTCTTCCAGATTCTAGATTGCCAACTTCTTGGTATCCTACCATGGCAGAAAGAGAACTAGCTAGTTCTCGGGCCTCTTAAAAGGATACAGTCCCATTCATGAGGGTTCCGCCTTTGTGAACTTCCCACAGGCCCCACTCCAAATACATGAATTTGGGGAAGACGCAAATATTCAGCCTATTGTAGACATAGCTTAAAGTATGTGAAACTGTGCATATAGAGGAAAAGATTTACAGAAGTTTGCAGAAAGGGCAAAAATGACAGGACACGTACGATCATAAATGATGTAGTAGTAATTTGTAATTGTTGGGCTATAGTCATCAAATTATTTAGACCTTTATATGCAAATGCATATAAAGGCAACAAGGTAATGTGGGAAAATAGGGAGCAGTTTTAATTTTGCAGGGAGAAAATGCTAGCTCAATATTACATGGTGTTGGTTAAAAAAATGGTATTGGCAGATGCTGGTGCTTATTAATTCATTTGCATCTTTCTTTGGAGAATGTGAACCTATATTCTAAAGGGGAAAAAATAAAAGTATTACAAGATGATTCCATTGCAAATAAATAAGTAATGTGTATATATTTTATGACCTAAAATCTACAGGAACACCTTTGGATCCCAATCATTTGGTAAAATTCTGGGATTTTTAGTTTCAGAATAGTGCCATGGTTCAAAAAATAAAGAGAAAAGGCTCACATGAGGAAAGAGGCCGTGTAGTTGTTCTAAAATAAAAGAACAAGTCATACAGTGATGAGAAAATCCTAAGGCACACAAATAATATGGAATGATAGCAAAGACCATTTAATGGCTTTGTTTGGGCAGTGTGTGAATGAAATCATTAAAATGGTGGAATTATTGAATGCAGAATGGGAGCATGTGAGATATAGCTAAAAACAAAGCATATAACGTATATAGTAGTAGAGAGGTATTATCCAAATTCTGAATCAGGACTTTTTACACGGTATTTACTTTGTGAAAGATAATTGTGTGTTAAAAAACTGTGTTGATAGTTGTGTGCTAGTCTCTGAAAGAAGGATAAACATTCTTATGAAAATGTTGCATCAGTCAGGAAAATCAAAGTGCATTTCAGGCACAATTTGGAATTAATGCAGTAATGACTGAAGAACATATTTTTAAAATAGCATGATTTATTTATTATGAGCTTTGACAAGAGACATAAACAACACTCCTAGTAATGAATGTGATAATTCTAATTCCTTCTCCTAAAATTGCTTGTATACTATGCTTCCTATAAATACTGGATCCAATCAAATCATGGAGAATATGATTTAGATGTAAATATAATTTCCCCTTTTAAAATGTGTGAATACTTTTTCTGGAGGGAGGGCCTTATTTATTTTTAGGATTTTATTTATTTGAGAGAGAGAGACAGAGAGAGCACGAGAGTGGGGTGAGGGGAGAGGGAGAAGCAGACTCCCTGCTGAGCAGGGAACCCACCCGATGTGGGACTTGATCCTGGGACTCCGGGATCATGACCTGAGCCAAGACGCTTAACCGACTGAGCCACCCAGGCGCCCTGGAGAGAGGGCTTTAAAAAGAAGATAGATTCTTACCTGTACAGCGTTGTCTTTGAAAGTGTCGGGAGAGTTGCATAACTACACATAGCTAACTAAATGGATTGCGTTTCTTTTCTTTATAGTCAAACAAGAAGTAGGCATGCCAGAGGTGGATAGACTCTGGCGAGAGATTGATCAATTTTGTAAACAAACCCTCTAAAGAATGTGTATTAATTTCTGGTAGTCAAAATCACATTTTGAAATACTTACATTTTATAATTATAAAGGTAATTCGTGTGTTTCATAAATGTTGGAAATTTTTAAAACCATACATAAGAAAATGAAGGGATCACTTATACTTCCACTAGTAGAGGAAAACACTGTTGGTACTTGGCTGTATATTCTCCTGGTTGCAAATTAGTATGTCTGTGTTAACATAAATGTGTCCACAGCCTTTCAGTTCTGATTTTAATTTGAATAAGACTGAAATTTGGGGGCATTTATCATGCCTAGGTAATTTAGATTTTAAATTCAGATTATAGGACTTCTAGCCACAATGAAGTAACAGGAACCAAACTCTGACATGATATACCTAAAAATCCAGATGAAACATACAAAACAATTTTCAATTTATTGGACATCAGGTCACGAAGGACAGCGATCTCTATGAAATGGAAAACAAATGATGTCAGTTCTATGATACCCTAGTTTATTTGCCTGGGGAGGTAATGCATGCCACAGTGCACAGAGGGGGAAGCCTGGACAGTCTCCTTGAGTTGACATGAAGCTGGGAGTCCAGGAAGGCCAAGGTAGCTAAAATTGGCAGGACAGAATATTAAGAGGAGATTCCTGCACAGAAAGAGAACTCTGGAACTCACACGGGGCAGGGAATAATTCCTGCCCCCATTAGAGTGGAAATCCTCATCATTTGAGTGGAAATCCTCATCATTTGTGTGGCATTAGGGTACTTGAAAGGGTTCTGCCTTTGTAGTGAAACATGGCTGCCAAGTCAGGGGAGGCCCTCCACGTTATTTGGTGCTGAGAAACAACCAGGAAAATGCACTAGCAGGGGCCTCTTCGCAGAATAGAGTTCAAAGCAAAGCTAGGAAGGAAGGAAGGAGGGAAGGAAGGAAGGAAGGAAGGAAGGAAGGAAGGAAGGAAGAAAGGAAGGAAGGAAGGAAGGAAGGAAGGAAGAGACAAGGATTGGCATCAGCAGGAAGGAAGAGCCTGTGAAAAATCCTAACAGAATCCTACGGGGGATAGTGGGTTACGGGGAAGGCAGCCGGTCCCGTGCTGAAAATCGAGACTGGATGAGTGGGTAGGACAGCGTGTGCCAGTGTGTGTCTAGGTCAGGGGTGGGGACAGTGAGGAGTTGGGAACGAGAAACGGAGTGGTAAGTTAGGCTGGAGACGCCGAAATTGGGGCTCACGAGTTGTTGACGATGCTGGAGAGCCAGGCAGCAAAACTGGGATTCAGTGCCTTGGCCCGAATGGAGTCCACACAGATTCATGCCTGTGAGGGGCGTGACAGTCCACGGCCCAGGAAGGGGCTTCTAGCACAGGGATTTCCCCGCAGTGCTCAGAGGGAACCTAGAGTTCTGTGGTTGGGTGACAGGGCTACTGTTCCCAAGGAAGAGGGAAGAGTGCTGAGTGGGCAGGACTCGGGGATTATAGTCCTCACTTCGGTCAGACTGCTCTGCCTTCCTCATGTTTATGGATTGGTTTCTTTTGAAGGCTTCAGCTGGAGTGTGATGTCCCATATCTAAAATTTTGACAATCACTGTCTTACCAGTGAGGTATAAGATGCATTATGGAATCTCTGCTTCCCATTACTAGGGACCTCCAGCCCCTTGTTCTGTTTGTGATGAGAAACTAGTTAGTGCAGAGCTTCCAGCTGCTTAAAACAGACACACTAAGTTAGAGGACATAAGTTTCTGGGTATCAGTGGGTGTAAGCTCAGAGTTGGACAAAGGATGCCAAGAGTAAATGGTTTGCAAGAAGTACATTTGCACAATCACCTTTGTAATTAAAATATTTAAATCCGCTTAACCACAGAAATAAGTGCTGGGCATCAATTAGTCAAAACAAGTGTTAGCTTCTGCAACAGAGAAGTCCTGAAATTTAAATGGTTTTGTACAAAAAAAATAAAAAAATAAATGGGTTTTGTACAATGAAGGTTTATTTTTTGTGCACATCAATTCCGATGTGGGTTGGCAGGGGCTTTCTGCTCTCAGGTAATTCAGGGATCTGGGCTGTTTCCATGTTGTAGCTCTCCATCTTGACACGGGGTCCCCATGTTTGCTGCTGAACAGCAGAGGAAGGATGGAAATGGCATACTGGCTCCTAACTACAAGTGGGCCACCCAGGAAGGAGAGAGAGACAGATGTGGATGAGCACTTGTAGTCTCTCCTAGGAGCCGCCATCTACTAGATAAAAATGAAAAGCAATTACTAGAATTTGGTATGATGACAACTCCTTTCATGGAGAAGTTCCTGAAAAAACCAAATTTGCCTTGAAATTCACCAACTCTTTCGAGTGCCTGCTATGCGACAGGTGTTCTCAAATACAGGATCACATCTAGTTTTCAAGTGACCCTGTCAGCGTTGGCAGGCCTTGCCCTTTCCAGTAACCTCTATGATCTCAGTAGCCTGGGAATGTTCTCCATCCTCATGGTGTATAATCAAAACCTTAACTTGTGAGTCTCTGCTCCCCTCCTCATGACTGAACGGTCCCAAATACCTGCACAGGTGCCATTAGGCAGACTGCAAACTAGGATTTTCCTGTGGGCAAGATATAGGTACAAGAAGCAGTGGAAGGATGGCTAACGTGTTTTTTTAAAACCAGAGCAACATGTCCACCAAAAAACCATTGTTCACCTCCTAGGACTCCAGGGTTTTACATTTCAGCCCCTGTAGCTGTCTGCTTACACGGTGGTTTCTGTGCTGTTTCCTCATCTACCACTTAGCAGAAATGTTTTGGTTTTTGGCCGTCTAGGTGAGCTTGCTCATCTGCTGATGTGATCAGCGGCCCGTTTCAAATAATACATCTTATTAGACTCTTACTGCAAATATTAGTGTGGTTTCAAAAACCCTCTCTAACATCAGGGTTACATCCTGAGAACCCGCAGATTATGTGCAAATCAGACTCTACTCACCAGCTCATTTGAAAAACAATTTGAGAGTGTGTCGAGGATGTCCGGAGGGGGTGTGTTCAGGCATCTAACCATCCTCCAAAGTGCACTGCTACTGCTAAAAGGCTGTTGCTAACAGGGTTCCAGAAAGAGGGAGGGACAGCCAGGGGGGGACATCCTTCTGTAAAGAGTAGGGGTGCTCCATGACAGGGGGAAGATGGGTGACTGCGGCTGTTCCGCTGGGAGCACAGGTCTCCAAAGGAAGAGGAAGTGGTAAGTTGGTCAGCAGGCCAGATTCTAGAGTTGGACAGGAAAGCAGAGGAAGACCTGGGCAAGGGTGCCGTCACGCAGGCAAGGGCTGGGACTGGACACATACACAGCAGCGCCTGGGCACTCAGCTCTCCAGGAGCTCTGGGGCTCAGGCAGGCAGACCCTAGGGAAATAAAGCGCAGATAGTCCCCAAATCTTGGCTGATTGTCAATTGTTCCCTTCCTTCTTTGGGCCTACTTTGGCCACGGGACCCGTCTTTTTGTTGCCTGAAAGACCTTATAGAGCATGGAGAAGAGAAATGAGCAAAGAGACAAAAGGTCAGCCTCAGGGTGGGAGGAGTGGGAACAGCCTGGGCTTAGACAAATTTGGACCGGGGATTTAGTCCCAGCCCTGTCACATACTGGACATGTGATCTTGGGCAAACTGCAAACTGCCAAGTGCTATGAGCCTTAGGTTCTTCACCTGTGAAGTGGGTTTGATAAGCCTTGTCTTGTAGAACTTCTAGAATGTATGTAATATAAGTAAAGTGCCTGGCACAGTGCCTGGCATTTATTGGATCTTTAATAAATAGCAGTAATTAATATGATTTTGACCCCAGACTTGACTCTATCACTCTCTCCTCTGGGATTGAGTGTGTGTGTGTGTGTGTGTGTGTGTGTGTGTTTCCATGGCATCTTGGAGAATATGCAGCACTCCAGGACACAAACCACGAAGTGAGCCCAAAGATGCTGCTTCGTAGATACTCTACAAGATGTCCCCGTTCATGGATATATTACTTAATTTGGATATGGGGAAGTCTTCCCCGGCTGAATGCAACTCAAAGCTCCTAGAATTTGAATCAAGGACTAACTCTGTTCCTCCCTCCCAGCTGCTCTAGACTGACTCTGTTCCTCCCTCCCAGCTGCTCTTCCATCCAAACCACTATTTTCACTCATCTCACCCCCACCAAAAGTCTAGCCCTCGCTTGGAGTTGGCCAAATCACACTCAAGATAATTAAAATGCCCTTTCAAAGGAGTGGGCTCTGGGCTTTCCCAGGCCAGGGAAAAAGTGCCAGCCCATGGGCACCACCTCAAAGAAATATCCCCCTATTCTCCGGAAATCCTGTAGGGAACGCATATAGAATGCGTGGTTTGTCCACTGGGCTCAGCGGCACCTTCCATCCCTGCCACAGGTGGAGACTTCGCTCTGGTTTACCCACAATCCCAAAGGAACTGCTAAGAGCAGTTTTCCATTTTAGACTTTTCTCTCACCTGTAAAACACTTGTAAGAATAAATGAGCCAGTGAGCCAGGGCTTTCATTTATTAAGATTTAATTTCTCATGCATTCTTTAGCCAAACAAATCCAAGTACAGAGCTTTAATTTCACTACCCAGCAGACTAACTGGGATACAGGAATCCTAGGATAACCATCCTTTACATTTCCCCCTCTACTTCTTGATCCCATCTCTCTTACTGCTGGGCTCTTCCATATTTCTTTTTTTTTTTTTTTTTTTTTTGGGCTCTTCCATATTTCTAAGGAAATTTCGCTATCAGTGCTATGCTAGTCTCTTCCAGATCAGAAAATAAAAGTTTCCCAATAGGTTTTCCAGAAGAGCAAAATTCTTATTCTTAAACCCGATAAACAGCAATAAACATGTAACCAGTATCATTCACGAGCCTAGACTCTGAAGCTAAAAAACCTTTTAGAAAGGTGAACGTTTAAAAAATACCAAAAAGATAAAATCTGCAATTCAGTCCTCCACTATTTAGAGCCTTGATTGCCCTCTTCAAACACAGAGTGGAGGATCTTCTTCAGACATCACTCAGGGCAGGAGAAGCTGCTAGATGGGACACTGGAACTTTCACTGGCCGTGGCCCTAGTACCACTGGCGGTGGCAACTCTGGGCCGGGCTCGCTCTTTTTCATCTCTCAGAGCTTCCTCATACCAGGATGAGAAGGAAGCGGGGTTGGTACCATTGACCTTGGCCAGAAACTGCAGGACTTTCATCTTGCTGGTTTCAGCGTGGGCCCTGGGACCCCACAGGAACTCGTAGCATGGAGGATCACTGTTAGGCACCTGCCGGTACTCCAGGTACTTTTCCTGCACAAAATCTTTGGTGATGAGCTTCCTGGGCTCCCCATAGATGAAATCCTTCCTCTCAGCACACACTCCAATCTTATTCAGCACCTCCCAGATCCTCTTCTCAGGGACACGGTTGCCCTCCACAAAGATCACACCCAGGATAAGGATCAGGAGGCCGGCCTTGGGCATGCCCTGGTCATCACTCAGCATCCCGTCGTAGGTGAGATTTAGGATTTTGACAAGCACATAGGAGTGGTTGATGGGGTCTACTTCCTTCACTTCAATGCCAAAGACAAGCTCCATGCACTCACAGGCTTTCCCGAAGATCACAGGGAAGTGGCCCTTGTGCTCTTTGATGACACTCTGCAGCATTTCTGCCTCTGTGATAAGCTCCTTTGTTACATACTTGGCACTCAGGAGCTGTACCAATTCAGCCACCTTCTGGTTTAGCACATCACTGAGCAAGGACTCAGGATCTGGTGGAGCCTGGGAGGTGCTCGGACCCTGTTTTGGGCTGCTGGAGCCCTCCTTTGGTTTGCTCAATGGAGTGGCTTTGACGGTGGTGAAGGAGGAGTCGGCTTTCTGAGAATTCTGGTGAACACTTGGTTTTCCAGCAGCAGGCACCACCTCTGGGGTGCCCTGGATCAAAGGAGAGAGAGAGGAGGCGGCAGTTTCCTTCTCAGTTACAGGAACCTGTGCACCCACCAGGCCCTGATCTCCTGTTTGGGCCTTAAGGTCTCCTTCAGGCTTGTGGCAGTGACTCTTCTTACTGAGAGGCATGATGACTTGTGTTGGGCCAGCAGGCAGGAGTGTGGGCAGGAGGTGGGGGATGGCAACCAACTGGCCTGAGGGAGAGACGGATCATGTGAGAAACTCGACTTTGTCCGCTCTGACAGAAAAGGCCCCCACCTCCCAAAGATACCAGGTAAGGAAGGGAGGAGGGTGGAGGGGACATCTGTATCTGACAGCCCTGCCTGGGACCTCTCACAGCTGAGAGAAAGGACAAGTTTCTTTGCCTGGGGCCCTCTCCATCCTCTCAGCCTTACCTTAGGGTCCTCACCTTTATACCTGGCAGGGCCTGAAACTCCTCTCTGTGATCACCACATACTGGGTCCGTTTAGACCAAGGCCCTCGCCTCTCCAAGACGCCCAATTTGGAAATAGAAGGAAGTTCAGCCTGACTGTATCTTCGGGGGTCCCCAGGGCTGACAGAAGGGATCAGGAAAAATTTCTGCGGAGGTTCCTCTAGGTTCTGTGGTGGGGCATACTCACAGTCCTTCCCGAGGACTTTGTATGTATGTATGTATTTAATTAACTTATTTATTTATCAAAGACTTTATTTGACAGAAAGAGAGAGACGGCAAGAGAGGGAACACAAGCGGGGGGGGGGTGAGAGAGGGAGAAGCAGGCTTCCCGCGGATCGGGGAGCCCGATGCGGGGCTCGATCCCAGGACCCTGGGACCATGACCTGAGCCGAAGGCAGCCGCTTAACGACCGAGCCACCCAGGCGCCCCAGGACTTCGCATGTATTCCTGACAAGGCCTGCACCCTTTCTCCTTTCTGCACACATGGGAATGAGACCCTCAGGCCAAGGCACCCATCTCCCGGGAACCACCCACAAAGAAGTACAGACAATTGGGGCAGACACCTTGCCTAAAGGCCCTGCCCTGAGCCTCCCAAGGCTGACAACAGGGAAGGGTATCTGTGCTTTCTGTCTGCGGGGAGGTCCCCTTAGCCCTCCACAAAGGTCTTCATCTTACGGCCCAGCCGAGCCCAGGACCCCTCCCGCTGACGGCCTGAGTTCACACCCCTCAAAAAAAGCCTCATGCCTTCAGACTCCCAAGATGGAGGTCCGGATACACCACACCGGGGGCTCTGCGTGGGGCTTTTAAGGCAGACAACGGGCAAGGGAGGGGTGAGGCGTGATTGGGCCCCTCAGTCCTGATCCTGGGTCCTCACCTTAACGCCTGCCAGAGCTTGGGACACGTCCCTCTGACGACCGGAGTCCGCTCCCGTCAGAGAAAGCCTCACATCCCCCAGACTCCTGATGGACGTCCTGATACACCACACCCGGGGCCCCGCGAGGGGCCTTCCGGGCAGACAACAAATGGCGGCTGGGGGCTTGGGCACCCTCTCTGCGGTGAGAGCTCCCCTCAGTCCTTTCTTGGGATCCTCACCTTAGCGCCAGCCAGGGCCTGGGACTTCTCCCTCTGGCAACCTGAATCTGCTTCCGTCCGGAAAAGCCTCACGTCCCTCAGACTCCCAAGATCGACGACCAGATACAACACATCCGGGGCCCTGAGCGGAGCATTCTGGGCAGGCGCTAGGGGCGGGGCGGAGGGATGTGGGGCGGGGCCGGGGGGGAGGGATGTGGGGCGGGGCCGGGGGGGGAGGGATGTGGGGCGGGGCCGGGGGGGAGGGATGTGGGGCGGGCCGGGGGGGAGGGATGTGGGGCGGGGCCGGGGGGGAGGGATGTGGGGCGGGGCCGGGGGGGGAGGGATGTGGGGCGGGGCCGGGGGGGAGGGATGTGGGGCGGGGCCGGGGGGGGAGGGATGTGGGGCGGGGCCGGGGGGGGAGGGATGTGGGGCGGGGCCGGGGGGGGAGGGATGTGGGGCGGGGCCGGGGGGGGAGGGATGTGGGGCGGGGCCGGGGGGGGAGGGATGTGGGGCGGGGCCGGGGGGGGAGGGATGTGGGGCGGGGCCGGGGGGGGAGGGATGTGGGGCGGGGCCGGGGGGGGAGGGATGTGGGGCGGGGCCGGGGGGGAGGGATGTGGGGCGGGGCCGGGGGGGGAGGGATGTGGGGCGGGGGCCGGGGGGGGAGGGATGTGGGGCGGGGCCGGGGGGGGAGGGATGTGGGGCGGGGCCGGGGGGGAGGGATGTGGGGCGGGGCCGGGGGGGGAGGGATGTGGGGCGGGGCCGGGGGGGGAGGGATGTGGGGCGGGGCCGGGGGGGGAGGGATGTGGGGCGGGGCCGGGGGGGGGAGGGATGTCGGGCGGGGCCGGGGGGGGGAGGGATGTCGGGCGGGGCCGGGGGGGGAGGGATGTCGGGCGGGGCCGGGGGGGGGAGGGATGTCGGGCGGGGCCGGGGGGGGAGGGATGTCGGGCGGGGCCGGGGGGGGGGAGGGATGTCGGGCGGGGCCGGGGGGGGGGAGGGATGTCGGGCGGGGCCGGGGGGGGGAGGGATGTCGGGCGGGGCCGGGGGGGGGAGGGATGTCGGGCGGGGCCGGGGGGGGAGGGATGTCGGGCGGGGGTGCGGGGAGGCGCAAACCCTCCGAGGTGAGATTTCCCCTCAGTCTTTTTCCGAGTCCTCACCTTAACGCCTGCCAGAGCCTGGGACACGTCCCTCCGAAGATCTGAGTCCACACCCCAACGATGAAGCCTCACGTCCCTCAGACTCCTAAGGCAGAAGTTAGGATACGTCACTTCCAGAAACTCTGCCTGGGGCCTTCCAGGGATGACTTGGGGGCAGGGCGGGACTGCCGGCCCCTTCTGTCTGGTGAGAGGTCCCATCGCTCCTTGTAGTTCTTTACTCCTAAAACGACTCCTTCTGCTGACGAGAGTCCAACCCCCTCAGAGTAAACCTCACCTCCCCTAAATTCCCGAAGTCAGGACACAACACATCCCTGTACTCAGCCTGGTGTTTCCCAGGGCTGATAGTAGAGTGGGGTGGGTTCCAATCTACTCAGGATGGGAAAACCCCTGAGTCCTTACCTTGACTTCTTGCACTGGCTGAGCGCCCTCTCTCTGTTGAGCTGAGACCTCACCCATCAGGTCAAGGCCCTTCTCTCACCAAGATACTAGTGAGGCTGGGTCTTAGCATGACCGGTCTGTGTGAGGTCTGTAGGAGCTGACAGTAAGGGCAGGGTAGTTTCTTTGTGGCTCCCTACATATCGTGGGTTGGGGGTTTATACTCAGTCCTCCACAAGTACTTATATTTCTTCCTGATACGGCCTGTACCCCCTGCCTTCACAAGGTCCCTATCTCCGTGAGATGCCGACCACACAAACGCAGGTGATAGTTGAGTGGTAGTTGATACCTGTTCCTGGGGCATCCCAGGGCTGAAAGCAGGTGTGCATTCCTGTAGGGCCCCTCTGTTTGGGGTGGGTGGCTAATTCAGCCAATGTGATGCTTAGAACCCTCCGTGAGGGTTCTCACCTTGATGCCTGGCAGGGCCTGGGACTCCTCCCTCTGCTGACCTGAGTCCTGCCTCCTCAGATCAAAGCCCTTACCTCCCTGAAAATGTACCCCCTCTCCAGTGGAAATCAGGGTCTGTGACATCTGGCCATCATGTCCCAAGGTCTCCCAAGGCTAACAGCTAGGCTAGGATGGGCATGGGGACCAATCTCTTCTGTGGTGGCGGTTCTTAGTTATCCCTTAGGATCATAACCTTGACTTCTGGCATGTAGTTGGCCTGTTCCCTCTGTGGACTTGAGCCCATCCACTTTAAACCAAGAGTGGAGCACAGCAACCCAAGTTTGCCATCTTGGCACATTCAGGTAAGGCAACAAATCTGTAAATAATTTAAGGACAGTTGACATATTTCTAATATTCTGAATCCATCAGAACATTTTAGAGTTGTCTCCATAAAGGTCTTGAACATTTTTGTGAAGCTTTTTCTTAGGTAATCTTTGGATTTTCATGCTGTGGTGAATGGGATATTTAAAAAAAATTCGTAATGTGTTTATTATCCTACACTTTTTGCATTTTCCTAGAGACAAATGAATAAAAGGTTGCAGTGTCAATGAGAGAAATGGAAGTGTTTTTATAAAATTTAATTTTTCCAGCTTTATTGAACTGTACTTGACAAATAAAAATTATATGCTTTTAAGGTATACAATGTGATGCTTAGATATAGATTGTGAAATGATTATGACAGTCAAGCTAATTAACATAGCCCTCACCTCACATAGTTACCGTTTTGTGTGTGTGTGTGGTGAGAACACTTAAAGTCAACTCTCTCAGCAAATTTTAAGTGTACCGTAAAGTATGGTCAACTGTAATCACCATGCTGAATATTAGGTCTGCAGAACTTATTCATTCCGCATAACTGAACCTTTATACCCTCTTACCACAATCTCTCCATTTCCTGCACACCTCAGCCCCTGGCAACCACCATCCCACTCTGCTTTTATGAATTCAACTTTGTTAGATTCCACATATAATTGAGATTATGCAGTATTTGTCCCTTTCCGTCTGACTTATTACACTTAGAATAATGGCCTCCAGGTTCTTCAGTATTGTCACAAATAGCAAGATTTCCTTTTTGTAAAAAGCTGAATAATATTGCAATGACACAATGGAATATAATATTTATTAATTAATGATCTATAATAATTAGTATGTATCACATTTCTATATATATATATCTCACATTTTTATATGTATCTCTCATTTTCTTTATCCATCTGTCCATTAACTGACACTAGGTTATTTCCTTATCTTGGCTTTTGCAAGTAATGCTGCAATGAACATGGAGTGCAGATAGCTCTTTCAGATACTGATTTCATTTTCCTTTGGATACATACCCAGAAATGGATTGCTGGATCATATGGGAGTTCTATTTTTAATTTGTTGAAAAACCTTCATGCTGTCTTCCATAATGGTTGTACCAATTTACATTCCCACTGTGCAAGAATACCCTTTTCTCCACATTTTTTGATAATAGCCATCCTCACAGGTGAAAGGTGATACCTCATTGTGGTTTTGATTTGCATTTCCCTGATGATTAGTGATGCTGAGCACCTTTTCATATACCTATTGGCCATTTGTATGTCTTCTTTGGAGAAATGTCTATTCTGGTCCTTTGCCCATATTTTTAAATTCAGGTTGTTTGTTGTTCATGTTACTTATATATTTTGGATATTAACTCTAATCAGATAGATGATTTGCAAATATTTTCTTCCATTCAGTAGGCTGCCTTTTCACACTGTTGATTGTTCCCATTGCCTATGCAGAAGCTCTTCAGTTTGATACAATCCCACTTTTCTATTTTTGCTTTTGTTGTCTGTGCTTTGGGTGTCATAACCAAAAAATCATTGCTAAGACCAATGTCTATTTTTTTTCTAGTAGTTTTAAAGTTTCAGGTCTTACATTTAAGTCTTTAATCCATTTGGAGTTGATTTTTGTGTGTTGTGTGAGATAGAGGTCCAATTTCAGTTTTCTGCATGTGTATATCCTGTTTTCCCAATCATTTTTGGAGGAACCTTCCTTTCCCCATTGTGTACACTTGACACTCTTTTTTTAAAAAAAGATTTTATTTATTTATTTATTTATTTATTTATTTATTTATTTATTTATTTGACAGAGAGAGACACAGCGAGAGGGGAACACAAGCAGGGGAAGTGGGAGAGGGAGAAGCAGGCCTCCCACAGAGCAGGGAGCCTGTCGCGGGGCTTGATCCAAGGGCCCTGGGATCATGACCTGAGCCGAAGGCAGAAGCTTAAAGACTGAGCCACCCAGGCACCCCACACTCTTGGCACTCTTGTCCAAGCTCACTTGACTGTAGATGTGTGGACTTATTTCTGATCTCTTTATTCTGTTTCATTGGTCTGTATATTTTTTACCATACTGTTTGGTTACCTTAGATTTCTAACGTATTTTGAAATCAAGAAGTGTAACGCTTCCAGCTTTGTTCTTTTTGCGTATGTTTGCTTTGGCTATTCAGGATTGTTGTGGTTCTGTATAAAATTTTAGAACTGTTTTTTTTCTATTTCTGTAAAGAATACCTGTGGAATTTTGATAGGGATTGTATTGAATCTGTAGACCACTTTGGGTGGATTTTTTAACACTATCAATTCTTACAATCCATGAACATAGAAGTCTTTCCATTTGTCTCTGTGTTCTTTAATTTCCTTCATTGATGTTTTATAATTTCCAGTGTATAAGTCTTTTACCTCTTTGGTTACATTCATTCTTAAATACTTTATTCTTTTTGTTGCTATTGTGAATTGGATTGATTTCTTAATTTCCATTTTGTTTTCTTAAAAATTTTTTTGAAGACTTTATTCATTTATTTGAGAGAGAGCGAAAGTGATCACAAGAGAGGGATCACAGAGGCAGAGGGAGAAGCAGACTCGCTGCTGAGTGGAGAGCCCGATGCGGAACTCAATCCCAGGACCCTGAGATCATGACCTGAGCTGAAGGCAGACGCTTAACTGACTGACCCACCCAGGCACCTTTAATTTCCATTTTCAGTTGTTCATTGTGCATAGAAACAGCACTGATTTTTGTGTTGGTTTTTGTATCCTGAAACTTTACTGAATTTCTTTATTATTACTAATAGTTTTTTGCCGTTGTTGAGAATTTTCTATTTATATGATCATGATAATGATCCGCTTAGCGTTTCTTCTAAGGCAGGTCTAGTGGTGCTGAACTCCCTCAGCTTCTGTTTGAGGAAGTCTTCATTGCTTCTTCATTTCTGAAGGACAGCTTTGCCAAGTATAGTATTTATGTTCATGTATTTCATTATTAACCTTTTAATGTCCGTGGGATGAGTAGTGATGGTCCCTATTTCATTTCTGATATTGGTAATTCTGTTTTTTTTTTTTCTTGGTAAGCCTGACTAGAAGTTTATCAATTTTATTGATCTTTCCAAAGAACCAGCCTTGGGTTTCATTGATTTTCTTTATTGTTTTCAATTTCATTGTTATTTGCTCTGTTTTTCTCTCTGCTTTCTCTAAACTTTGTTAAGTTGTTGTTTGTTAAGTACTTTTATTGTCACTCAGGTAAAAATATATATTTTAAATCTCTCTCTGAGCTTTTTTCTTTGACCCATGAATTATTTAGAAGTGTGTTATTTAATTTCCAAATATTTAGGGGATACTCTACCTTCTTGCTATGGCTTTTTAGTGTAATTGCATTGCAGCTTATGAACATACTTTGTATGATCTCGGTTCTTCTGAATTTGTTAAGGTGTGTTTAATGGCTCTGAACCTTTTTCTATCTTGATAAATATTTTATGTCACTTGAGAATAATATACATTCTGTTGTTGTTGGATGGAGTATTTTATAAATGTCAAGTAGATCAAGTTGATTGATAGTACTGTTCAGGTCACCCATATCCCTACTGATTTTCTGCCTGTTTGATCTATCAACTACTGACAGAGTAGTATTGAAGTCTCCAAATAGAATAGTGGATTTGTCTATTTCTCCTTTCATCTCTGTCAGATTTTGCTTCACATATTCTGACACTTTGTTTTTAGTCACATATACATTTAATATCTTCTTGGAGAATTGACTCCTTTTTCAGTATGTAATGCCCTTCTGTATCCCTGATGATCTCCCTTGCTCTAAAGTCTGCTTCTGTGAAATTAATATAGCTACAACAGCTTTCCTTTGATTATTGTTAGTATGGTATAATTTTTTCCATCCCTTACTTTAGGCCTATCTTAATCTTTGTATTTAATATCAATTTCTTATAGACAAAATATGATTGGATATTGTTTTCTATCACTTTGTCTATCTGTGTCTTTTAACTATGTATATAGGCCATTCAAATTTAAAGTGTTGATATAGTTGGATTAATATTTATCATGTTTGTAACTGTTTTCTATTTGTTTCATTTATTTTACATTTCCTTTTTCTCCTTTTTTCCCACCTTCTTTGATTTTGAGTACTTAATATGATTCCATTTTAACTCCTCTTATCACTTAGTATATCAAAGATACCTTTTTACAGCTTTATTGAGACATAATTGACATATAATATTGTGTAGGTTTTAAGGTAGGCAACATAATAATTTGATATACGTATGTATATATGCATATACATATACATATACATATGTATTGCAAAGTGATTACCCCAATAAGGGTGGTTTAACATGTCCAGTACTTCATATAGTTACAATTTGTGTGTGTGTGTGTGTGTGTGTGTGTGTGTGTGTGTGTGTGTGTGTGGTGAGAACTTTTAAAATCTATTCTTTTAGCCACTTTCAAGAATCAACACAGTATTATAAATTGTAATTATCATACTGTATATTCTATCCCTACAACTTACTCATCTTATAACTGGAAGTTTGTACCCTTTGTCCACCTTCACCCATTTCCACTCCCCCACCTCCACCCTGGCAACCACCAATCTGTTCTCTGTTTCTATGAGTTTGGTTTTTTGGATTCTACATGTAAGTGAGACCTTACAGTATTTGTCTTTCTCTGTCTGACTTATCAAATATGTATTTTTTTAATTAGAAGTATTTTTTATTTTCCTTATTTAGTGAGCCCTCCTGGTATATGAAAAACATGATTAAGAAAATTCAACTAACATTTATTATTTTGGTGAAATATGGCATTGATTTTTTTTTAAAAAAATCATTTGCACAAAAGCAATCTTGGTTATAAAGCAATGGCATATCTCACCAAAATATATGTCTTTAAAAGTTTTTAACAATTTCCCTAGTTTACAATTACATTTTTAATTCATAAAAGTCTACCTTGAAATAACACTTAGCTGCTTCACATGTACTATATATATTTTATCAAAGGGTATTCCCAATTCCTTCCTATTATTCATTTTTCTCACACATATACTATAATCATCCAATACATTATTACTAGGCAGTTATCAGTTAGATCAATTAAGAATAAGAAAAATAAATCATTTTATTTCTTCTTCATTTATAGCTTCTCTAATGCTCTACCCTTCTTTACTTAGATTGAAGTCTTTGACCCATGTTATTTCCCTTCTGCCTGAAGAACTTCTTTTTAGCATTTCTTTCAAGGTGCATGTATAGGCAATACCCTCAGTTGTTATTTGTCTGAGGAATTCTTTATTTTCTCTTCCATTTCTGAAGAACAGTTTTGCTGGATATGGAATTCTAGGTTTGTGGATTTTTTTTCTTTCAATACTTTAAATGTTTCACTTCACACCTCTTTTCTGCATAGTTTCTGTAATTCTACTGTCCACTGTAATTTTTATATCTATGTATTAGTTTCCTAGGGTAACCTCAGACTGGGTACCTTAAAACAGAAATGTATTCTTTTTTATTATTTATTTATTTATTTAAAAATATTTTATGTATTTATTTGTCAGCGAGAGAGAGAGAGTGAGAGCACAAGCAGAGGGAGCAGCAGGTAGAGGGAGAAACGGGCTTCCTGCTGAGCAAGGAGTCCGATGCAGGACTCAATCCCAGGACCCTGAGATCATGACCTGAGCTTAAGGCAGACACTTAACCAATTGAGCCACCCAGACATCCTTGTATTCTTTTTTAGATTTACTTATTTATTTTAGAGTGGGGGGAGGGGCAGAGGGAAAGAGGGAGAGAGTCTTAAGCAAACTCTTCACTGAATGTGGAACCTGATGCGGGGCTCAATCTCACAACCCTGAGATCATGACTTCATCCGAAACCGAGAGTCAGATGCTTAACCAACTGTGCCATCCACGTGCCCCCAGAAATGTATTCTTTCACAGTTCTGGAGGCCTGAAGTCTGAAATCAAGGTGTTGGCAGGACTGCACTTCCCAAGACTCTAGGGAAAAATTCCTCCTTGCTTTTTCCATCTTCTGGTGGCTCCAGGCATTCCTTGACTTGGGGCTGCATAATTTGAATATCTGCCCCCATCTTCTCATGACCTTCTCCCCTGTGTCTCTCCTTTGTGTATTTTGTATCTTTTCCCGTTCTTATGACATTTGTCTTTGGATTTAGGGCCCATCCAGATAACCCAGGATGGTCTTATCTTGGTATTCTTTAATTAATTACATTTGCAAATAACTTCTCTTTTTAAGATTTTATTTATTTATTTATGTGAGAGAGAAAGAGAGAGAAAGAGCACATGCATGCACATGAGCTGGGGGGAGGGGCAGAGGGAAAAAGAGGGAGAAGCAGATTCCCCGCTGAGTGTGGAACCTGAAGCCAGGCTCTATCTCCTGACCTGGAGATCATGACCTGAACCGAAACCAAGAGTCAGACGCTTAAGCACCCAGGAGCCCCAAGATTTCATTCTTTTTGATGGCTGAGTAAAATTCCATTGTATGTATACACACTACATCTTCTCTATCCATTCATCAGTCTGTGGACATTTGGGCTCTCTCCATAGTTTGGCTGTTGTTGATAATGCTGCTATAAGCATCAGCGTTCATGTACCCCTTCAAATCTGTATTTTTGTATCCTTTGGGTAGATACCCAGTAGTGCAATTGCTGGATCGTAGGGTACTTCTATTTTTAACTTTTTGAGGGACCTCCATACTGTTTTCCAGAGTGGCTGCACCAGTTTGCATTCCCACCAACAGTGTAAGAGGGTTCCCCTTTCTGCCCATTCTCACCAACATCTGTTGTTTCCTATGTTGTTAATTTTAGCCATTCTGACAGGTGTGAAGTGGTATCTCATCATGGTTTTGATTTGTATTTCCCTGATGATGAGTGAGGTTGATCATCTTTTCATGTGCCTGTTAGCCATCTGTATGTCTTCTCTGGGAAAATGTTTATCACATATTCTGCCTGTTTCTTAACTGGATTGTTTTTTGGGTGTTGAGTTTGATAAGTTCTTTATAGATTTTGGATACTAGTCCTTTATCAGATATGTTGTTTACAAATATCTTCTCCCATTCCGTAGGCTGCCTTTTAGTTTTGTTGATTGTTTCCTTTACTGTGCAGAAGCTTTTTATCTTGATGAAGTCCCAATAGTTCATTTTTGCTTTTCTTTCCCTTGCTTCTGGCAACATGTGTAGTAAGAAGTTGCTATGGCCGAGGTCAAAGAGGTTGGTGCTTGTGTTCTCCTCTAGGATTTTGATGGTTTCCTGTCTCACGCTTAGGTCTTTCATCCATTTTGAATCTATTTTTGTTTATGGTGTCAGAAAGTGGTCCGTTTCATTCTTCTGCATGTTGCTGTCCAGTTTTCCTAACGCCATTATATTGTAGTTTCTTGAATGCAAATACTCAGAACAACTTTCAGCATGTGAATATCTGCACCCTCTCCATCTATGCTGCAAAAGACCTAAGTCTGGATAATACTCTTTTTGAGATGAACATAACCCCTCAGGTTTAAAACAATACTAGACTACTTGGTAGGGCAAGTTTATTTTTATTTATTTTTATTTTTATTTTATTTATTTTTTTATCATTATGTTCAGTTAGCCAACATATAGTAGAGCAAGTTTAATTCACTGAAGTCTTGACAGAAATGATTGCCTTGAAGCCTTGAAGGCACTGCTTTCAGGCTGAAAATAGAAATCTGAGAAGTGCAACATGGACATTGGGAAAATGGGGAGGGATGGAAAAGTTACCTAGAAGTAGCCAAGAAGTGAGTGTTCTTCAAGGCACATAAGGGAAATTTGTAGGAAAGAAGTGAGATGATTCACATATCTACCAAGACTTAAATATTAAATGTCACATTACCTTGGAGGGATCTTAGGTAAGGCATCCAAAATAGTAGGTCGTGCTTGCTGGAAGGTGGGAGAGAACAGCATGAAGTACTGAATGGGGTGGCTATGGTGAAAGGCTTGGAGGAAGCATCCTCCCTCTGCCGTATGGGCAGTCAGAATTGAACATGAGATGAGGGAAGGTGGAAGGTCATTCTGGGAAGGCTCTTTAGAGTCGTTTAAAAATGACCTCTTCCTCCAATTAGAGAATTTTGTCTTTCAGGATCCCCTTAACACTGCACCCCCCCCACTCCCCGAGGTATCAAGAGTGGTGCTTTTTAATGTTCAAGCTACTCAAGAGTTACCATTGCCAGGGAAATTCCTTGGTGACAAAACAAAGCCTAAGGTTATGGTTCTTCACTGTCTGGGAAGGGATATATATAGGGAAATGACAAAAATTATTTAGACATTCAAAGAACTGAAACCTTTGTCATTTGGCTCTGGTGAAATACATAATCAGTTTTAGCATGCACCTGGAAATGTAGAACTAAAACATTAATGAGTCATCATTCCAAAGTTTTCATGTTTAAAAACTAAACATCCTGTCTTATTGAATTTGGGAAATCTTTAGTATTTCTTCAAATAATTTAAGACAAATAGTTTAGCATTTATATATATATATATATATATAGCTAAGAAATATGCTTAACAATGGGAACCATGTTAAATAAAGCATAGCAGAAGTTTATCTCTTTTACCATAAAATAATGCACTCCACCTTGTAATATTTCTAGACAATTGAGACATGCTTAAAACAGGTAATAAAAGCCACATGCATTTCTTTTCCCCTTACACCCCCAGAATTTACCACTGTGAACAATTTCTATATATTCTTCCAGAGGAGTTTTATATGTATACTAACATTTATATGAAGAATTTTAAATTATGATATCTTCTTGGACTTACTGTTCTGCATCTTGGTCTTACACTTAACATTAGATCTTGGACATTTTTCCATGTTAATATATATCTGACTATCTCTTTATTTTCACTGAGTAATACGGTCTTTAAGAATTTTCTAGTTTCTCATATTACAAATAATATGGCAATAAACATTCCTCTGTCTTAGTGTATTTACGTGACAGTTTTTGTGGGATAAATTCCCATAAATGGAATTGCTTGATCAAAAATGTATGCACATTTTATAATTTGTTAGTTACTGTCACATTTTCTTGCAAAATTGTGCCAATTTATACTCTCACAGTGTTCAAAAACACTTGTTTCTCTTACATTCTTGCCAACACATTTTAATCTTTGCCAATATGATTGGAGAAATGACATCTGAGAGTTTTAATTTGCCTTTTACAATTATTAGTAAAGATGGTTTTAAATGCATATTGGACAGCTTTATTTCTTATTCTGTGATTTCCTTTTTGCTTGCTCGCCTGTTTTCTATTAGGGTTGTCTGTTTATTTTCTTTATGGATCTGTAGTTGTTAATATAACAGCAACAATGATAGGTAACATTGTTAGAGCACCTAACTGTGTGCCAGAAATACATTAAATACTTTATAGTTATTATTTTATTTATTCTCCACAAGAACCCAAAAGGGAAAAGAGTACATTGGCCCTACCTGACAACAAAACTTAAGTACAGAAAGGTGAAGTAACTTGCCCAAGGTTGTATAGTAAGTAGCTGCACTGGAATTTGAACCCTTGGAGTTTGTATCCATAGTTTACTCTCCTAATTGGAATTACATTGAATTTATACATTAATTTGGCAAGAATTGATAGCTTTACTGAGATTTCCCCTGACCACTGCTCTCCATTTGTTTAGATTTTTAAAATACCTTTCAATGAAAATTTTATAATTTTGTGTATGATGGTCTTGCACATCTTCCATTGGATTTATTTCTAGGTATCTAGTATTTTTGTGGCTAATAGAAAATACATTAAAATTTTTCTTTTTTAGGGGCGCCTGGTGGCTCAGTCATTAAGCGTCTGCCTTCGGCTCAGGTCATGATCCCAGGGTCCTGGGATCGAGCCCCGCATCGGGCTCCCTGCTCAGTCGGGAAGCCTGCTTCTCCCTCTCCCACTCCCCGTGCTTGTGTTCCCTCTCTCGCTGTCTCTCTCTCTGTCAAATAAATTTTAAAAATCTTAAAAAATTTTTTTTCTTTTTTTAAAAAATCTTTTTTTAAAGTAATCTCTACACCCAATGTGGGGCTCGAACTCAGAACCCTGAGATTAAGAGTAGCATGCTCCACTGACTGAGCCAGTCAGGTACCCTGATATTAAAATATTAAAATTTTTCAATTGCAATTTCTAACTCTTTATTGCTAGTGTGTACAAATGAAATTGATTTTTGTATGCTGATATCACTTTCAGCAAGGTAAATGAACCCACTCCTTAGTTCCAAAAAATTTGTCTGTATGTTCTCTTGGTTTTTTATGTAGATAAACTTATCTGTGATTGATATCAGTCCTGTTTTCTTCCTTTCCAAACCTAACACCTTTTGTTTCTTTTTCTTGTCTTACAGTACTAGGAATTCTACTACAGTGCTGAATAGATAAAATTCTAGTCCATTTTTTAACAGCTAGACTCTTATAGATTCACAGTGAACATATCCATATTAAAAGTAAGCCCCTCAGTTAATCAATCTGCTACCAGTTATATAGCAGTTCTATAGCATTATATTTAATTATATTTATTATATACATATAGCATATCTACCAGTTACATAGCATTACTATGTGTCAGGTACTATTCTGCATGCTTTCTATATGTTAGCTCATTAAATCCACCTAAAATTCTGTGAGGCAGGAACAAATGTTATCTTTATTCTGTAGGTGATGAATCTAAGGCACCCAGAGAATATGTTATTTGTTCCATGTCACATGACTAGTAAGGGACAGCGTCCACGTGGTGTTGTTCTAAAGTCCATCCTTTTTTTTTTAGTTTCTTTGTTTCTTTGTTTCTTTGTTTCTTTCTTCCTTTCTTCCTTTCTTCCTTCCTTCCTTTCTTTCTTTTTTTGAGAGAGAGAGAGAAAGAAAGAACAAGCAGGGAGGAGGGTCAGAGTGAGAGGGAGAAGCAGACTTTCTGCCGAGCAGGGAGCCCATTGTGGGACTTGATCCCAGGACCCTGAGATCACGACCCAGGCCGAAGGCAGATGCTTAACCAACTGAACCACCCAGGCGCCCCCTAAAGTCCATCCTTTTAACTATTCTGTCAAACAGAATTAAAATTATATTATAATGCATTTACTTTTTTAAAAAAGATTTTATTCTTAAGTAATCTCTGCACCTAACTTGGGGCTCAAACTTATAACCCTATCAAGAGTTGCATGCTTTACCAACTGAGCCAGCCAGGTGCCCCTTCTAATGCATTTACTTTAAGTAGTAGATGGAACTGTAATGCCACTTGCCTATTTTAAAACAACAATTGCTATAAGTTATGTTTATCTTGAAGGTGTGGAGAAATGCAAACCATCTTAAATCATATGTATATGGAAATATAAAAAGAGGTCTCCTCTTGCCAGGTAATGTCTTTTTTTTTTTTTTAAAGATTTTATTTATTTATTCATGAGTGACAGAGGGGGGAAAGAGAGAGAGAGAGAGAGAGAAGCAGAGGGAGAAGCAGGCTCCCAAGGAGCAGGGAGCCCGATGTGGGACTCGATCCCAGGACCCCGGGACCACGACCCGAGCCGAAGGCAGACGCCCAACCATCTGAGCCACCCAGGCGCCCTGCCAGGTAATGTCTTAATCTTCCTTTGCCTCTATGATCGCATGCAGACCATGTGAGCTGGGTTCTCCAATATGGTGAGTAATTAAATACCAAATGGTGATCTAAAGTAGAACAATGATCAAAGCATAGTGAGTAGATTGCTTAGGTGTATGTAATAGTGAATAGTGTATTTTTCCCTAAAGAGTTTAAAACCAGGACTTCTACATACAAACTCTGGTTAGTTTAAGAAGACTCACTGGTGTTTCCAAAATTGGTGTGATATCACTGGCAGATCTTTTTGTTCATGTGTAATTATACTTGGGTAGTATTTCTAAGGTAGAGAGGAACATTTTCCTATCCAGAGCCAGTCAGAAGCAAAATGCCAGTGCCACTCATATGGACTGAGTCCATTTTGCAGCCTCTGTAATGGAATGATAGGTTGACAACTAACAATGTGAACCTGCTTATAGGAGCTCTGAGCCACTTATTTATATGATCCACTTATTTATAACTTATGAGTGACAATGAGTGGGTGAAAGTCATGCAGGTTTTGTTTTGATTGCATTACGTCTGTAAGCACAAATGAGACTTCTATATAGGTGACATTTGCTATAGTTTTATATAGGTGACATTTTTATATAGGCGCATATAGCGCTTCTCAAACTAATCTGGTGCTGGTATCATGAGAGTTGGCAATGTGTGGTCTGTGGAAAAAGGAATTCCATAATCAAATTAATTTAGCCATTTTACCCTATCCTACAGATTGATCATACTTCTGCCCTGTTTAAGATTATTCTTCAAATGAATACTTAACAGCTGTCTAATGTCCGATTTCAGATATCCCTTTTCTTCTTTTTCATCAAACCATGTGTAATGAATACACCTTAAGAAAAATGAGCGTGTTCTTTGTATTTTATTAAGATATTTTTAGTCCTAAGATATTTTTAGTCCTAGCAGAAATGACAAACATGTAAACCAGCAGTAACAAAACTGTATCATAAGCAGTAGACTGAAGCAGATAATGATACAAATACATATGTAGTAGAAAGGGAAGCCTAAGTCTTCTGGGGAATTTGGGAAGGTTTCATAGAGGTGGTAGCCCTTGGGTTGAGAATAAAAAGATGCATAGGAGTTCTCTAGGCAGACAAGGGTCCTTAAGTGCAGGGTTTTTTTTTTTTTAAGATTTTATTTATTTATTTATTTATTTATTTATTTATTTATTTGAGAGGGGGAGAGCACGCCTGGGTCAGGGGAGGGCAGAGGGAGAGAATCTCAAGCAAACTCCATGCCAAGCGTGGAGCCCGATGTGGGGCTCAATCTTACCACCCTGAGATCATGATCTGAGCTGAAATCAAGAGTCGAATGCTCAACTGACTGAGCCACACAGGCACCCCAAGTGCAGGTTATTTTTTAAGTCAAGGGTAGAGTTGCTCTCGCCTCTTAGTGCTCAGCATTAAATCATTCTTCCACTGCTGACTTTTTTCTTGGCCTGTTCCACTGTACCTTAGGAATCTTTATTCCATGGTAAATAAATCCCCCAATATCTAGAACTTCTACATAGAATACTTTGCTCTCAAGACATGAAGAAGTGTGAAAAACCATAGCGAACTGTCTCCCAACACTTGTCATCTGAACTGTAGACTGATACATATTCAACTGAATACTGGATATCTTTACTTGTGTATCCTAAAAGAAACTTTAAACATGTTCAAAATTGAATTCTTTTTCTCCCAAACATCTGCATAACCTTTTCTGGTATCTTCACTTCTAGCCCAATGACTGAAGACTATGAGTCACATATAGAACCCTACGGAAGCAAAGGAGAGGGAGGACCCTAACTCTGCCTTTGGTGTCTTGAGGGTGGGCATCAGGGAAAGCTTTACAGAGGGCATGACACTGAGAAGAAACCTAGTAGATAAAAAAGAAAGTGAAGGGTGTTGAAAGAAGATAGAACAGTGTACCCAAAATACATGCATTTAGGAAACTATGGAATGTCGAAGACTTGCAGATATATGGTATGGCTAGGCAAGGTGGGTCGGGGCAGAATCGACTCCGGAGGAAGGCAGGCAGGCAGCTGCACACGGTGTCAATCTATTACAGGCACTAAACCACTGAAGTGTTAAATAGTAAATGACACCAGTTAATTCAGGTTTCTGTCTACAATTCATTATATAGAAATCAGACCCCCCTCTGACTGAAATATACAGCACCTCAAGTAGAAATAAAAATGTTCCTAGTGGTGCTGACTTCTCTTTGTTGAATGGATTTTGTAACAGACTCATGCAAGTTGCAGGTTCCAGCTACAGGTGACACCACTAAACCCAAGACCAGTTATAGGACAGCCACTTAAATTCAGCAGCAAAGTATAGGACTATTTGTTTGGAGTAAGAAATTTCATCTAGTAGCTACGTTTTAAATGACTCACTGTGACTCCCAAGAAGTTGTCAGGATTTGGAAATTGCACAGAATAAATTAATGTCATAAATCCTTTACCTTAAACATAAAGAATAAAATTTTATTAGGAAATTCATTTCTTCCCATCCTCATTTTTAAAAATGGCTGAAAAAGTATTTAAAGAATATTGATTTGATTGGGTGACAAATTATTAGCTATCCTAGGAGTGCTATTTTTTATCATTCTGGCTCTGAATATAGGGGAGCAATGAGATAGAAGGCTGCAGAGATCAGCAGGGGACAGATAACTAGCAGGCCATATAAGCAACATAAATATGAAATTTATCCTGTGTCATTGGGATCCATGGAAAGGATTAAGCTAAGAGATTGATGTAATCCCATTTACATTTCAGACAAATCACTCTGCTAGTCATGCAGAAGGTAGCCTGAGCAGGGAAAGGAGGGAGTACAATTAAAGGCCAGAAAACCACTTAGGAGGCTGCTGACACAGTCTAGGGATGAAATGATGAGGTATTGAACTAGTCAGTGCTTGTAGGAATGAAGAGGATATTCAGAATCTTTTTTAAGAGACAGATACTGCAAGATTTGGTGACTGGTTGGGTGTGGGGGATGAAGTGGAGGTATGAGTCCAGAAAGACTTATTCATCCATTCATTCCCAAAATATATTGATCTCCTAATTTGTGCCAGAAACTGCTAGAGCCTAGAAATTCTAAGATAAGTAAAACACAATCCCTGTCTTCTGGTAAAAGAAATAGACATGCATATAAGTAATTATAAGGCAGCATGATAGCTCTATAGTTAAATTATGTAGAAGCTACTAATGGGAAATGAAGAGGAGGAAGGGATTTACTCTACCTGGGAAATTTGAGGAAGGCTCCAGAGAAGAGGTACCCTTTGAGTCAAGTCTTCAAGAACATAGAGGAGTTCCTATAAAATCATTCCTGGAAGAGGGAGCTATGTGTGCAAAGCAGACTCATAACTTTAAAGCAATATAACCTTACTTGGATAATGAAACTTCAAGTTCTTCAACCCGACCGTGTGGGTGAATGAGGGGGTGAAGGATGAGAGAGACCATATGCAATTAGAATGGCTATCTCATAAAGTGCTTTGGAAAACCCCATGCTGATGAGTTTGACCTTGTCCTAAAAGCAATGAGTAGTCACTGAAGGCTTTAAAAGAGAGAAATGGCATGGTCTGCATTGTGCTTTAGAAAAAATCCTATTCTTTGAGGCAGAATTCTGCAAAGTTGATCATGCTTTTTTGTGTGTTTCTACAGTACTTACAATTTTATCACTTATCACACTTGAGTCAGATTGAAAGGGTTTGAATCCTGGATCCATCAGCCACTTACCATTGGACCTTGGGCAAGTCAGTTTCCCATTGATTCTTTTTCCTCTTCTTTTGAATGAGATATTAATAGTACCACCCCACTGGTTTCTGGTAGGATTCAAAGAAATAATGTATGTAACGGTGCCTTAAATACCATAGGCACGAAACAAATAACACTATTACTGTTGTTTGTGTGTTTCCAAGATAATCTACCCTACCAGACTTTGACCCTTCCAAGGGTAATAATTGTGCCTATATTTGTTTCCAGGCTCTAACACAGTGCATAGCTATGGTGGACAAGATAAGGTGCCATCCAGATCCCTCTTTTTTTAAATTTTATTTTATTATGTTATGTTAATCACCATACATTACATCATTAGTTTTTGATGTAGTGTTCCATGATTCATTGTTTGCGTATAACACCCAGTGCTCCATGCAGAACGTGCCCTCCTTAATGCCCATCACCCGGCTGACCCATCCCCCCACCCCCTCCCCTCTAGAACCCTCAGTTTGTTTCTCAGAGTCCATAGTCTCTCATGGTTCGTCTCAGTGAAAGACTTGCTGCCCCAGCTGTTGGGAGACCTGTCAGCAGACAGTCTTCAGTTAGCCCCTTCAGGGATCACCTCAGCTAAACAGAGCTGCCTTGATTAAGGTCACATCCCTTCCCAAGGTGGCTGAGACACAGTGAGTATTTGGTTTAGACATCTCTAGGCCTGGTAATGCCCACCCATGGAGAGGGCAGCTATAGCTTCCAAGAGCACTGTTGGGTTAGACAAGGCTCTCATTGGGCCGCATCATAACTTCTCCCACTGCCCAATCCTACCTTCTTCCTCTCCCTTCCATAGGTGTTTATCTCAAGGGCAATCCTTAGTAAACACCCTGCACATTGAAGTCCATCTCAGAATTGTCTTCCTAGAGAATGCAACTCACAATTATGGCATTTAGTGGGTAGTCAAAAAGCTAGTTAAACGAATGAATGCTCATCCTATTTCTGCTGCTGAATGTGAAAATCATGGGCTTTGTGTGTTATTTAACCTTTCCTCCTTTCATCTTTATGGGGTTGTAGTAAACAATGTGCTCCAAAAGGAGAATATACTCTTAGGTATGTGAATCCAGGAATAAATTATACTCTGGCAGAGTGCAGACTTACTGTGCCAAAAGTATTTCTGTTGGCTTCTGTCTTTATAATTAAACCATGTTCATCCTTGAGGATGTCTTAAAAAGAAATGCTTAGATTTTAAGAGAATGCAGGATGAAAGGAAGCTGTGTTGATAATGTCTTCCTTAAGGGCTATCTAATGCAAGAAACTTTAAAAATATTACATAAAGTAAATCAACTCAGTATACCATATGAAGATGTAGTCTTTTGTTTCTTAGTGTTTTTGTTGGTAGGAAAGGACCTTTAATTTCTTTTTATTCTTTCTTTTTTTTGAGAGAGAGAGAGAAAGCAAGTGGGGTTGGGGAGGGGCAGAAGAAGAGGGAGAGAGAGAATCTTAAGCAGGCTCCACACCCAGCACAGAGCCGGACATGGGGCTTGATCTCACAACCCTGAGATCATGACCTGAGCTGAAATCAAGAGTTGGACGCCTAACCGACTGAGCCACCCAGGTGCCCCAGGACCTTTAATTCCTTTATTCATCATGTTGTCATATATAACAAGGTGTTATATATATATATATATACACACATATATACATATATACATATATATATTTATATTTATATTTATATTTATATTTATATTTATATTTATATTTATATTTATATTTATATTTATATTTATGATCTGGCTGTCACACAGAACTTGGTTCTGCTGTCCTGTGGTGAGAGAGAGGTTCGGGTTCAGGTTGGAACGTTCCCTCCTGGATTTTGTCACGGTTCTGAAGGCATAGGTCTAATAGCACTGGGCATGCCTATAGATGGGTATTATAATTAGAATTTTCTCCCCTAAGGAAGGTATAGATGAAACCAGAGTTATGGATGGGGATAAATATGTAGGTGAACACTTTAAAATTATGCACTTGAATGAAATTTCTGGGCTGTGTTGATTGAAAGCTGACCTGATAAGAGGCAATGATTTCAATGTACTGTGACTGGATATCTAAATTCTGGTTTCCAAGTGAAGAAATGAAATTATGAAGATATGATACATTTAGAAAATGCAATTGAAGAAGGAATAATAAAATTAATCACTTTATAATGGATATCACTGGGCATGCAAGAACTAAATGAACCTTAAAAATGATCAGGCAGGGGCGCCTGGGTGGCTCAGTCGTTAAAGCGTTTGCCTTCGGCTCAGGTCATGATCCTGGGGTCCTGGGATCGAGCCCCACATCGGGCTCCCTGCTCCGCAGGAAGCCCACTTCTCCCTCTCCCATTCCCCCTGCTTATGTTCCCTCTCTCGCTGTGTCTCTCTCTGTCAAATAAATAAAATCTTAAAAAAAAAATAAAATAAAAATGGTCAGGCAGATGGACTTTCTAATTTAACAAATATGTATTAAGCTGCTACTATGTATAGTCATTACTAGACTGTAGAGAAAAGAATCATACCGGGCCTAGCCCAGAGCTTCTGCATGGCAGGGTGCTAGGCTTTAGGCTGCTCTTGGCTTAGCTGGTAGCCTAAGCATGCTCATGGAATGACTAACAGCATAGCATGGGTCTATAGGACCTGCATATTTCAACCATGACCTAAACTCATCATTAGAGATAACAGCTTCACTCCTGTAACAAGAGGAGTTTTGAGCCCTAAATTCCTCCAAGAGGAAGAAAAATTCCTCTGAAATTATATAAGGAAGGCATGTTACAGAAGAGAAATATATGCCATATTTCAAGAGTTCTAGATTGCATGTATGCTTTGTGTGGTACAGTAGGCCCATATGCCAGTAGGAAAACCAGTCACTAGATATGTTTATTGAGTTCAGGAAAATAACTTGAAGTTACTTTTTTTTTATGAACACTATAGAAGGAGAAAAAATTGAGATGGAGAAAAAATTGAGATTTGTTTTGAATTTCTTAATACTCAAATTCAGCAGCTAGAACTGATCAAACCAGCGAAGAAGCTGGGTGCCAACTTGTACTTACAAGAGGCACTTCATAATATTTCTACAGTAATTTTGATGTGAATATGAAGCCAGTAGTTCAAATACATATCAAAAATTCCTTTACAGATGCTTAAAGCAACAAATGAATCCTATGTCTTGGTCCAAACCCAGGGAAAAAAATTTAATAGTAAAGGAAATAAGGACTAAAGAACAAATGCAAAAAGCCCAGAAGTGGTGTCAACCTGGCCTTGGGTTTGATGTGATGAGGTTCTATAATACTTCACATTGTTTGGAGTTGATAATTTCTAGTGTATCTTATGAATGTCTTTATAGTCATTCTCAGAGTAAGGAGTGTGCCAGTAGTTCAGTTTCATCCAATTTTTAGCTTCAACATTTGTTTTCCTTTGTAAATACCTAGCCATTACATAAAAGTAAACATGCATTAAAAAGAAAGAAATAGGATATCTTACCCCATTTTATAGCATTTAAGATTAAAATGATGGCTCTTAAGCAAATTGCTTCTCCAGAGGTATTAGCTGTGCAGTTAACATATGCATTCATCCATTCAGCAAACTTTTTTTTTCCATTCAGCAAACTTTTTAAACAGCTTTATCACTGGCATATAAAAATTGTATGTATTTAAGGTATGCAACCTGAAGTTCTGATAAATATATACATTGTGAAGTCATCACTAAGAGCCAGCTAGCTAACATATCCATCACTTTTACATGGTTACCATTGTGTATGTATGTATGTGAGTGTGTGTATGTGTTGGAAAGATTCAAGACATGTCCTCTTAGCAAATTTCAAGTATACAATACAGTATTATTCACTACAGTCATCCATGCTGTACATTATATCTCCAGAACTTACTCATCTTGTGTAACTGAAAGTTAGTATGCTTTGACCAGCATCACCCCATTTCCCCTGCCTCTGCCCCAGCCTTGGCAACCACTATCCTACTGTCTGCTTCCATGAGTTTGACTATTTTAGATTCCACATAGAAGTGAGATCACGCAGTACTTGTCTTTTTGCGTCTGGCTTACTTAGCGTAATGTTCTCCAGGTTCACCTATGTTGTTGCAAATGGCAAGATTTCCTTCTTTTTAAAGGCTGAATAATATCCCATTGTGTATACACCACATTTCCTTATTCATTCATCTGTCAAAGGACATTTAGGTTGTTTCCATATCTTGGCTATTGTGAATAATGCTGCAGTGAACATGGGGGTGCAGATATCTCTTCACAGTGCTGTTTTCAGTTCCTGTGGATATATAGCCAGAAGTGGGAATGTTGGATCTATTTTTAATTTTTTTGAGGAATCTTCATACTGTTTCCCATAATAATTGTACAAATTTACATTCCAGCCGACAATGTACAAGGGTTCCCTTTTCTCCACATCCTCACCAATGCTTGCTATCTTCCATCTTTTTTACAATAGTCATCCTAATATATATATTTATATATTTTTATAGTCATTCTAATAGATGTGAGGTGATATCTCATTGTGGTTTTGATTTGCATTTCCCTGATGATTAGAGATGTTGAGCACCTTTTCACATACCTGTTGGCCATTTGAATTTCTTTTTTAAGAAGTGTCGATTTAGGTCCTTTGTTTTTTTTGGACCTTTGACTATTTTTTAATTGGGCTATTTGTATTTTTGGCATTGAGTTGTATGGGTTCCTTATATATTTTGGATATTAATCTCTTATCAGATATATGGTTTGCAAATATTTTTCCCATACTGTAGGTTGCCTTTTCATGTTGTTGATTGTTTCCTTGCTGTGTAGAAGCTTTTTTCGATTGATATAATCCCAATTGTTTATTTTTGCTTTTTCTGCTTGTCCTTCTGGAGTTATATCAAAAAAATCATTGCCAAGACCAATGTCAGGGAGGGCTTTCCCTGTTTTCTTTCAGTAGTTTTATGATTTCAAGCTTTCTATTTAAGTTCTTAATCCATTTGAGTTGATTGTTGTGTATTGTGTGAGATAGGGGCTCAGTTTCATTCTTTCACATGTAGATATACAGTTTTCCCAGCACTATTTGTTGAAGAGACTATTGCTTACCCATTCCTTTTTGAGTATAAATTGACTGTAAATGCATAAGTTCCTTTTTGGGTTCTTCATTTTATTCCATTGGGGTACATGTACATGTCTGTTTTTATGCCAGTGCCATATTGTTTTGATTACAATGCTTTACCATATAATTTGAAGTCACATTCAACGTACTTTTTATTGCATATGTAGTTACATGGAAAAAATGATACAAAAGTTGGGGACCCAAAGGTAAATAAGACTGTCCTTGCGTTCAGGGAGCTCACAGTCATTGGGACATGGAAAAGTAAACAGAATACTGCAATCCAGTATAAGAACAATGAGAGAAGATGGAAGTGAGAACAAGAGGCTTTCGTTGCCCACAAAATGTACACTTAATTAAGAATGGAGAAAGGAAAATATGCTAGGGTAGTTTACTGGAGAAGATGGTGATGCCCAAGCCAAGTCTTACGTCATGACCATTGCGAGTGAATTAAGCAAAGGGACAGGGGAAAGGCATTCCAGACAGAGAGGTCAGTATGTGCAAAACATTAAGCTAAGACTAAGAGAGTTGAAATGGGAATTCTGGAGGTAAAAAAACAAAGAACTTCAATAGGATAGAAAATTTCGTTTTTCGTCCTAATGTGATGTTTCATCACCTCATTGAACAATTCAGTTCAGAAGTTACCTCTATATGGATAGTATATTTCTTTTAATTTATAACTCCTACATTTCCTTGAAGAATCTTGTGATTCCTGAATGTTTACTATCAGTTTTATTCATTTGAGAAATACCTTTCAAATGGCTCAGCTTTTATAAACATCTTCATAGCATTGATGGATTAATATAGCATTGATGCAATAGTTTCACTATATGTTTAATACTCAAATTGGCCCAACCCTGGGCTTCTCAAGATGACTCTCTTATCCATGCACCCCGGAGCCAGCATACCATAATATTGGAAACCTGTGGCTTTATGAATAATAGCACATGGCAGCACCACTTAGGTAAGCTTAGAGATTTCATTATTTTATTTTTTTTTTAAGATTTTATTTATTTATTTGACAGAGAGAGAGAGAGAGAGAGCGAGAGCAGGAACACAAGCAGGGGGAGTGGGAGAGGGAGAAGCAGGCTCCCCGCGGAGTAGGGAGCCCGATGCGGGACTCGATCCCAGGACCCTGGGATCATGACCTGAGCTGAAGGCAGACGCTTAACGACTGAGCCACCCAGGCGCCCGAGATTTCATAATTTTAAACTTATCACCCCCTTCTAAACACTTTTATGGCAGCCCACTGCCTTCAAAAGTAAAGCCTCATTTCCTATGAAAAGTATTCAAAACCTGGGACAAACTCACCCCAAACTACTATTCCAGGTATCTTTCCCCAAATTTTTCCTCCCCTTCACCCCTGAATGCACCAACCATGACAGAATTTTCCTTGTCATTGCCTGAATATGTTCTGTAGCGTTTTAGCTTTGCTCCTGTATCCCTCCGCCTGAAATTCCCTTCTTCACTGCACCCCAACCCCTTATGGCTCCCTTACTTAGTATTTAATATATCACTTCTTTTGAGCCTATTGGACTTTATTTCTAGTAGGAACACTTAATCCTATTGGACAATGGTGGTTAATACCGAGTCCAACAGAACTGTGTTCAAATTAAAGCTCTGCCTTTTTTAATAGCTGTGAAACCATGTACCAGTTAATTAACCATATTAAGCCTCTGATTCCTCATCTGTAAAATGGAAATAATAATAATACCTTTGTCACAGGGATGTGATGAGGATTAATTGACATAATGGTAACACGCTTCACACAGTGCCTGGCACATATTAATACACTCAATAAGTATTGAACCAAGTACTCAGTAAATATAAGTTGTGTCATTAGTATTTCTGTAGGTATCTCTCTCCCTTTTTAGGCTTGGGTCTTCCAAAACTATGGATGTACACAGCACTTGTTACGGGTTTTGTAAATCATGAGGACCCAATAAACAGTTGTTAAAATGAAGTGATTCAAAAGGAGCTATGTGACCAGTTCCCTAGTGGATCAAGAGATTTGTGAATACATGAGAACTTGCACTGAACCAACTGTTCTTTCCAAACATATATCTAACTGTAACCAAAACTCACAATTCTCCTAGGTTCCATAGCATTCTGTAGACATGATATTATCTAGGTATCATGTGACTTCTTATGGGGTTTCAGATTATGAAATATTGTTAGGTTTTTGACTAACAGAAAAAGATTTGTAGGAAATTTCAAATTTACATAATTGGTTCTTGTTTTTCATTTTTTTCTATATTTAGAGTTCACTGAGTGAAATAATTTCCTAGTCACAGTTGAATGGAAAACCATAGTCAAGTTACAAATTAGAGTAAAATACTAGCTTCTTGATATATTTGTTCAAAATGCAATTTCCCTCTGCTCCCAATATAATTTACTAAATAAGTACAGTCTAATTACACGTCAAATATTTTTTTTCTTTTTGTGATGAACTGATACTTTTCTACCATTTAGTGATTACTTGGAATCTTGCCACCTAGGAATCATATACCAACTGCTGAACATCCCACTCAGAGTCTCCTCAACACAAGAGGCTTAGGGAGTGTTGAAACATACATCCATTAGAGCTGGATAACAATCAGAGGGAACAATGTACAAACAGCTAATAAATGCTTAGAGCACAATTTCAAAAGCACAAAGCCATTTGTTTTTCTTATCAAATTAAATATTCCAAAGCATTATTTAAATAAATGTCTCTGGTTCAGGGCATACTGTGTGGGTCAGCACACCAATATAGCTGTGTATTAGAAATGTGTGTATTTACCTAAATTGTAGAAAGTAGAACAAAGGCACAAATACAAAGACATTTTTGGTAGTCTGTGACTCTGACCCTTAGTTGGCATTCTTGAAAGTAGTTTTGAGGAGTCTCAAAAGTCTTTAAAGTTTTATTGAAGATTGTGTTATTTGCTTCAAACCTCATCCTTCCATATGTGTATGTTGCAGCAGTGTCCTCCCAAACCCAAACTTGAATAGCACTGTGTGATTTGCCTTGGACAGCAGAATAAGATGGAACTAAGAGTGAGCCAGTTCCAAACCTAGGCCTCAAGAGGGTTGCATGTTTCCACTTGCTCTTCGACCTCTGCTGTTGCTAGAAGAACATAGTGAGCTCAGGACAGCCCACTGGACTCCAAAGGAGGATGAAGGAAAAGTTGAGCAGAGTTGCTACCACAGCAAAGCTCGGCCTAGATCAGACAACTCCCAGGTATGTTAGCAAGCAAATCTGAGATTGGCAGAGCTGCCCAGTCTATCCCAGATTAGATCAACCAATCCTCGGATGTGTGAACAAGCACATTTGAGATAAGAAGAGCTGCCCAGCTGAGCCCAGCCTGGATAAACCAACCCCTAGATGTATGCGCAAGCAAAATTGTGATTAGTGGATCTGTCCTGCAGCATCCAGCCTAGATTAGTTGACCCACAGTGTTGTGAGCTAAAAAAAAATGCTTACTATTTATGCCATTAAGATATTGTGGTTGTTTGCCACATAATGTTATTGTGGCCATAGTTGACTTACAAGTTGTATACAAACATGTAAAAAGTTCTGTAATATTATTCACTCTATTATCATGAGTGAAAGCCAAACAGATTTATATTATCTCTATCCATTTATATTATCTATATCTAATATCATGAGTGAAGACCAAACAGTTTCATAGAATATTACACAGATGTATCCAGTCTGAATGATTTTATTTCCATCTCTCAGCCTGTCTACTTATCATAACTCTAAAACCTAACTATATTCTCTAATAAAAGTTGATTGTCAGGAATTAAACTAAGAAAATCTAAATCTAAATTCAGAAAGCTCTTGTTTTAAATCACACTTTTACATATCCAGTTGTTTATATTTTTGTGAAAGTGATTCTTAAGCATGGGGCCTTGGATTTCAGAGGAAGAGGGTGCATGGAGTTATTGCACGTGGTCCTGGAAGCCATATCAGTGCACATTTCCACACATTTACATGCAGCTAGCATTTGACATGAAAGGGCTGGGAATGCCCATCATAAAGTATTTCATGTAAGGCAATGAATAATCTGAAAATAAAATTTTAAAAAAGTTTCACAATAACATATCAAAAATAAAACAAATGCTTAGGAACAAATTTGACAAAATAAGCGTACATCTTATACACTGAAAGCTACAAAACGCTGTAAGAAATTAAAGAAGATATAAATAAATGGAAAGACATTTCATGTTCATGGATTCTAAATCTTAATATTAAGGTGACAGATTGATCTATAGATTAATTGCAGTCAAATTCTCAGATGGCTTTTTGGCAGAAATTGACAAGCTGTCCCTAAAATCCATATGGAAATTCAAGGAATCCAGAATAACCAAAAGGACAGTGAGAAAGAACAAAGTTTGGGGGCTCACACTTCCCAATTTAAAAGTTAGGACAAGGCTACCTTAGTAAAGACAGTGTGGTAGTGGTGTACAGATAGGCGTATCAGTTAATGGGACAGAACTGAAATTCTTGAAATATCCTTACATTTGTGGTCAATTGATGTTTGACAAAGTTGTGAAGTCAGTTTGATAGAGAAGGGAGTCTTTTCAACAAATGGCACTGGAATCATTGGATAGCATATGCAAAAAAATGAATTTATACCATTTACCTCACACAGTACACACAAAGCAATTCAAAATCTAGCATACCAAAATGTAAGTTGTAAAACTATAATAGGTTTAGAAGAAAATCTTTGTGATCTTGAATTAGGCAAATTCTTTTTTTTTTCTTAAATATTTTATTTTTAAGCAATCTCCACACCCAACGTGGGGCTTGAACTCACAACCCTAAGATCAAGAGTCACATGCTCTGCTGACTGAGCCAGCCAGGCTCCCCTAGGCAGATTCTTAAGTATGACTCTAAATGCATGATCCATAAAAAAAAAAAAATACTGATAAATTGGACCTTATATAAGTAAAAAGTTTTTGTGCTTCAATAGACAAAATTAAGAAAATGAAAAGACAACCACAAACTGGGAGAAAAATATTTGTAAGTCATATATCTGCTAAAGAATTGGTATCAAGAATAATGATAGAACTCTTGCAACTCAATAAGAAGACAGCCAATTAAGAAATGGGCAAAAGATTCAGACAGACATTTCAGCAAAAACAATATATGGATGGTAAATAAATACATGAAAAATGCTCAATACCATTACTCATTATAAAAATGCAAATTAAAACCACAACAATAACCACTGGAATGGACATACATTGCTGGTGGGAATGTAAAATGCTGCAGCCAATTTTAAAAACAGTTTGGCAGTTTCCTGGATAGTTAATCTTAAACAAACCACACAACACAACAATTCTAGTCCTAGATATCTAACCATGAGATATGAGAACATGTTCCCTCAAAGACTTATGAGAGAATGTTTATAGAAACTTTTTTTCACAACATCTACAAATTGGAATCAATCCAAATGTCCATCAACTGGTGAAAGGATAAATTAAAATGTGATTTATCCATACAATGCAAAACTATTCATCAATAAAAAGAAACAGACTATTTATACATTCTGCAACATGAATGAACCTCAAAAACATAATGCTAAATGAAAGAAAACCAAATGCAAAATATTATATGACTCTATTAATATATAATTTCCAGAAAAGATGAATCTATAGAGACAGAAAACAGTTAGCTGGCTAGCTGGGATTGGGTCTGGGAGTGGGTATTGATTGTGTATGGACATGAGGAAACTTTTTGGAGTGATGGAAAAGTTCTTAAACTAGACTGTAGTGGTACTTGAACAACAGTAAATTTACTAAAAAATCATTGAAATCTATATTTAGAAAGGGCAAATTATATGCTATAGAAATTATACCACAATATAGCTATGAAAATGGCGCATGAAAATATGTCCATCTTTATGCTGCTACTCCAAATCCCATTAAAACAACAATGAAGAAATAAGACACATGTAAGCCATAACCACAGAAGAATGAGAGATATTTGAAAAATATACAGTGGATGGAAATTTGGAAAATGACTTAACAGAATATAAAGAACTTAAGCATAAGTAGCTGCAGAGGAGAATAACTACAAGAAGTGAATTAATCTTTCTTTGTCAAAGCAAACCTTTGATTGGAGGCCTCAAGTACTTTAGAAAGCATGGGTGAACTTGAGGTGATACGAAAGCATAAGGACTGGATGGAAATCTAAAAGCTGCCAGACTTCCTGGTCTTCAATACCAATACCAACTCATGTGGCCACATGTCTGTCTCAACAGATTAAGTAACATAGGTTTATTTTCTGGAAAAATTTTACATGCTGTAGAGGTTCTAGACTGCCTCATGTGATGTTTAGTCACTGGTAAGCTTAGAATATTCCTCACTAATCCAAGGTCTCAAAAGCTTATGGGTGAAATTTTAGGATATGAATAAAAGTCACTGTTCCGTATAAACTGAAAAATAAACTTTCTTTGTGACTAAAATAGTAAAAATAGATCATCAGTGGAGAGATGTAAATTTTTGGAGGTAATCTTTATCAGGTTGAGGAAGTTCTTTTCTACTACTAGATTTCTAGTTTTTTCCCTTTTTTTAGCGTGAATGGATGTAAAATTTTGTTAAAGGCTTTTTCTTCATCTATTGAGATGATCATATGATTTTCTTGTCAGTTGATAAGGTGAATTCTTCTGATTGATATTTGAATGTTGAGATAGTCTTGTATTTCTGAGATAAACCCCACTTGGTCGTGATACATTATTCTTTTTATGTATTGTTGGATTCTATTTTTGTGCTCCATGTCTATTTTATGTTCTGTTGAGGATTTTTGCATTTATGTTTATGAGGAATATTGTATAATTTTCTTTTGTTGGAATGTTTTTGTCTGGCTTCCTTAAGAGTGTAATGCTGGTCTCATAAATTGAGTTAGAAAGGGTTTCCTTCTGTTATATATTCTGAAGGAATTTGTGTGGAATTGTTATTATTCTTAAACGTGTGATAACATTTGCCAGAGAAGCCATCTGGACCAGAATTTTTCTTTGTTGGAAGTTTTTAAACTACACATTCAATTTCTTTGAATAACATAGCACTATACAAGTTATCTGTGTTTCCTTCAGTGAACCTTGGAAGCTCATATCTTTTGAGGAATTTATCCATTTCATCTAAGTTGTAAAATGTATTGCCATAGTGTTGTTTCTGGTATTCCTTATTTTTTAAAAGATTTTATTTTTAAGTAATCTCTACACCCAACATGGGGCTTGAACTCCCAACCCTGAGATCAAGAGTCACATGCTCCACCGACTTTGGCATCCAGGTTCCCCTGTAGTATTCCTTATGTCCTCTTAATATCTATATTGTCTGTGGTGATTTCGCCTCTTTCATTCCTTATATTTGTACTTGATGTCTTCTTTTGCTGTTGGTCAGTTCAGCTAGTTTATTAATTACACTGACTATTTTATGTTTTAAAGAAAACATAACTTTTTTTTGAGAGACAGAGTGTGCACACATGTGTTAGCCCGAGGTGGGGGTGGCAAAGGGAGAGGGAGAGAATTTTAGCAGGCTCCACGGCTGGGCTGAATCCCATGGAGCCCAACACTGGGCTGAATCCCATGACCCTAAGATCATGACCTGAGCCGAAATCAAGAATTGGACGCCTAGCTGACTGAGCTACCCAGGTGCCCCTATACTGACTTTTTAAAGGAACCTGCTTTTGGTTTCATTGATTCACTGCTGTTTTTGTTTATCAGTTTTACTGCTTTCATATTTTTCCTTCTCCTAGCTTTTTCTTAAATTTGCTCTTCTTTAGCTGGTTTCTTTTGTGAAATCTTAGATCATTGATACAAAATCTTTCTTTTATGGTATAAGCCTCAAATATTATAAATTTCCCCTCAGCACTGCTTTAATTGTGTCCCACAAATTCTGGCTATGTTGTGTTTTTGTTATACTAAAACTCAGAATATTTTCTCATTTCCTTTGTGATTTCCACTTTGACCTATGGGGAGTTTCCAGAATACTTCTTTTTCTGATGTTTAGTTTAATTCTGTTACAGTTAGAGAATATGGTTTGTATAGTTGAACTATTTTAAGTTTGTTGGGCTTTGTTATATGGCCCATAATATGTTTTGTCTTTGTGAATGTCACTTGTACACTTGTCTTAACAACACCTTATGAAGAGCTAACATTTTAAATTTTGATGGGGTCCAGTAGGAGTTGCTGGTTGTTACTCAGTTGCACTAATAACCTGTAGAGAGATAAAAAGAGACGAAGGGTGGTTAACAAACAGCTAAAGGCCATGTATGAGAGCCAGCAAGTCTCCTTGGTAGTTTGCAAAGAGGCCTATACCTCCGCCAGTGGGAAGACAGGCACAGCTGAGGAATAAATTCAGAATCTGCTAGTTAGGATCCTACAGCTCCAGAGATGTTTGATTGTCAGCCAAAGTCAAATCTGTTGATGGAAGGGTCCCTGAAACATGAGATGTGGATGTCTGAGAGGATGCTCTTGAAGACTTTAGCTCTGTAGATTCCCCCTAAACCCCTCAGAGCTTGCAGAAGTGGTCCACCATTCTTGAGTAAAAGCTAGCACTTCTCCCATGAGGGGAGAAACTGCAGTCTTCTCCAATGCAAGGCCACAGGTACCCCTCAGTCCGCAGAGATGTATCATCTTCTCTCCTGTTTGCTAGGCCAACAACTAGGGTTAAATCCCAGCATAACCTAACTCAGGATGTGATGGGTCTGATAAGGAAGAAAAGGATTACACGCTGAAGGAGCTGAAAAGAATTTGCTAGCATGTCCTGTAGAAGCCATACTACTTCCTCGGATTGGATTTTAAAGGTGCTTCTACAAGGGAACTGGAATGCAAGATTGGATTATCAAGAATGAATGGACTCAGGGCATTTTCTTAGGGCACGAGATTTAACATCCTAGCAAGGACCCCTGTGCATGGTACAAATTCACTTAGTGTGTCTCTTAGAAACCTGAAGAAAGATATAGCTCATGCTGTGGGAACTGGATCCCAGAGTTTCTCTAGCAGGGGTAGAGGAAGGAATAAAAAGGCTCAGGAAAGTGGGATATATTATGTAGGGGCCACAAAACCCGCCAGAGAATTATGTTCCACAGGGGAACCCAAAGGACTCACTATTCACCAAGATCCTCAGGAATGTGCTAGTGTGAGGGGCGCTAGCATCAGTGAGAAGTTAAATGGCAGCTCTCTTCTGCAGGCAAAGAATGATGGTAAAAGAGGTGATCACGGAGTTTGGCTTGTTCATAGCCATGAGTATGATGGGTAATTGAGTAATAGAGGCTAGAAGCCAGAACTGACACATTCTCCAATAAAGATGATTTTTTTAAAAAGAGTTATTTGGGTGATTCTAAGATGCATCTAATTTTGGGATCCCTAATCTCTGGTGACTAGCCCAGTGCTCTTTCCTTTAAATCATTATGGCCCCTCTCATTTATTTAATTCTGTTCATAAACACACCATTATTTTTCTCCTATAATAAAAGTCACTGTTCAGGATAGAAATTTAGGGTGAAGGAGATCAAAAAGAAGATTAAAAAAATTTGTTATCACATGTAACACTGAAATGAGCATTCTAGTAGCTAAATCTCTATGTATTTCCATGATTATTTCCTTCAGATAAATTCTTAGAAGCAGAATTTCTGTGTCCCGGCTGATGTGTGTTTTTCAGATTTTTTGGTCCGTGCTGCTAAAAGACCTCCAGAGATTCACCAGTTTACTTTCCCAATTTCAGCCTATCAGTGTCCCCATTCCTCATTCCATTGCCTCCACTAGTTATAATTTCATACAGTTCTGCCAGTTTAATAGGTGAAAATTGTCTCTTTTTATAGCACTTTATTATTTGTGAGATTGAACTTTTACATGTTTTAATTTGTCTTCATGTTTGTTTGCCTTCTGTTTTTCTTTTTTGAATTCATATATTTACCAATTTGGGGAAAAGGTTACATTTCTGTTTGATTTGTAATAGTGGTTTACATAGTAGGTTCTTCCCCCCTGATTTGTCATTTGACTTCAATTTTCTTCATAGTATTTTTTCCTTAAATAATAAGGTTTTGTTGGTTTGCTGGTTTTTGTTACATCACGTATGACAACTTTCCTTTTCATGTTAAATTGACATGACATTTTAATCATATATTTATATTAGATATACTCTTCGGTATCTCTCAAGAGTTTCTATTGTGTTTCATTGAGCTGACTCTTTCTGTGGTAGTATTATGCTTTTAAAATTATTTTGTAATACAAGTACCCTTTAATTTTTTTCTTTTACACAATTTCTTGATGGATCACATTTATTCTTTCTTTTTTATTTAAATTCAATTTGCCAACATATAGTATATCATTAGTTTCAGATGTAGAGTTCAGATGTAATTCATGAGTTGCATATAACACCCAGTGCTCATCACATCACGTGCCTTCCCTAATGCCCATCCCCTAGTTACCCCATCCCCTACCCCCTCCCCTCCAGCAACCCTCAGTTTGTTTCCTAGAGTTAAGAGTCTCTCATGGTTTGTCTCTCTCTCTCTCTGATGACTTCCCATTCAGTTTTCCCTCCCTTACCGTATGATCCTCTGCACTGTTTCTTATATGCCACATATGAGTGAAACCATGTGATAATTTTCTTTCTCTGATTGACTTATTTCAGTTAGCATAATACCCTCCAGTTCCATCCACGTTGATGTAAATCGTTAAGTATTCATCCTTTCTGATGGCTGAGTAATATTTCATATATACACCACATCTTTTTGCAGGGAGCCCGATGGAGGGCTCGATCCCAGGACCCTGGGATCATGACCTGAGCCAAAGGCAGACACTTAACGACTGAGCCACCCAGGTGCCCCTATTTATTTATTTTTTATTAACATAATGTATTATTTGTTTCATGGGTACAGGTCTGTGATTCATCAGTCTTACACAAATTCACAGTGCTCACCATAGCACATACCCTCCCCAATGTCCATCACCCAGCCACCCCATCCCTCCCACCCCCCCACCCCTCCAGCAACCCTCAGTTTGTTTCCTGAGATTAAGAGTCTCTTATGGTTTGTCTCCCTGTCTGGTTTCATCTTGTTTCATTTTTCCCTCCCTTCCCCTATGATCCTCTGTCTTGTTTCTCAAATTCCTCATATCAATGAGATCATATGATACTGGTCTTTCTCTGATTGACTTATTTCGCTTAGCATAATACCCTCTAGTTCCATCCACATAGTTGCAAATGGCAAGATTTCATTTTTTTAAGGGCTACGTAATATTCCATTGTCTGTATATACCACATCTTCTTTATCCATTCATCTGTTGATGGACATCTTGGCTCTTTCCGTAGTTTGACTACTGTGGACATTGCTGCTATAAACATTGGGGTCACATGCCCCTTCGGATCACTACATTTGTATCTTTGGGGTAAATACCCAGTAGTGCAATTGCTTGGTTGTATGTTTATTCTTTCTGATGAACACAAGATTAATTTTAAGTTCTAGAGTAAATTCCACTGTTTTTAAAATTGTGTTCAATGTATAGAATAATTTAAAGGGGCACCTGGGTGGCTCAGTTGGTTAAGTGGCTGCCTTTGGCTCGGGTCATGATCCCGGGGTTCTGGGATCGAGCCCCACGTCGGGCTCCCTGCTCAGTGGGGAGCCTGCTTCTCCCTCTCCCACTCCCCCTGCTTGTGTTCCCTCTCTCGCTGTCTCTCTCTCTGTCAAATAAATAAATAAATAAAATCTTAAAAAAAGAATAATTTGAAAAAAATGAACATTTGTGTAATATCAGATCTTCACATTCAGTAACATGGCATGAGACTTCATTTATTCTTGTGCAGTTTTGTTTCCTTAAAGAAGGTTTTGTGATATTTTGGTGTATTTTAAATATTTCTTAATAATTTATTCTTAGAATAATCAAGTTCTTAGGTATTTTATTTCTTCCTCCTGCCACCCTCATTATATGGTTCTCTTCTTCACTAAAAATTGTATTTGGTGGTCTTATGCTAACAGCCACTTCCTTGGCCTACCAAATAAATATACCATGCATTTTTTTTTTTTTTTTGCCAAAATGGAAAATGGAGAATTTAGAAGGAGGGAAAACACTAAGATAAATAGATATCAAAGGAAAGGATGGCTGTGCTTTGGGGCCTTAGAGTGGATACTTGATGAAAGTTTGACTCATTGATTCAATAAAGTAGTTTAATTGATTCTCAGGGTTTGGTGTAATAGATTGTTAGCTCCTGTCTCCAGGCAGTGGTTATTATAAGCCTGGCATTTCACTTCAATGATGAGGAAAAACTCCCTTCAGCAACTTGAAAAGCCATTTGAACTGAGGATAGAGATGGTAGCACTCATTGTGAAAGTGTTAGAGGAAAGCAATCACAGTTTCCGTTGGAGGTACCATTCTCATTAATGAGCTTGAGATCTTAATGGAATTGTACAGCATTGTACGTGTTTGAGTTTATGAGTATGTTTTAAGGATGAAAAGAAGAACCAAAGAATATGACCACTTGAAAGATATACTAGTTATTTAACTTAAAAAAATGATTTTTTGGGGGGGGGGGGCGCCTGGGTGGCTCAGTTGGTTAAGCGACTGCCTTCAGCTCAGGTCATGATCCTGGAGTCCTGGGATTGAGTCCCACATCAGGCTCCCTGCTTGGCGGGGAGTCTGCTCCTCCCTCTGACCCTCTTCCCTCTCGTGCTCTCTATCTCTCATTCTCTCTTTCTCAAATAAATAAATAAAATCTTAAAAAAAATCTATAAAAAAATGATTTTGTTTTTTAAAGCACCTTCTCAAACCAAGAGAATGAAGCCTATGATACTTTGTCATACATTCTGGCTCTTAATTATATGCAGTTTTGCACTTTATTATAGACTCCCTTTCTTTGGTGTTGAGAATGTTAAATCTGTCTTCCCAGAAAAGTTGTAAAACCACCGAATGCCTAGACCCACAGAGAGAGAAACACCGCATGGCACTACATGGTTGAAGTCCCCATAACAATGTGTCAATGCAGTTAGACTCAAATAGTGCAAAGTTTTGACTCGTTCTTCCATTTTCATTTGCTGTATCTTAAACATGTGTTCAGATTTGCATTTAGATAACACCTCGGCTATTGTATGAAGGCCACATTTTATGGAGATGAGAGTGGAGATGGAAAAAAGTTAGATATCATTGCAATAGTTCAGGGGAGACACAACAAGAGCTGGGATTAGGTAGGCCAGTGACAATAGCATGGAGGGGACAGATTTGAGGGCTGCTTAGGAGGCAAACTATGTAGGATTTGATTGGCACAGGAAGATGCGGTCAGGGATCAATTGCTAGAGTTAATGTGAAGCCAGGAAATTTAGATTTGAATTTTAGTGGCTTTTTAGTTGTGTGATTTTTGCCACTTGGGGATTTATTTGAATGGTCTTTGGTCTTGTTTCACCATTCACAAAATTGAGGATAATAATACCTGCTGCATAAGGTTGTTGTGTGGATTAAATCGAATATGTAACAATGCTTTGTCAGTTCTAAAACACTACATAAAAGTTAGATTTTATTTACTTCGTTAAAAATGCTGTATCTTGGGGCACCTGGGTGGCTCAGTCGTTAAGCTTCTACCTTCAGCTCAGGTCATGATCCCAGGGTGCTGGGATCGAGCCCCGCATTGGGCTCCCTGCTCCGCAGGAAGCCTGCTTCTCCCTCTCCCACTCCCCCTGCTTGTGTTTCCTCTCTCGCTGTGTTTCTCTCTGTCAAATAAATAAATAAAACCTTTAAAAAAAATGCTATATCTTGGGGCATCTAGGTGGCTTAGTTGGTTCCGAGTGTCCGACTCTTGATTTCGGCTCAGGTCATGATCTCAGGGTCTTGCGATCGAGCCCCGTGTTGGGCTCCACACTCAGCGGGGAGTCTGCATCAGGATTCTCTCTCTCTGCCCCTCCCCCCACTTGAGTGCACCCTCTCTCTCTGAAATAAATAAATCTTTAAAAATAATACTGTATCTCAAGAGGGTACTGATAAGGTATTTATGGATCCATGTACAAAAAAGATCAAATAATGATATCTATCTTCTTTCTTTGGCCTGTGAGGGTATCTAAAAGGAGACATTGATGAGGTATTTTCAGTTTCATATAACTGGTTTTCCTCTCTACCTAAAAAGATGCTAAGGTATAAAGAAAAAAAAAAAAGAAAAGCTATGAAAAGCTATAATGTAAACCATTTCTTAAGACCTAGCTCAAATTCTAGATTCTTAATATATTTGGTGGTAAAGTCACATTCTCTTCTTTGGCCTTGTCTACCCCATCTGTAAACTAGAGTGTGGGCCAAGGTCTTATTTTTACCATCAGGTAGTACCTACTTCTTAACTCCCAACATTTGTATTAGTCCACTTCAAGAAGAGCTACTGAACTAGTTTCAGCCCTTGCCAAACTAATGGAAAGGATAACCTTCCAGTTGGAGAAAATAACTCATTTTCCTGGAGCTTCAGGAAATATCGGGAAATAATGAGAGGTATAATTTTTTCCTTCACCGTTCTTCCCCAAAGGACAGTCAAAGTCTTATATCACAGAGGCTTAATTGTCTTAAGTCCACAATTAGATATAGTTATTTTCCATAGTGTGGCCTCTTTGTTTTCCTCCACGGTAAAAGCGTTCCTCTTAGGGCGCCTGGGTGGCTCAGTTGGTTAAGTGTCTGACTCTTGCTTTCGGCTCAGGTCATGATCTCAGGGGTGGTGAATGGGGCCTGGCAGTGGGCTCCTTGTTCAGTGCGGAGTCTGCTTGAGATTCTCTCCTTTTCCCTCTCCCTCCCCCTCTACCCCTCTCCATGCACTCTCTCTCTCTCTCAAATAAATAAAATCTTTTAAAAATTATGAAAAATCTTTCCTCTCTCTTCTCCGTCCCACTGTTAAAGACAAGTCTTCCCATTCCTTAAGGCCCACCTCAAATATTAGCTTCTCTGAAATTCTCCCTCTTCCCCAGGGTTTGCTGTTTTTTGATTGTTGAAGACTCTAGTAGTCTATTTAGTGACTAACCCAAAACTAATTTGCAAAGACATCTTTTTCACTTCACTGAAATCTCTGTTCTTTAGCTTTTGTTCAGCTAGTATTTTGACAGAGATTTCCTTGACCTCTCAGAGCTAAAACAAACAAACAAATGATACCTCTCTCAGTCATTACAGATTAGCTCTGTTCCAGGGCACTCCATCAACATTTAGGCTCACACTGATTCTAGGAACCAACCCAAGATGAAACCAACCCAAGATGAAATGAAATTTGGGTCTTTACAAGCATAAGTCTTGCCCTGGACATGCATATGGCTTTCTAAATTGCCACAGATGCACAGCTACTTTTGAATAACTTGGTTTCACAAAGGAACTCTCCTCAGGTTTTGTTACCATGCCTTAGGTGATCAATTGTATGCTTCAGCTATAACTTTTTGCCCCCCATGTCTGAGGGTTATTAGTCCAGCTTGAAGTGTTTTTGAGCCTTTTCTAGCCTGAGTCTGGAGTTAGGCAGAACAGAGATGAATTCCTTGTGTCAGTCTTTCAGGTAGCCCCAAAGAGGTTAGAACAGACATACACAGTAGTTTGGGGGGAAAGTCTGTTCTGCTCCCTCCAGAACCAGGGACCATGGTCCTACATTGGGAATGCAGGTTGCCACTGCTTAGAGAGCAAGGCCACTACCAGAGAGTGGGGGAGGTGGAGCAAGGGCAAGTAAAATGCCACAAAACTTGCCTATCTTTTTTAAGTTGCCTTTCTCTTGATTCAGTGTTTGCTTGGTTGCTTTAAACTTTTGACTGTTTTCCGGAATTCTGACAAAGTTGGTTCTGACAGTTTCTGCTTGTTTTTTGATGTTTCTTTGGGGGCAGGGGTGGATGTAAGCTTGGAACTGCCTACTCCATCATTTTGCTGTTGTTACTCATCTATACTATCTTTTATAATTGCATAATTACCTAACTGGTGCATGTGTGTGTGTGTGTGTGTGCGTGTGTGTGTGTGTGCACGCTCTTGAATTATTGTCTGGGATTACTTACTTTCAGCCTGAAAAACTTACTTTAATATTTCTTGTATGGCAGGTCTGCTAGCAGTGAATTCTCTCAGTTGTTTTTTTTTTTTTTTTTTAATGTGGAATGTCTTTATTTCCTCTTCATTTTTTTAAATATAGTTTTGCTGGATATAGGATTCTTGGTTGACAGGTGGTGTTTCTTTTTTGAGAATTTTGAATATGTTCTCATACTGCTTTCTGGCCTCCAATGTTTCTGATGAGAAGTCAGCTATTTATCTTATTGGGGCTCCCTTCTAACTGATGAGCCATTTTTCTCTTACTGCTTTCAAGAGTTTCTCCTTTTCTTCGTCTTTCCGCCCTTATACTGTTATGTGTATATTTTGGGGTCTCTGCTTTTATCCTATTTGGAGTTTGTTGAGATTCTTGGATGTGTTAATGTTTTTCAAGAAATTTGGCAAGTTTTGAGCCATTATTTCTTTTTAGAGATTTATTTATTTGAGAGAGAGAATGAGTGGGGGAAGAGGCAGAGGGAGAGGGAGAGAGAGAATCTCAAGCAGACTCCCCACTGAGCATGGAGCCCAACATGGGGCTTGATCTCAAGACCCTGAGACCACGACCTGAGCCGAAATTAAGAGCTGGCCACTTAACCAGCTGAGCCACCCAGGCTGGCGCCCTGAGCCATTATTTCTTTAAACATCTTTAAACATTCTTTCTTCTCTTTTCTCTCTTCTCCTCTGTCACTCCCATTATGCTTATGTTGGTGCCCTTATAGTGGTATCCCATGTTTCTGTGAGGCTCTCTTCATTTTTCTTTTTTTCTTCTCTCTGTTCTTCAGATTGCAAAAACCCTATTGATCTACAAATTCACAAAGTATTTTTTCTGCCAGTTCACGTCTCCTGTTCAGCTCCTTGAATGAAATTTTCACGTCAGGTATCGTACTTTTCAGCACCAGAATTTTCATTTGGTGCTCTTTTGTAATTTCTACTTCTTTATAGATATTCTCTTATTTGACTAGACATTGTCATCATAACTACCTTTATTAAGTGTGGTTCCCTTTACTTCTTTGAATACACTTTTTCCCCACAGATGTCATTTATTTATTTATTTATTTATTTTTAAATTTTTTATTACTTTTTTTATTTTTTATTAACATATAATGTATTATTTGTTTCAGGGGTACAGGTCTGTGATTCATCAGTCTTACACAATTCACAGCGCTCACCATAGCACTGTCATCCCCTGGGATGACAGTGGTTTTAGTAGGGCTCTCTTTATGGTCATCTCTTTCCCTGACTACATGCAGATGATGATAAGCTCCATTAATTCTACGCTTATTACTATACTGCTTTAATTTTTAAAATTAAAAAAATAATTCCTCTCTACTTCCTTACAGAATACTCTTAACTCCTGGAGAAAGAAGGCAGAAAGAGGTTGCAGAAACCATGGTGGCATTGGCTCTCAGAGGAGTCAAGACACAAGACTTAAAACCTTGGGGGTTAGCGGGTATGGCTTTAGCAGAGTGACAGTTGAGTGGTGGTAATAGTTGTGGTGATGCTGATGGTAAGGAATGGGTGGTGAGGTTCGAATTTTGGAAAATCTCATTGTAAAGGGATAAAAATGATTAGTAAACCAAGTCTTTTGGTGTTTCCCTCCTCCCACTTGCTAAAGGGAATTCTAGCTTGTTGTGTGTCAGTCTCTTCTTTTCCTGCACCCTGGAAAGACAGATCTGTCTTATCAGATCCACTCTTGGAGTTTTGTGACATAGAATAAATCGAGTAAAGGGGAGAGGGATGCCTGGCTGGCTCAGTTGGTAGAGCATGTGACTCTTGATCTTGGGGTCATGAGGTCAAGCCCCATGTTGGGTGCAGAGTTTACTTAAAAAAAAAAAAGTAAAGGGGGAGAGCAGGAGCATATGACATTAATAAGAGACATATAGAGAACTGGAGGGGTCTTTTAGGGATTATGAAGAGAAGAGCTGTGGCTTATGAAGGAAATGGATGAAAGAGAAATGGGACATTTTAAGGAAGTGTTGATATGGCTTATGAATCCCGATTCACAGTTATGCTGGTTATTCTCCATTTGTTCTTACAGAGTCATTCTCCACCCTTCTCTGCTCTGCTTTGTACCACTGGAGCTCTAGGTAGTGCACCTCCTGGGTCTCTAGCTGGGCTAGTGTCAGATTCAGTTAATGGGAGGCACTAGCATAATGGATGGGAAGAGAGAGAGAAGTGGGGTAGGGTTTTCCTTCCCTGTTCTTTCCCAGCTCAGCTCTCACTGAGTTCTAGTAACACCACTTCCTTCCCCTGGCTCCTTCAGTCTTAAGCATGGTAGCAGCTTCCCTCTGTTCTTAGTCTCCGGGCACTTTATCCTCTTTGTTGGTTTCTCTTAACCTGCCTACCCCTTTGTAAAAATGACCTCTATATTAAACCTTCCTCACTTACACCCTTTGAATGTGCCATTTATGTCCTGCTGGGACTCCGACCGATACAGCAATGTTTAAAAAATACAAATAAAAACTCGGCTTATTTTGAAATTACTCTTGATTGCATAGGCTGTTTTTGGCTAGGATCCAATTCCAGGAATAAACACAGAATAACAACCTTGTATGTGTCTTACAATATAGGATAATTGTAGTCTCTTATGTAAAGTTCTCTAACTCTAGGAAGGGGGCATGAGAAAATGAATTATGTTTCTGGCAGGGTTTTGAGGTAATACTGGATAAATTTAGAAGGGAAATAGATAGATTCCATACTTATTGCTCCATCTGTGGGCTTTATGATTTTAGACATGTAATTTGATTTCCTAATGGCTCTGACTTGTCTTAATGAAGTCAGCTAAGGCTTTCCTTTAATTTTAATAGAAACTAATTTTATTTCCTTCTTGCCTTTCTAAATTATCATTTCTCCTCTATCACCAGAAGAGCTATAGCTGACACATGTAGACTTCCTGGCCCCTAGAATCAGTACTTATTAGGTTTAACAATAGTATATAGCTATAGAACATAATACTTATTACAAAAAATCCTGGTATACATAACAACTTTGTGGAATGTTTGATTCCAAACAGACAATTCAGGAACCATACTTAAAATTTCAGCCCCTTGGGTAACTTTTTCAGTTGTTCCTAGTGATTGGCTATTACCACAGGTTGACCAATGAGAAGACAGTTGAACAAATGAGAAGAGTTGTGTCCGGTTCATACTTGCTTTCCTTGGCTCTTCATAAACCATCACTTCTTTCCATTTTTTTTGAGAGAGAGAAAGAGAGAGAGAGAGCAGAGGGGCAGAGGGAGAGGGAAGGAGAGAGAGAATCTTAAGCAGGCTCCATGCCCAGCATGGAGCCCAAAACGGGGCTTGATCTCACCATGACTTGAGCCAAAATCAAGAGTCAGACGCTTACCTGACTGAGGCACCCAGGCGCCCCACTTCTTTCCATTTTTGTATAGGACTTTCTGCCTTTGCTCAATAGGTACATTAATGAAGAGTTGCATATGGAGAAAAGTCATTCTAAAATGTACTATTGAAAAAAATCCTAAATCATTTTGTAAAGAAATATTTCTAATTTATCTTCAAGTAAAGTCAACATAGGAAGTTCCAATTTTACATATAAGCTATCCCACATTTGTAACATGTTTGCTTTTCCCCAGCCACATTTGTAACATGTTTGCTTTTCCCCAGCATTTCTTAAAGCACCTGCAGAGCCTATTTAGGGGAACAAATTGACTTTAATAAGCATTTGTAACTTTCAGCTATTTTCTGAACTAAATTCTGTGTAATGTCTGAGCTTTAAGCCACTACTCCATTTGGTTTGTCTGAGAGAAGACTTTGTGGCTGATTCTAGACAAGGTAAGTAGGGCAGCCTGCTTGGCAACACTGCTGCTTGCATCCTTCTTTCTTGGTCTTTCTCTTCTCCATTCTTAAGACTACCCATGAAGATTTTCAGCTCATCTCTTCAATTCCTAGACTTCTCTGATCAGTCAGTATGAGTTCTTCATGACTGGGGATCTTTATAAAGAATTTAGGGCAAAGCTGAAGGGCTGCTGAGTCTCCCACAGCATACCCTACCCTGACAAGCCCATACCCTATCAAGCCCATCTGGCTGAAGTCTTCAGAGTAAAGATGCACAGAGCAGATCAAGGAGCCTTGAGAAGTCATTAAATTTTCCCTCCTGCCTCTTTTAGTAGCATATTAAATGTTCTGGTTCAATGGGTTGTTTATTTTAACCTCCCTTGTATACACCCCAGTTTGTTAAAGGAGAGCCTTTCAGAGCCACAAGGCAGCAATGATTTATCTTTAGCCATAGTCTGGAGAAAAGAAATGTCATGCTTCACTTTTTTGGCCTTCCTGGGTCCATGTCTGTGTTTGTGACTTAAGCCCTTGTATTCCAGGAAGCCAAGAAAAAAAATGAGGGCGAAGTGCGGGGGAAGCGAATAACCATTCACTGAGCACCCATTATGTGCCAGACCTTTATGGTGGGGGCTTTATACACAGTATTTTAGTTAATCCTAATTAAACCTTCATAAATAGCTGCCATTAATAGTCCCATTTAACAAATGAGAGAACTGAGACCATGTTGATTGAAGTCATAGAATATACATTCAGTGGCAGATCTGGGATCTAAACCTGGTTTATTTGGCTTCCAAATCTGTGCAGTTTTCATCATACCATTGATAACGGCCCACTTTGTAAGACATCCATCTCTCTGAGTTTCCTTTACATTTTGAGCCAGGTCTTTATGACTGGACAATGCCTCTGACAGAATTGTGTCAAACTAAAAAAGACATTTGGGTATTACAACCCATCTCTCTGCCTCTTGGTAAGACTGGACCTGTACTGTGAGATGACATGCAGGAATCATGAACTTCCAAGATCCCCCTATACTGGCTTATAGGAATGAACTTAATCTTCTATTTTGGAATCAGAATGTTTGCATTTGATGCTACTTTTCTCACACTCCCAGCCTCTCTCACACTCAGCTCTCAAGAGTGCACAGGTGAATGACTGGTCTTGGCATTGTTCTTTGTGCTTCTCCTCAGCCAATAACCACAAGCTGGACTGAAAAGGCAGCAGGAAACTAGATATGGCCATGTGACCAGAGACACTAAATGCTTCCACATCCATGTGGGATGTGGGTCTTACCCTACTAACTATTTTGCACTACTGTTGCTTCAGCTGCTCCATCTACTATTGGCGCTGTTGAGGGTAACCCACCCAGCACGTCCCTGCTGTTACTTGAAGTTTTCTAGACTTTTATCTGTATGGCTTTTGAAGTAGTAGCTAGAACTCCTGGGGTCTTCTGGCTTTGGTGGAGATGAGCAGCCATGGGAACTCCCTTCAACCAGCAAGAGAGGAAGACAGAGGTGATGAGGAGAGACTTAATAGGCTCCTGCTGGGACTCCTAAACCATCTGGTGTTTAACTTATATGTACTTTCTTCCTCAAGTCTTCCCTAGCTTATTAACTTTGTCAGCTCTTAAATAGCTGGCAGCATTGGGCTGTCAAATGTAAGATAGAGAAGTTTGCTTCATGTGAACACCCCAGACCTCCCTCCAGTGACTCTCTAGAAGAGGCCTTCGTATCCATGAGCAGTATATCTCAGGCAAAATCATGAGAGGAAACTCTATTTTTCAAAAATCACCTTAAAAAGTACTGTAGCCTAATTGGGCACTGGGCAATTAGAACAGATACAGACAGTAGATAGGGCCGTATAAGAATGTCCTAGCTGTCATACAAAAACAATGAATCGTGGATCACTACATCAGAAACTAATGATATATTGTATGGTGACTAACAGAACATAATAAAATAAAATTTAAAAAAAGAATGTCCTAGCTGAATGTTAGCCCTGTTAGGGGTTATTATTTTACTGATGGGGATGTATGACCAAAAAGATAGGAGACATGTGTTAGCAGTCATCTAGTTAACCCTTTGCTTTCCATTATTAGGCAGAAACTTAAATTTTCATTTGCCTCAAGGCTCTGCCAAGAGCTCTCTTGGAGAAACTCATGGGTGTGAGCAGAGCACTTAACAAAAGTTGGAGCTTTTGGCGGCTTCTCTAAATGCCTTTCTCCCTTATCATCACTCCCTTATTCTCTTGAAATTCTGTGAATTGGCCACTGTCCCATGCAAAGTCCTTGGTCACCTTTCTTTTCCCTATAAAGTCCTCAGCTGGTGTTTATGGCTGTGCTGCTGGGGACTAGTGGCATGTTTATCCAAGTGTCAATGAGAAAGGTTTATGTGTCATTCAGTCTGTCCTCCTGCTGCAAACTTCAAATTACATGTGACAGTGCTTTGTCACTTCCCCTCATAGTTCCCTGCATCATTCAGAGAGAGGCCCCCACAGATCCCTGAGACGAAAAAGAAAAAAAAGATACTTGATGCTTCCTCTCCTTCACTCCTCCCTTCATCTGACACTCAATCCCTTTTTCCTGGCTTCCTGTAGCCAATAACAGGGAATAGCAGGGTAGTGTACTTCACAGGCAACATCTCTGATGCCCCCAGAATTCTCTTCTCTCATTCCAAGAGACTCAAAGACTTCTTGTTGACTTTGCACTCTGGTTGGTCAAAGCAAACTAAGGAGCAATTTGAATGAAGGGCGGAGAAACCAGGTCTAAGGAAAGCAAACACAGGAGCAGTGCAGGGGAAAAGGGCAGGTAGCTAGGAGAGTGGGGCTTCTCTCTCTTATTCTGAAAGTGTGGCTGTGATTAGTGTTGAAAACTTAGAGATTTCTGCGACAGGGATTTGATTTTCTTAGGTTTTTTTCCTGTCTCTGGCCCCAGTGAGATGTTGTCAGAGCTCTGCTCCTTTGTATCATTCATAATATACTCTGTCAGCTGTGAGGTCTTGAAGAGCCACATCATGTCATTCTCCAACCTTGAGTTACTAATATTGAGCCCCCGAAAAACAAAAACAGCATGCCTCATTAGTAAACCTTATTAATACACATATCTAGTTGTTCTCCTAGTCCATTTTAAAAGGAATTAACAGCAGATGTCGTTTAGGAAACATTAACCATAACTACTTTAATAAGAATATGAATAGGGCATATGATATTATAACTCAAAACCTTTATATAAGGAACTACCCAGCTTGAGACTTCTCTCAGTGTTTACCATGGGCCTATTATTGATCCATTGCTGTGGGATTCAAATGAGTAAGAAAAACGGAATGTTACGATAGGAAGAGGCCCAAAGGGAGTCAAGACTCCAACCTCAGCGAATCCATGGCCTAGCATTATCTAATAATGAGTTGCAAATATCTGTAGTTGGAAAGGAGACCTGTATTTGTATTTTTCATTGAAAAGCATTTTTAGAAGGGCTGATATAATTTTTCCCTTTCCCTTTTCCACCATCTCCAGAAAATTTAATGCTACAGCTATAACTGCTTAGTATCATAACCTTTTTGAACTGGATATGCCGTTCAGTCATTGAACATTCAATATGTAATGCATTGATCACCTGTACTTTCTGTCTAGATCAGAATAGGTTTTGTGATGAGTTTTCCGATCATTTCAAATATTCTCCCTCTCCTAACACCTTCCTAATTCTATATCTAGATAAGAAAATGACCTTTGCAGTGATTTAGTGGCAGAGTCAAAAATCAGAGCTCAGATCTCCTGATTCCTAGACAAGCAGTCTTCCCATTGTCCAATGTTCCCCACCATAGAGCCTCCAAGAAGTAAGACAAACAGTCAGTCTTCCCTGCAAGGGGCCTACGTGACACTTGCTGACAGCTACCAAAGTGCTTCATATTTTGTTGGAGATTACCATATTTTCAGTGAGGTCTTTTATTTTTATTTATTTATTTATTTATTTTCAGTGAGGTCTTTTAAAAAGGAGCTTCACAATAGCTGGCAAAATTGCTAAACTAACACAGTTAACTTGACAATGCATATGCTCTTGATTTTGCCTGTTAAAGCACTAATAAAAATCACCAAAAAGATTGAAATTGATAAGCATAGATGTATGGGTTCGACAGATGAATGGATAAAGAAGATGTGGTATATATACACCATGGAATATTATGCAGCCATCAAAAGGAATGGGATCGTGCCATTTGCAACGACGCGGATGGAACTGGAGGGTGTTATGCTGAGTGAAATAAGTCAATCAGAGAAAGACGTGTATCGTAGGACCTCGTGATACGAGGAATTCTTAATCTCAGGAAACAAACTGAGAGTTGCTGGAGTGGTGGGGGGTGGGAGGGATGGGGTGGCTGGGTGATAGACATTGGGGAGGGTATGTGCTATGGTGAGCGCTGTGAAGTGTGCAAGACTGTTGAATCACAGATCTGTACTTCTGAAACAAATAATGCAACATATGTTAAGAAAAAAGAAGAAGATAGCAGGAGGGGAAGAATGAAGGGGAGTAAGTCGGAGGGGGAGACGAACCATGAGAGACGATGGACTCTGCAAAACAAACTGAGGGTTCTAGAGGGGAGGAGGGTAGGGGAATGGGTTAGCCTGGTGATGGGTATTAAAGAGGGCACATTCTGCATGGAGCACTGGGTGTTATGCACAAACAATGAATCATGGAACACGACATCAAAAACTAATGATGTAATGTATGGTGATTAACGTAACAATAAAAAATTTTAAAAAAGAATAGATGTATGGGTATTAATTAGGCAGTTTCAATGACACAAGTAAATGAAGAACAATATTTTTATTGTAGAAAATATTTCTGGGTGCCTGGATGGCTCAGTTGGTTGGGTGTCTGACTCTTGATTTCAGTTTGGGTCGTGATCTTGGGGTCATGGGACCGAGCCCCACATCGGGCTCCTTGCTCAGCACAGAGTCTGCTTGGGATTCTCCCTCTCCCTCTGCCCCTCCCCCCACTCACACTCTTTCTCTCAATAAATAAATAAACAAAATTTTTTTGAAAAGAAAATATTTCTTGTGACAATATGCACAATAAGATCCCTATTTATATAAAATATATTAAAATTACATAATTTTACCAAATGGCAGTAGGAATAATATCTGAGCAATAGGATTCCAGTTAGAAAATTTCATTTTCCTTTGTATTTTTTTTTTAAGATTTTATTTATTCATTTGACAGAGAGAGATCACAAACAGGCAGAGAGGCAGGCAGAGGCAGAGGGAGAAGCAGGATCCCCGCTGAGCAAGGAGCCCAGTGTGGGGTTCGATCCCAGGACCCTGAGATCATGACCTGAGCCGAAGGCAGACACTCAACCAACTGAGCCACCCAGGCTCCCCTCCTTTGTGTTTATGTATTTTCCAGATTCTTTACAAAGACAATGTATCACTCTAGTGCCTAGAAAAAACATTTTTAATTGCTTTGAGACAAGATAAACATATATCATATACAGGATTGGGAACTACTGAGCTATGTGCCTCATAGAATGGTTCTCCCATAGAGTGACTATTCTTATTTTCTATGTCATACAAATGAGGCATATTTATGTACTAATTCCTAGTACATAATATGTATTAGTACATAAGTACATAAGTATTAGTACTAAGTACATATGTACATAAGTATTAGTACATATCAACTCTAAAGTTATATAATTTATTTTTAGTACATATTAATGTAGTACATATTAGTATTAGTACATATCAACTCTAAAGTTATATAATTTATTTTTACTATTCTAGCACGTACATGGTATGGTGTCAGACCACCTCTCCTGTTACTTGTGTTTAGGTCATATGGTTCAAAGAAGTTAGGTCAACTACATTGACCTAAGTGTACACATATTGACTGTTTTTAGGAACTGCCTAGTCAGATGAATGTCCTTACAAGAAACTACTTAATCATTTTATTTTTCATACATCTATTAAGCTGGCACCATGGTCCAAATGGAAACCATTTTGCTATGCTTCAGCGTTATCTGGTTTTAATGAGTCTCTGGAGGTCTCTGGATGGATTTTGCTGCCAAATACAATTCACCCTAACACTACAAGTGAAGCATTGGACTCAGGCTGTTTTGTCTGCCAATAGATTTTTGCTTGGAGTAGCATCCTATACATTTGGAAGATTTTCAATAGACAAATTCCTAATAGTTTGCCACAAGACCACTCGGATGAATTCAATATGGCTCTAAAAAGTTGCATATACTTATCTTTACATAACTAGAAAAATATTTGGTACTCTAAAAGTATCTCAAAAAATCTCATACTTAACCTTTAATAAGTGAATTGATTCAATAGGTATTTGATTTCTAGTTAACAGCTATTTACTGTGTTTGCGTACTATACACCTATTAAACAGATTTTTGTGTGATATTTGTGTGAACAATGATGGGGGTTGATACTATAATCTTTGCCCTCAAGTTGCTTACAAAGGGGTTAGAAGAGACAAGAAACAGTCCTCCCCCCAAATGTCTGATAAATGTGTACGGAGGAAATGGGTGAGTGCATTTTAGATGGGAGTGACAAGAACTAAAGGAAGCCGTTCTTCACACTGTCACTACATAAAAGAATGAGGAAAATTGGTTCAGCTTTTGCAGTGGTCCATGTCTGAAGTGATAAGGGCCTAATCCAGGGTGGTGAAAGTAGAAAATGGAGACATGAGTTCCAGAGCATTATAATGATAAACAACTGGCTTAGTGATTCATTAATAATGGGAAGAAAGAGTTAAAAGTATCAGAGGTGGTTTAACTTTCAATCCTGGGTGGCCTGGAGGAGAAAGGGCCTCTCCGTTGGGAATAGGGAAATCAAGAGGCAGCTCCTTATGGAGGTAAGGTGATGAGATGGACTATGCTGAATTTTGTCAGACTGATGCATAAAGGCCCCTCTGTGAAAATAGCGGAACTGGACTTCTGTGCGGCATTTTACAAAGCCTGTCCTGGTATCCTATGCATAAGATGGATAAATTGGGACCAGACAATTGTATTGATATGTATTGGGTTAAATTATCTTTGTCCTAATTAATAGAGCAATATTAACCCATCTCTAATGAGTGTCTATCTTATGCCTTGTCATATTAATCATTCATTTTAATGAATTGAGAACATAGTTGACATGCTTATCCAACCATTAGTAGATACAAAGCCAAAAGGGATAATGACTTACATTGGAAAATAGATTTTGCCTATCTCTTGAGCCTATTGATACCAGGTTTTGGATTTTGATTTTAACAAGGTGAAACTTAATAGTGACACATTTTGATGTTTTGCTTTTGTGTATAAAACAAACTTTGTCAGTACAGTAATACAGTTTTGGGGTGACTTGCCTTATAAAAGTGAGGGACATGTGAAAAAGACTTCCTGTCTTACTGAGAAGGTTCCGTGAGTCAACAGTGTTATGTGGCTATATTAATAAATGCTCAGTTTCTAGAATAGGTGATAGGCCTGCTCCATTTTGCACAGGCTAAAAGATAACTGAAAAATGTTCTCAATATTTGGGTTGACATTTTGAAGGATTTATACTGGGATGTGCCCAGAGAAGTACCAGGATGGTGAACAGACTCAAAACCTCAATATCCTCCAACATTTCAAGGAACTAGAGCTGTTTAATCTCAAGAAAGTTCGGAGAGGAAATAAGAAAAATATTGCAGATTGGCTTACTCAATACCCCTTCTTCCATATTTCCCTCTGCTATGTGTCCTGCAATCACAAATCTGCATTTCCCAGATTCACTGGCATCTAAGCATCTGCATGTGATCTAGGCTTCACCAATCAAGTACACTTGTCTGTTAAATTTGAGAGGGAGGTGGTGGCTGGGAATAAAGGGAATCTTCTAGGAAACTATGGCAAAAGGTTCTACCGTTTGTTGTCCAAAATCATAGGTGCTGAGTGAAAGTGGTGTTAGTGGTGTTAGTTAGTGCCCGTGGTGTGGCTGAGCATTCCACTTGGCTGTGCTGTTACTGGCTGTGCAGTATCCAAAGTTAGGTCCCACACACTCCCATTCTGTAAGTTATCTAGCAACCTGTAAAAATTCCCTTTCTGCTTAAGCTAGCTAGAATGGATTCTACTAACTGTAACTAAAAACTCAGACTGATACAGGTATAGGTCTCAGACCAATGGATAGGTGTTACAAGGATAATGATTTCATTAAAACTGACCAGTGATGGGACGAGATGCCTCAGAAAGATCATTAGTTATGCTCCATTATAAGGTGGGCAATCACTTGGTGGAGACAAAAGCACCAGGAGGTGCTTAGATGAGACAACTTTTAAGTCTCCTTGTGATCACCTGAGATTGTATTGGCATACATAGAAAGTATCCAGTTACCTGATCAAAATTATTCTCACTTTGATGTAAATGGCAGATAGACTTAACCTTCTGCTGAGGCATATAAAAAGAGCTTTTTACTTTCTATTAGTCCTATTGTGAAATTATAGAGCAAAGGTCTTTGAGGAAGGAGGACTTTCCAGTACTTTGTACTCTGGATCGTCCCCCTGAACACCTCACCCCTCTTCTTCGTGGTTTCAGACAAAGAAGGCTAACAGACAGATATTTCATAATGTATTTAATTGCTCTTTGCTCGTGCAAGAATGGAAAGGAAATAGAAGACTTAAGACATAAAATGTTACAATATATTTGAACTCATCTGATTCAATATTATAAAGCCATGTTAATATATAACTCTCTTCATAGCAAGTTTTGTATTTCTAAACCAGCACTTCTTTGTCTTTCCCTAATCTTATAAAAATCTCACCTCTTAAGTTCCCTCACAAATGCCACCTCTCATAAAGATCTTCCTGAACACCCCAAACTCATTTCTTCTTCAGAGGCTTTACATTTGCTATTCCCTCTGACTGGAATGCTCTTCCCTTAGACACAGGCATAGATAACTCCTCCCCTTCATTTAGATGTCACCTCTGTAGAAAGAAAGGTCTGACTACCCTAACTTAAAGAGCAATACTAGTCATCTTCTCTCTCATTACTCCATTTTATTTTTTAATTTAACTTACCACTCTCTGAAGACTAACCACCCTACTTACTTGTTTTCATATTTGGTGTGAAACTAAATTCCACGAGGGGAAGCTGCCTGGGTGGCTCAGTCAGTTAAGCATCTGACTCTTCATTTTGGCTCAGGTCGTGATCTCAGGTCCTGAGATGGAGCCATGCATCAGGCTCCACGCTCAGTGGGGAGTCTGCTTGAGATTCTCTCTCTCCCTCTACCCCTCCCCCCACTCCTGCTCTCTCACTCTCTCTAAATAAATAATTAAATAATTAAATTCCATGAGGGCAAGGAGTTTTTTCTTTTTTTATTACTGTATTTACAGAACCTAAAATAGTAACTGACCTATGGTAGAACCTCATAAATATTTGTTGAAGGAAAGAAGGCAGGAATGGACATATTCTCTCAATGGGATATGTTTCCCTTCTCTGAATTTCCCTTCATTGTGCTCATACTTCTTTTATAAGAGTATTAACAATCTGTCATGTAACAATAAAAACCATGTCTTATTTTTTATTTTCTCCTGCAATCCCTACCTTTATAATAAGGGCTCAATATATACATTTGCCAAATTGGACATGGTCACTATTTCCCTATAGGTTTTTTATCATGTCCTATACCAATAGAAGGTAACATTTCAAACATGTGGATGATATATATGTGACTATCTTGAGTTTGAACAGTACTGCAAACAAAAGAGGATCAAATATAATGAGGACATAAACCATATAAGAAGTAAACAAATAGAACCATATTCTTAACAGTTCTTATCAAAAGTGTGATGTTTAATTTTATGTGTCAAGTGGGAGGATGTTTTTAGATGAGATTAACATTTAAATCCATGAGCTTTGAGTAAAGCAGATTGCCCTCCATAATGTAGGTGGACATGAGCTAATCATTTGAAGGTCTTGAATACTACAGAAAGACCAGGCTTCCTGAGCAAGAGGGAATTCTCCAGCAGACTGCCTCTGAACTGGAACTACAGCATTGGCTTTCCTGGGTCTCCAGACTGCTGGGCCACACTGCAGATTTAGACTTGCCAGCCTCCATAATCTTGCAAGCCAATTCTTGAAAATAAATCCGCACGTGTGCGCACGCACATGCACGCACGCACACACCCCTTATTGGTTCTGTTTCTCTGGAGAATCCTGACTAATACGGTGGCCATTTGATTTATTTGCTCTGCCCATTTCCTTGATGGACAAATTCTATAAGTGAGATTTTATTCTTTTGGCTCAGAATTTCTTGTTTTCCCGTTAAAATGAGACTGTTCCTGGAGAAGCAAATACCTGAAGCCTTATTAGACATTTATACTTTCAAATCTTTCCTTATACTTTCAAATCTTTTCCTTAGAACAGGGTTTGACAAGAGAGGGAAGTGAAGGAGAAACAAGGTTGAGAGAGAGCGATCCTCCAAGTCTTGGCAAGCTTTGTTAAATGGAGTTTCATGAAATATTGGCTATAAATTGATTTAATCTACAAAAGAGGTTTTAGATATATTGTGCCTTACATCTAAAATACTTAAAACTACAATTTCATCATTTGGACCTAGTCACAGCTAATACACTAATTGAGCAAACCATTACTGTTACTGCTTCCCAGAATAATGTAGTCTTTACACCCCAGAGAAAAGCCTAAGGACATCCAGGAAGAAGTCTTAGGTCATTAGAGTGATTGAACATTTATCAGGCTTTCACAGCATACTAGACTGGCTGGGATGCACAGGAGACATATGCTTTGCTTATACACAGCCCTCTTTGAAAGGAAAATGGCATTGCTCTGCTAAATCACTCTCTTTTAAAGAAGCTAAAGAAAAATTAAGTTCATTTGACTGAATTCTATGATGTGTGTCATTTTGAGGGGGCTATGTTGGTTGGGAGGATAAAGGGTAAAGCCTTGTTTATGATCATAAACACTAATAATATCTCTCAACCTAGAGACCAAGTAATGTCGGTCTGGCTTTATTTTATTATGAGCAGAGTTTCTAGGCGAAATTGGTCTTCTATTATGTAATAGTAAATATCTGCTCCCCCACATTGAGAGACCTTCTACTGTCTAAAGCCCCTAACTGTGGCAACCCACTTGGAGGATACTCCTCAGGGCTCCATACTCCCTGAATCTCTCAGCCCTCCTTCTTCCCTCTCTTCCTCCTTCTCCTTCCCTTCCCATTTCTCTCTTCTTCCTCCCTCTCACAATTAAAATCTTCACTTTTTCACTGCTAGAATTGAAACTAGCTTCTTCAGGGCAGACAATTATTACTTAAATTTCGTCAGAGCAACCTGAATTTTCATCCAGGTCCTCCTTACTAGCTGTGAGTACAAGAACATGCCCCGGGTCCACTGACTTATCATCTCCCTTGCCCCTAATCTACATGATGCCTTCGTCTTTTCTCATATGAACTACTGCAGTATTCTCCTAACTGGTCTTTCTGCTTCCACTTTTAACCCTATAAAGTTCTTCCTCTGCAAAGCAGCCAGAAATAGCCATTTTAAATTTAAATCAGATCATGGCACTCCCGTGCTAAAAGCCTTCCATGACTTTCCATTTTAGTCAGAACAAAATCCCAAATCCTTCTATGTAATCAAGGCCCCTTTGATGTCTCTCATCTCATGTTCTGATATCCCCCATTCTCTATATTCTAGCCCCACCTGATTTCTTTCTTTTCAAAGTCATTACCACCTTAGAGTTATTGCTACTCTTATTTCCTGGCGAACTCTGTCCTAAAATTTTATACACGGCTGCTTGTTTCCTCTAATTCATATCTCAGCTCCAGTGTCTTCTCCTCAGAATGGCCTTCGTAGGTCCCTTCATCCCCATTACTGTTGTTCACACAGGCTTTTTGTTTTCATATAACTTATTACTAAGTGAAATTTCCCTTTCTCTTTACTGCTGGAATAAAAGCTCATTATGAGGACAGACCAGATCTGTTTTTTATTGCTGTATCTCCAAGACCGTGAAGAGTGTCTGTAGTATGCACTCAGTAAATAATTCCTGAATAAGTGAATAAATAAATGATCTTGGAGAAGTGGTTAAGAGCATAGGCCCTTAGAACCAGACTGCCAGGATTTGAATCCTGACTCACTGGTTACCAGTCCCGTTTCCTTGGGCAAGGTACTTAACTTTTCCATGACTTGGCTTTATCATCTTTAAAAATGGTATTATAAATAGAAGCTACCATGTAAGGTGGATGTAATGATCAAATGAGCTAATATATGTAAAATACTTAAAACAGGGTCTGGCACATAATAGGTGTTATCGAGGGTTTTTGTTATCACCGTCATGAATAGTACTGCTGCTACCACTACTAGTAGTATGTGGTTCTGATGAAAATCACATAAGTTAAAGGAGACAGGAATAATTCCAGCGTGTGTAATTCCCAAAGTGTAATTATCCTTTACAAAATACAGAACACTATGCATATTTTAGAGAACGTTACTTGGCTTTATCATTGAGTTAATGTGTTCACCCTTAAATTGTTTACATTTTAAAAGAGATTGCCAGCCAAAGTGGGTGAATTATAAGCAGTGAGAGGTGTGGGGCACAAATAATTCTGGGCAGAAGAACGTACCTAGGTTTCCTTACGTGATACCACCAATGATGTCTGTGTTATAGAAGCCCCCTTCTTGATATTGGCCCAGTTTCTTTCTTTGGAGCCATAAATTCAGAATATTATAGAGATGCCATATATGGAAATATTTTAACTAAGAGATAACTAGTACAACAGTGAAAAACCACTGGACATGAACCTCAGTTTTAGGTATCCAAGCATTATTTTTAAGGATGATTCATGGTGAAGGCTTATATTCATATAAGGGGTTATTTACAGACACAGAGTAACATGATGATAGAGACAAAGCTTTGTAAGTATTATGCCAAAAAGGATTATTGTCTTGTTACTTACAAAAATGCACTGTATCTTTTGCAATGGGGAAATTCTGAGTAACTACAGATAACTTCTCAATATGACTAAAATCACTTAATATGACTAAAAAGAGAATCTTATTCCCCCAGCGCTCTATGACAAAAGACAATTTTCATGAATATATTTTTAAGTAGAGTGGTAGTGTAGGAAGAGCTGCAATTTTTGAGTCACAGGTTCACCATAATTTGTCATTTTTATCATAGCTAGGATCATTTGTTGTGTTAGATGGAAATATAAGACATTATTTTGTGTGTTCTTATCCTATCTAATCATATTTGGGAGTCAGTAGCAATAGGATTTGGGGTCAAATGTTCTATAATGTAATTTGTGTTTACACATTTCTGTACTTAACTCAGCCACTGTGATGTGACTTGAATCTGAGAGGGAAGTTAAAATCTATCAGCTTTAGCCATTTTTAATTTGTCTTAGTATCTTGAGTTTCAGTATTTGATAGGAAAAAAATTGTAGACTATCAAGCACCAAAGTGGGCAACACCAGATCCATATGTAATAAAGAACTTCCAAGAAGTTCAAATGTTAGACCTACAGATAACATATAAATAAGTATCAAAATGATGAAACTAGGAAAATTTGCTGCTAGAGGTTTTCCACCTCCTTTTTAAGTCTTCCACTACCCGGATGTAGAAGAAAAATGTTGATTTTAGAGTCAGCTGACCCATATTTAAATACTGGATATGCCACTTACTAGCTGAGGGACCCTGGGCAAATAACTTCAACACTGAAACACAATTTTCTTATCTATAGGATGGGAAAATAATGCCTACTTTTCAGGAAAAGTAAGAGTCAATCATACATATAAAGTTCTTAGCACATAGTAGTCCTGAATAAATGGCAGCTATTAAGATTGCTTTAGCATTTGAAAATCAATCAATATATTTTTTGAACATTAACAATAAAGGGGAGAAACTATATGATCATTTAAATATATGTAGTAAAATCCTTTGATAAAACTCAATACTCTCCTGTGATTAAAAAATTCTTAGCAAACTAGGAATCCAAGGGAGTTTCCATAACAAGTGACAGTTACCAGAAACCTACAGCTAATGTGGTAGATTTTCTGCAAATATAGCCACCAACAATCAAACACATATTACTTCTCCCAAAAATCAGTGAGGCCTGTTTCCTCTCTCCTTGAATTTAGACTGGTACTGTGGCTTCTGTTGACCAACAGATATGGCCAAAGTGTCCTGTCTTACTTTTGGGCCTAGGATTTAGAGGCCTTACAGCTTCTGTTGTTGCCTGCTTGAAATGGTCTTGCGGCCATGTAAGGAAGCCTCATCGAACTATTGAGTGATGAGAGACCACGTGGGGAGAAAGGTTCTGAGATTTCATGGAGAAAAGCCTTAGCTGTGCTAGCATCCCAGTTGAGCCAAGTACATTATGCTGTACATCATGCTGAATGCATCCATGTGGGTTAGCCTAGGAGAAACTAGCAGAGTAAGCCCCTAGCCAATCCACAGATTTGTGAAAAGTAATAAACCGGTGTGGTTTTTAACTACCAAGTTTTGTGTTAGTTTGTAAAATGGTAATAGATAACATCACACAACAGTGAAGTATAAAGTGCTTTCTCCCTAAGATCAAGAACAAAGCAAGAATATAAACTTTAACCAATTCTATTTGACAGTGATTGAGAGGACCTAGCCCATGAAGTAAGGTAAGAAAAATGAATAAAAGATATTGGTAGAAAAGTAATAAGTAAAATTACTTTGTTCACAGATGACATGATTATTCATGTAAAAATCCTAAGGAATCTACAAAAAACTACTGAAATATAAGTAAACTCAATAACATTGAAGAATACAAGGATTGACATATAAAAATCAATTGCATTCCTATATACTAGCAGAAAACATATGGAAAAATAAAGATTTTAAATATTACCGTTTACAATAGCATCAAAAATACTTAGGACTGAATTTAACAAAGAAAATATGAGATTGCTATCCTGGAAATTACAAAATATTGCTGAGAGAAATTAAAGAAGTCCTAAGTAAATGAATTGGAAGACCCAATATTGTTAAGATATTAATTCATCTAGAGATTCAATACAATCCCAGTAAAGATATTAATTCATCTAGAGATTCAATACAATCCCAATTAAAATCCTGTTTTAAGAAACTTTCTGTAGAATTAATAAGATGATTATATGATTAATATGGAAGTACAAAATATATATAGCAGATAAAACAATGTTGAAAAAGAACAAAGTTGGAAAACTCATAGTATCTGATCTCAGTATTTACTGTAAAGCTATGGTAATCAAGACAGTGTGGTGTTGATGTAAGGATAGACATATAGATCAGTGGAAAACAATAAAGAGTACAGAAGTTAATTTAAACATATACAAGAAATCTTTGGAAAACACAAGGAATTGAATGGGAAAATAACATATTTCCAACATACAGTGCTAGAATAATTAGATAAACATACAAAGAAAAACTGAAACTTGATTCTCTACTGCACGCTTTACAAAAGTGATTTATTGTTGATCATAGATCAAAAAATAAAGGCTAAAATTATATATTTTCCAAAAGAATGCACAGCAAAGTATATTTGTAGCCTTAAGGGTAGGTGAACATTTATCAAACCAGACAAAAAAGCACTAACCAGACAATGAAAAAAATGCCCTGCATTAAAATTTAAATATTCTGCTTTTTAAAGAGATAATGGAGAAAAACAAAGAATGGGTAAATAAACTGTGGTACATCTGGACAATGGAATATTATTCAGTGCTAAAAAGAAATGAGCTATTATGCCACAAAAAGACAGAGGAAACTTAGATGCGTATTACTAAGTGAAAAAAGCCAATCTGGAAAGGCTACATACTGTTTGATTCCCACTATATGACGTTCTAGAAAAAGCAAAACTAAGGAGATATTAAAAAGATCAGTAGTTACCAAGGGTTGGGGGGAAGGAGGGATGAATACACAGAGCACAGTGGATTTTTAAGGCAGTGAAACTACTCCGTATGATACTAAAATGGTGGATACATGGCCTTATACATTGCCCAAACTCAGAATGTACAACATGAAGAGTGCATCTAATGTAAATTATGGACTTTGGATAATAATGGTGTGTCAGTACAGGTTCATCAATTGTAACAAATGTACCACTCTGGTGGGGGGAGGTTGATAATGGGAGAGGCTATGCATGTGTGGAAGCACAGGGCATATGGGCAATCTCTATACCTTCCCCTCAATTTTTCTGTGAGCCTAAATCTGTCCTAAAAAATAAAGTCTATGAAAGAAAAAAAGAAAATGAAAGGAAGGAAGGAGCAATAAGGAAGGAGGGAGAGAAGAAGGAAGGAAGGAAAGAAGGGAAAGAAGAAAGAAGGAAGGGAACAAAGAAAAAAAAGGAGGAAGGAAGGAAGGAAAGAAAGGGCAAGCCAGAGACTGACAGAGGACTTAATATACAAAGAACTCCTAAAATCAAAACGAAAAAGACAGCCTAATAAAAAATGTGCAAAATACAGAAATTTCACCAGCAGAGCTCTACATGCAACCATTAACCACATGAACATGTGCTGGGTATCATTAGGCAGCAGGGGAATGCAAATTAAAACCACAGTTAGATATCACTGCACACCCACCCAAATGGCTAAAATTGAAATATCTGACAACATCAAATGTTGGTCAGGATGTGGAGCAACTGGAACTCTCATATTTTGCAGGTAGAGGTGTAAAATGATGCAATTATTTTGGAATATCATCTGGTAGTTTCTTATAAAGTTCAGTATACACCTAGCCTCTGACCCAGAGATTCCTTTCCTAGGTATTTACTCAAGAGAAATGAAAACACATTTTCATGCTAAGAGTTGTAAATGGATGCTTATAGGAGATTTACTCATAAGAGTCTAAAACTGGAAGCAACCTAAAAGTCCATCAAAGAAAGAATGGATTAACAAATTGTATTATAGTCATATAATAGAATACTACACTAGGATTAAAAAAAACAGACACTGATATAGGCAACAATTTGAATGAATTTCACAATATGTTGAGTTAAAGAAGTCAGAACAATAAAAAAAAAGAAAACTAATATGATTCCATTTATATGAAGTACAAAACCAGGCAAAATAAATCCGTGGTAATAAAATCCAAACATGGTTGCACTGGCCTTGGTTTGGAACTGACTCAAAAGGTGAACAGCTGTACTTTCTGAAATGATGGAAATAGTCTATATTCTTGATTAGGTTGTATTTACACAGGTATATGTAACTGTCAAAACTAATCCAATGCTACACTTAAAATATGTGCATTCACTGTATGTAAGTGTTATAATGACAAAAAAAGGACAAAAAATAAGAGGAATTGAACAAAAAAGCCTTGAACTCCATGGGTTCAGTTATATGTGGATTTTTTTACCATACAGGACTGATGTATTTTCTCTTCTTTATTATTTTCTTAATAATGTTATCTTTTCTCTAGCTTACTTAATTGTAAGAATACAGTATATAATAAAAATATGTGTTAATCAACTGTTTATATTGTCGGTAAGGCTTCCTGTCAACAATAGGCTATTAGTAGCTAAGTTTTGGGGGGAATCAAAAGTTATGGGTGGATCATTGACTATGTAGGGGGGTCAGTGCCCCTAACTCCCATGTTGTTCAAAGGTCAACTGTTTTATCATTGGTGGTATAATTATTATTGTCTCCCAGTGCTGAAATTATAACCTAAGCACCCTTTGTATTCATGATATTTACTGTGTCATTCACACAGGCCTAAGATATGCACAACAAAATGCAGAACAAAAATGATGAACGTTATAAACTCCACATAGGGTTTACCTCCATTCTTCATCTTAAAATTCTCATTTCAGGGGCGCCTGGGTGGCTCAGTCGTTAAGCGTCTGCCTTCGGCTCAGGTCATGATCCCGGGGTCCTGGGATCAAGCCCTGCGTCGGGCTCCCTGCTTGGCGGGAAGCCTGCTTCTCCCTCTCCCACTCCCCCTGCTTGTGTTCCTGCCCTTGCTTTCTCTCTCTCTCTCTGTCAAATAAATAAATAAAATCTTTAAAAAAAAATTATCATTTCAGTAATGTACCCATTTCAGATGGTTCCTGTGGAGGAATATAACTGCATTTCAAAGTAATGTACAACAGTTTTTCCAGGTTCTGGATTATGGCATAATTGTATTTGTATTGAGTGTAACCAGTTAGCTCTGTAGTATCAGGTAGGTCATTTTACTTCCCTGAGCCTTGGTTTCCACATTTGTAGAATGAAGAAGTCTAGTGTGAATATTTTATAATATTTCTACAAAATCAATGAAATATTTCACCAGGGCTTTAGCAGAGGGGTGCAAAGAAGCATGTGTATTTGGAGTGCCAGAAGTTGGAAGTCACCAAAGAAGTTTGGAGGTGACCTGTAGGGAGAGATGGAACAAAAACACTGTGCTGTCATTGGACGCCACTTCTTCTTGCTTCGTGTGGGTTGCTAAAGAGATGAGGTAGTTAAAGTGAACTTCTGTAAGCTACCTCCTTTATTTTAATATTGTCAATACTTAGATATTCAGGAGAATCAACTTGGACCTGAACCAGACTCACCTACTTTTTTTGTTTGGGGTCACAATGATAGACGAAAACTGAGTTAGTTATGTTGTTGTAAGCTACAATTGAATTATATGTTTTTACTGCAGTTTACTTCCCATATATACAGATACAGATACTTACAAAGAACAAGGTAAACCAAGAGTGAAGGAGAATAACAAGCACATTAAATGAACAAGAAAGATATGCACAGCATCACCTCCCATATGATTTCCTTTCTTTAACTCTTCTCCAGATAATGGGAAAGGAGAGAGAAGTAGGGCCACATGTTAGGTTGCAGAGGGTGAGGGGTATCTGAGCTTTTTATTGCTCACAATCTGATGCTGCCTTTTTTTTCTGGACTGTTTTCATTCATATTTACCTCCAATTATGGTTTCTATAGTGTTGATCATTTTTAAAGGTCTCTAGTTTATCTTTTAGATTAAATTTAATTTCACAGAATGTATTAAATATTATTTCATCAGTTCTACAGTTTAATTTCTAATTAACAGTCTCTTCACAGCCTGTGATTTTCAGGTAATCAGTCTGTAATTCACCAAGAATCTACTGAGCCCACAGCACCACACTGGCTCTTGAAGGTCCATAATCAAGGTTAATTAGGTTTCCATCCTTAAAAAACCCACAGCTTGAATCAAGAGGTGGCTCTTTGTCTTCAGATATTTGGAAGGGATTTCCACCATCTATTCAGCACATAAAACAAGATTTTATACATGAACTTGGGAAAACTGCTTTAAAATATCAGCACTGACACCTTCAAATCCTTTTATTGTATATATGGCTATCACTAGGACTACTGGCATTCAGGTTTATAGCGGCATAGAAAAGTGGACAGATGGGGAAAGTGGCTCAAAATATTGATCCTAAAACACATATTCTAAACATCTAGACAGACAAATGAATGAAAAGTGGGTTTATTTTAATGATTTTGATAAATGCCTTCAGTTGATCACAAAGACTAAATCAGTTCAAGCAAATTTCAGGGAAACAATCCACATGCGACAAGGCTAGAAATAGCCACACAACCTAAATCAACATAAACAAAGATCCTCCGAGGAATTCTGAGGAGGAAAAGAAATTTAGTCCAGTTTATGGTGTAAAATGACATTTGCATTTCTTGTTTTCAAAATCTCAGGCAAATCAAAGCGGGAAACTAGCTCCTAGCTACATCAAGGGAAAAACTGACTGAGGAAAAAAATGTGATCAAGGCAGAACAATCTGCGGCAGTTTAATGATATTTCAGGCTTGTACCAAAAACATACTTAATAAGAAATTAACAGCTAAAGGGAAGACAATTTCAAAGGGATTTGAACACTGAAGAAGATATCTGTGCATATAGATACAATTAACTGATGATTTGATTTTAATTCTCTTGGAACAGGATGTCATCAGTGGAATCGGGAAGGCTTAAGAAGAGAAAACAAACTGCCTTAAAGCCTTTATTTGTTCTTATTTGGGGCAATTTTTAAACAATTCATTTCTCTACATCTTTTTTGACATCTCAGTTACATAAGGTAAAAACAGAGACCCAGCTAAGAAACCAGAGAGTTCTACACATTTTTAACTCAGTTACAACAAATCATTTGCTAAAAGCATTTTTAGCACATTGTTCCATGAATAAAAATGCTGGTGTTCTCAGTTTGAGGAGTTTGGCCCTATTTAGTGAGGCGGGGCTTTCCCTGAGTCGGGTGCACACAATACCCAGCAGCCTGTGGAGAGGAGTAGGCAGGGACTCCCGGAACTCTGTCATCGGGTGATGGCCTTGTCCTACTTATAGAAGTAGACAAACCCAAATATAATATAAAATAGGGTATGAGTGGCCTGGCAATTTCAGAGAATTATCTTTTCCATTGCCAACTGAAGTGAATGAAATAGCAACTTTATGAGTCAGAAATGAGAGAGAATCTTTCCTTAGTCCGCTGAGAAATTCATCAAAATAATTTCCCTGGGTGAAAATCTTACTCTGCATGTAATACCAACAATAATACTGAGGTCAAGAAACCTAACATTGAGCTCTGTTTAATGTGCTCAACGAGTGATAAATACAACAAAATAAAAATTAACATTCTGATTTGGCTAGCTGCCATTCATTGGGGAACTTTTTCAAACTTTATTGGTGCTCAGTCACCTTTCATTAATGATTTTACTTACTGTTCCAGGAGCATAGTTATAATTTTTTTAAGTCAATGATTACATTTTGAAGGAAGTAGTTAGACCACACCTTCCCTTCTCAGCCCAAATTTTCTGATAACACACTGTAGACCAGTTTTTAAAGAATACAACTGAACAGTGCCCCACTTTGCAAGATAATTTTTTTTATTTTATTAAGGGGGAAAGACGCATGTGTTTTTATCATGAATCATATCTGCAGTGTTCTAGCTATGGTACAAGTGACAGGAAAGAGCTTCAGGTGGAGAATCCTAGACCACTTACAACTCTAGACCACTTACAATCTCACAACGGTGAAAAATGCATATGCTGTAATTGTAGGGCATTTAAACTGTCCTTTTTGTTCTCTAGAAGCTTGTTTGGAAATTGTAGTATGAGAGGACAGAAACTTGCATTCCCATGACCAACTCAGCCTCTTTGTCAAGAATGTGCCAAATAGGGAGAAAGGAAATACCTGCCCAGCCAGGCAGACCGAACATCCATCCTGCCAATCAGTGAGGTATAAATGGTGCAACAGAGCTCTCACATTCCTTTACAAATGGTTAAGTTAGAGGAATAAGGGGATGGTTAGTTCATGGCTGTATAAAGCTCTCTGCTAAATCCATGCTGCCTCTGTAGTGTTTCAGTAGCCATAAATAAATAGTTTCTGATTATCAAGGGAGGTTGGAAAAAAGCAATCATTAAAAGGCAGACAGTATAAATACATGGGATCAGTAACTAAGTCCACCTCTATTCAAATATGAGCTGGCTTGATGCTTGAAATGTCTGCTCTGATGCACAACAGGGCGTTTGACTGCACCAGACTAATCCTTCTAATGAAATTCTTTCCGCAGAGGAATCCCTTAGTGAATAAGATATGGTAAAGGTCCATGAGCACAACACTGAAGGCCACAACATTTGTAGTCCAAAAAAGTCCAGAATGAGTGAAGACTCCCACGTCCCTGCTTCACCCAAGTCTCAGTCATTTGATAAGATTCTGAAATCAGGGTCTTCTGGGTGGCTCAGTCAGTTAAGCGTCTGCCTTCGGCTCAGGTCATGATCCTGGAGTCCTGGGATTGAGTCCCATGTCAGACTTCCTGCTCAGCGGGGCGTCTGCTTCTCCCTCTACCCTTCCCTGCTTGTGTTCTCTCTCTTGCACTCTCTCTCTCTCTCTCTCTCTCTCTCTCACTCTCAAATAAATAAATAAATAAGTAAATAAAAATAAATCTTTTTTAAAAAGATTCTGAAATCAATGAAACTTCTCACTAGCATTAGCATTGTTTAATGATTTAAAGCCACAAAATGAAATCAGCCGATTGGAATGACTGCTCTGTACATCACAAAGCTGTGATCTTCCATTTTAGGATCAGAGGTATTTCATGGATTCCATGCACTAGATGTAGCTCATTTGGGGAAATATTTGAGGAAACTGTTTCTTCAGCTATAAAAAAGGAGAACATCAGTACCTACCTCATAAGGCTATAGTATTAAATAAGTTACTATAAATATAGTGCTTACTCCAGAAACCAATATTGCACTGCATGTTAACTAAGTAAAATTTAAATAAAAATATATAGTGCTTAGAACAGTGCCTATGACAAATTAAGCATTGAAAGGACATCATCATCCACATCCTCTTCCTCACTGTCATTAATATATTTTTTTAAGATTTTATTTATGTATTTGACAGAGAGAGACCCAGCGAGAGAGGGAACACAAGCAGGGGGAGTGGGAGAGGGAGAAGCACGCTTCCCGCCCAGCAGGGAGCCCGATGCGGGGCTCGATCCCAGGACCTGAGCCGAAGGCAGACGCTTAAAGACTGAGCCACCCAGGCGCCCCTCACTGTCATTGCTATTAAGATTATTTAACCTATTCAAAATTATTTTACTGATAACTTTGACCAAAATAATGTAACAGAAGAGAAATGGTACAAGTTCTGAGTCCAGGCCTTAAAAGACTTGGTGTTTTACTTTTGTGCTCTTGGGAACCCTATAACCACCTTCGGGTGAGTGAACTCAAGAAAGCCTGCTGGAGGGTGAGAGGCCACATGGAGGATGTTTTAGATCATGTCAGAAGACAGATTCTGGGATTGAGACTTTCAAGCAGGAAGTTTATTGGGGAGTGCTGTTGGCAACAACTGTGAGGCAGTAATAAATGTGGGATTGGTCATAGGGAAAGTTAGGCGGCAACACAATTGAGACAGAGGTCTCAGCTGATCCCTTTGGGAGCTCTAGAGCTGAGATGGCCCTTGAAAGTTGTTTCACGTTGAGGCCAAGGGGCCAGTCATTTTAATATCTGCATCAACCAGTCATTGGATGATGGTTGGCCTTGAGGAAGGATTATGATCTTGGGTTAAGAGGCTCCTTTTTGCAATTATTGGGGTGGAGACTCAGTAGTAACTTGTTAGTGGGCAACACTTCTAGACACTGTAGGGAAAATGTCTTGGCCCTGAAGAGGGGGATCTGGGTTGCACGCCATAGTATTCACTCCAGAGGTGAACCTAGACGTTCCATTCAAGCCTGCCAAGTGCCAGACCTGTGAGTGAGGCCATCCTAGATCATCCTAGATCATACCACTCAACCCACCAACTGATGACAGGCACATCAGTGAGCCCAGACAAGCTAAATCAAACCAGCCCAGATCAGAAAAGTATCACAGAATCTTGAGAGATAAGAAATAGTTGCTTAATTAAGCCACTAAGTTTTAAGCAAGTTTATTATGTAGCGCTAGATAACTGATACAGAAAATGACATGATGACAGTAATCACCAAAGGCCAAGAGTATAAGATGAAGGTGATTCCAGTTGTAGTGTAATAACAGGATTTTTTTCCTCAAACACCCATTGCCAAGGGCATTAAGATCAACATACATTTGAAATTCAATCAGCAACGCAGATGACACTGATGGAAGCTGAGGCTGTGACTGCAGTACAGTTCTTACACCAAGAGGATGCCGATTGCCAGCACATGGGCTGGGCACACAGTCCTCTTGGGAAGGACCGGTGTACACTTCTGGGAATCAGCGTTGAAAGCATTTATGTCATCCAGACAGCGTAACTGCACAGAGTTGTCAAGAGCTTTCCCTAAGGTATTCTTTGAGAAATTGGAAACTTACAAAGGGGAACCAGTGTCATTCTATTTAAATATTGGTATTGTATCAGTTTATGTGAAAGCTAGGAATATTTTTCCTCTAAGGAATAGAAAGTTGAATCACTTGAAACAAGAACTTTAAAAAATTTATTTATTGAGCAAATATAACTCGAAAAAAAATCACCTACAATCCCACCATTCTAACAAATCAACTATTTTATTTTCTCCTACTCATTTTCAGTTCTTGTCCATATTTATATAATGATTAGATAGTTTTAACTATAGGGTAGGCATAGTTTTGTATTAGGGTAAGATCTTCTGAAGAAAATAATCAGAACTTGTAATTGTTTTTACATGGAGCTTGAAATCCTTACCCATCAAATGAGACTGGGAACTCAGACTAAAGACCTTCAGGAATTCGTTGCTGTAAAAGAGTGCGCATGCTTTAGAGACTCTCCGAGAGACCTATAAGAAGACACATTTCAGAAAGAAGGAAATGGATCCTACGAGGAGTGGGATGTGAAAGTTAAAACAAAAGGAAGGGGGGTGGGAAGGACTGAAGTGGAAGTGAACAAACTCAGAGTCTATAAACCAGGATTCCACAAACTGTTGCTGGTGGGCCAGACACCACCCGCTGCCTATTTTTGTACATACAGTTTTATTGGAACACAGCCATTTGCATTCATTTTCCTATTGTCTGTGGCCACTTATGCTACGTCAGCGGAATTAAGTGATTGTGTTAGGGACTGTGTGGTCTGCAAAACCAAAAATATTTACTATCTCATCTTTACAAAACTAGTTCGCTAACTTCATGTTAATGACTTACCATATTAATGAATAATATTCAGGTAATGTGATTTTAAAAAGGTGGGGCTATACCAGAAAACAATAATGTGGAAGGTGGAAGGGATGACTGGAGTTATTTATAAGATCCTTGTATTGGGGCGCCTGGGGGGGCTCAGTCAGTTAAGTGTCTGACTCTTGATTTAGGCTCAAGGTCACGATCCTGGAGTCCTGGGATCGAGCCCCCGAGTCAGGCTCTGTGCTCAGCGGGGGGTTTGCTGAAGATTCTCGCTCTCTCCTTCTCCCTCTGCCCCTCCCCCTGTACTCTCTCTCTCAAATAAATATATAAATCTTAAAAAAAGAAGATCCTTTTATTGTTTGGAAAGAAATCTCCAGGTATGCATGCTAAAAATATAAGGATATCAGTTTTTAAATATATACTATAGTACATTACTCTTGGATTTCATATTGTAAGCTTAAAATAATTTCGAGTGACACTTCAGGTTGATGATGTGATAATTTGTCTTTTCCCCACACCACTAGCAACTTTTGGGATGCACTTTGATGGCAGGTAAAGCCAATGGGCTGGCAAGCTTCCTCTGCCAGTGGCATGCTTGTTCCCTAGCCAGCCTCACGTAATTCTAAGTGATTATAATTTATGTGGGGGGAAAGTGGCCCCCAGTAGAAAGCCAACTATTGGTGACATGTGTTAAAAAATCCAAAAATTAATGCTTCTTAACCATTAAACAGAAGTGTTAGGGGGAAATGATTTGCAATCTTAATATTTGTGAGGTTTGGAACTTGAAAAGAAAATGCCCTGTGTAAATGCAAACAAACTGCCTAATGTAACTATAAGTTCTGTACCTAACCAATTCAGCTACTCCCAGTTGTACAGAAATGTACGGGGGCCACAGTTCTGTGAATCAGTGTTTGAACTTTGCTATATTTATTCAAAATATTGTCATAATAAAATCAGCATGAAGTAGGTGAATAGCAGTTAACCAAATCTTACCCTTTCACCTGGTGATTTTGACATTGTGTATACAGTCTAATGTCATAAAATTGGAATTTAATCCAAGGAAAATATTTGAAGCAATTTAGCATAAGTTAATTTATAGAAATCACAATTGCATTGTGAATCATTTTTGAACTTCACCTTGTAAATTATTTTTATACACAGTACAACTCAGTAAAATTGCTAACCTTCATCAAACTGACATTTCTGAGACTTTAAAATACACATTGTGGGGCACCTGGGTGGCTCAGATGGTTGGGCGTCTGCCTTCGGCTCAGGTCATGATCCCAGGGTCCTGGGATCGAGCCCCGCATCGGGCTCCCTGCTCGGCAGGAAGCCTGCTTCTCCCTCTTCCACTCTCCCTGCCTGTGTTCCCTCTCTCGCTGTGTCTCTCTCTGTCAAATAAATAAAATCTTTAAAAATATATATATATACATTGTTCATTCTTGTATCTGCAAATTTTTTTTTTTAACCTTAAACCAGTGATATGCCTTTCGGAAGGTTGAGGATTCCAGATATTTTCAATTTTTTTGTTATAATAACCCATCTGATGCAAATATTTTTAGCACTTTGCAATGCATGGCTCCACTGAATCATGAGGTCCTCCACAGAAGGAACCATGTCTTATTCCTCTTTCTCACCCCCATGGACTGCCACAGAGTGCACACTTATTAAATATTTTTTAAAGATTTTATGTATTTATTTGACAGAGAGAGAGAGAGAGAGAGACAGTGAGAGAGGGAACACAAGCAGGGGGAGTGGGAGAGGGAGAAGCAGGCCTCCTGCCGAGCAGGGAGCCCGATGCGGGGCTCGATCCCAGGACCCCGGGATCATGACCTGAGCCGAAGGCAGACGCTCAACGACTGAGCCACCCAGGCGCCCGCACTTATTAATTTTTGTTGAATGTACTAGTTGGCAACATCTCACGTCCTTAACTCTTTGGAACAAGTTGTACTTCACAGTGCTTCTGTCTTTCTCTAGTCCTACTCTACTGTAAACATTTCTTTCTTTTCTGTCTTCTCTAGGTACATCTCATTTACAGAGACAAAAACTTCATTTACGTAGTCCCAGTCACTAGCACTAGCACTAGTTTCTGACACATAGTAGTAGGGGCTTAGGAAGAGATTTTTGAACTGAATGTATCTTTGGAAATTCTGTCCTCTTCTGGAGGGTGGACTTCCGACTGGGAGAAGATAGGAAGAGTCGTCCCTCCTGATATTCTCTCTCTCCCCTTCGATTCTTCTCAATAGATTGTGGGCTCCCTGAAGGTAGGGTATGAGGCCTAGCCATCCAGCCTCAGTACTCAGCACCTATATGGCACACGGTGCTCAAATGTTGAACTGAACTCCCACCTCTAATCTCAGGTTGGTCTTTATTACAGATTAACCTAGCCCAACCATTAGAGGCATTAGAGGCAAATAGCTTCCTAGCTTGATTCAGTAAATGCAATCAAATGCAAATCTTGAATTTCTGCAATAAATCTTAGAGTTTAAAGTGCCAGATTAGACTATTCTGCCTTAATTAGTTTAGCTTTCTTTGATTTGAACACGGCTCATTAATTTAAATTAAATAAGCAATTCAAAGCCTGTGGACAATAAATTAGATAAATGTAAACGTCAAGGACTGCCATCCCCTGGCTATATTTAAAGATAGTAAATATGTAAGACATCAGAACCAGATATTCCTTTTGATGATAATAATGAGATTTTCCAGATCGGGAGTAAAACTGGAACTTATTTTTTTTTAAGCTTTTTTTTTTTTTTTAAGATTTTGTTTATCCAACAGAGATAGACGGCGAGAGAGGGAACACAAGCAGGGGGAGTGGGAGAGGGAGAAGCAGGCTTCCCGCGGAGCAGGGAGCCCGATGCGGGGCTCAATCCCCGGACCCAGGGACCATGACCTGAGCCGAAGGCAGACGCTTAACAACTGAGCCACCCAGGCGCCCCAAACTGGAACTTATTTTTAAAACCTACAGACACTAGAAGCATCCTGGCAACAAATTTTCTCTATTTCTGTGCATAGAAGTTGCTCTAGTTCAAGTACAATTTTAGAAGTTATCGCCAAATTGTTGCATTGTTGTGCTATTTTTAATGAATGGGGTTGTGATGATTGATGGTTTAGGAATTTTCGCCATCCCATCCTCTATGCTTTTTTTTGTGGATGTGCATTACAAAGTTACCTACATTGCTTTCATCCATCCACTAGAGTTGCTACAGAAAACTGCAGCAACCAGTAATTTGGTTGGCTATGTCAATTTCGTGGACAATAACAGCAAAATACATGGGTTATTTGAATCAGCTGAGAGTTTGTTTCAGGGCACCGATCAGTAAATCCATCAGAAAGAACTGATGCGGTTTTCTAACACCAAACAAGCATGTCTGTTGACATATTCACTCACGCTTTGTCTGTATTATAGTATTCGAGGGAGAACTTCAGAAATTCTACTGTGTCAGCATAGCTCTTGCTCTTCAAATGTCCATGCTCATTTGAGCTATTCGACGGGCATGTACATATACAAGCTTTCCTGACATGTGGATGATTGCTCCCAGTAGCTCTCTGATTTTTATAGAGGCACTTCTGCCTGAGCTGTAAGTTCCAACCTGTAACACAGTAACCCATTTCCAAAGGGCTCCCCTTTTAGATGTAGGGAAAGAAAATGTAGTCAAGGAGAAGCGAATTTAGGTTGCCTACTAACATTAGGCAATGTTAGTACTTGAAATAATAGCTCTCTTCCCATGAACAAATATTCTTCGCATAAGAATTCATTGTCATTTTTCTTCCTTTCAGTAAAACAAATAGTGTAGAGAAAGGCAGTGTTCAAATGACAAAAACAGTTTTTTGGATTCATGGTTATCAAAATTTAGAAGTACAGTGGATTTTTCTAGTGCACTATCCACTGCTTACAGTTGATGATTTTAAACAAACCTAGACCCAGCTGATATATATATATATCCTGTGTTTGTGAAATGTGTCGTGAGTTTTGCCATTAAACTAGTGCAATTACATTTTAAGCACCGACTCCATAGTTCTTCAGGGACCAAAGGGTTAGTTATATCCTTAACCACTAAACACATCTGACAGAGATATTCATATGAATGACTAAGAGCTAGCACTGGGACATGATTTGGGGGACAGCGGCTTGAGAATACTCTGGTGAATATCTGATGATTATTCAAAAACCAGGAGCTTGTATGAGAAGATTGTCAGAATGGATACAAGGACACAAAAAGAAAAGCTAGGGGCTTCACCAATGGCACACTCCTCTTCTATCATTTGAGGAGAAATTAATACAAGGATTATTTACAAAAGTGTGGGTAGGCTTTAGGAAAAGCAACAAGGAATCGTTAAATACCCCACGGATAACATGGGGTTACCAACTCTGGGCTTGAAGCGACAAAGGAGGGAATGATTATTGGAATTCAGGTTAGTTATATTGAGAGGGCCACATGATAGGAGCTATGGCTGTGAGTAGAGGGACATCATCATCCCACCAGCCAGCCGGGAGGGAGGCCGGGGAATACATACCCCAATCACACTTTCACCTTTTTCTCTCACCTGCCAGTGCCTCCCAACTGGCTAAACCCAACAGGAAGCTGAAGGCAAGGGAGCTCGTTGGTATAAGTACAGAAGTCAACCTCCCAGGGCGATTAGCAAAGTGTAGAAGAATGCAGTCTTCCACTGCAAGGATTTTTGGAGAAAAATGACCTCATTGTCTACATGTCTCTCAAGGTGGACATGATTATAAATAGGTTTATTGTGAAGGAGTGAATTAATTCAACTTAATTTTAATTGGTATAATTGAAGATTACTATAGAACAATTTAAGTACAATTACAATTTCATGGCATAATTTGCTCTGTAAATGTGTTGCAGATTTTGGTAAATAAAGTGTATGGCAGAGCAGAGAACAAAGATTTTAGTATCAGAAGGTCTAGATTTTGGTCCTGGCCCTGCAAACTGACATGTTCTGTGACTGTGGGCAAGTTACTTTACTTTTCTTACCTTAGTTTAAATATAAGTAGAATGGATAATAATACATCTATTTTTCCATACCTCAAAGGGTGGTGGTACAGAGCAGATGAAAACATATTTAAAAAACACTTTATAGGAGGCAGAGCAAGATGGCGGAGGAGTAGGAGACCTAGATTTCATCTGGTCTCAGGAATTCAGCTGGATAGGGATCAAACCATTCTGAACACCTACGAACTCAACAGGAGATCGAAGAAGAGAGTAGCAACAACTCTCTGAACAGAGAAGCGACCACTTACTGGAAGGTAGGGCGTGCCGAGAAGTGAATCCGAGGCGATATTCGGGAGGATAGACGGCGGGGGAGGGGCCTCCGTCGGCCGCTTCTGGCAAGTGCTAGAGCCGCGGGGCACAAAATCGGACCTTTTAGAAGTTGGCTCGGCGGAGGGACGTCGCTGCAGTGGCTAAGTGGGGGGTGGAACCCTCCCGGGACAGTGTGGTCTCAGGACCCTTGGGGTCACAGAGAGACCGGGGGTGCCTGAGTGCGCCAGAGCTCCCAGGGATCGGAGCGGGGAAGCCAGCTGCAGAGACGGAGCCGAGGCGCGGGCTCTCAGCTCGGGGTTGCCATAAACTGTGATCCGCGGCCCAGTCGGGGCACTGCTCCTCCAGCAGGGACCCAACAAGCGGCAGAGCCGGGGAGACTCCCCTTCCTCCCCCGGGAGGAGCGGCGCGGGAGCGCACTGCAGGGATCTGCTGGGTTTGGAGACTCCGAGCGGGGTCGGGTGCCAGAGATAGCAACGCTCGGTCACAGGCCGGGTGAGCACGGAGTGCGGCCGGAGACCAGGGAGACGGGAGTGACTGCTTTTCTCTGGGGGTGCACTGAGGAGCGGGGCCCCGAGTTCTCAGCTCCTCCGGGTGGAGATTGGGAGGCCACCATTTTCACCCTGGTCCTCCAAAGCTGTACCGAGAGCTTGCAGGGAACAAAAGCTCCTGAGAGCAAACCGGAGCAGCTTCCTTAGCCCGGACCGACAAGGGCGGGGCAATTCCGCCTCCGGCAAAGACATTTGGGAACCACGGCAACAGGCCCCTCCCCCAGAAGATCAGCACAAACAGCCAGCAAGCCAAGACCAAGTTGATCGATCAAGGAGAATAGGAGAACTCCAGCGCTAGGGGAATACTGCACATAGATTCATGGCTTTTTTTTTTTTTACCATGACTCATTATTTCATCAAAGTTAATTTTTGTTGACTGTTTTTTTATTTTTATTTTTCCCTTTTTCAACCAACATCTTATCAATCCCTTTAAAAATAAAATTTTTATTTTTCATTTTTAGAGTCATATTTTATCCCTTCATAGTAGTTACCCTTATTTTTGGCGTATATATATAAGTTGTTCTCTCTTTAAAATTTTGAGGTACAGTTTCTTCTAAAAGATCAAAATATACCGTAAATCACTAGTGTATGGCTTTGTTCTAGTCTCCTGCCTGATCACATTCTCTCCCTTTTTCCTTTGTTTTTCTTTTTTTCTTTTTTTCCTTAAATCTTCTTTCTTTTTTCAAACAACTTATCTTACCAAGTTCTTTTATAAAATCTTTTATAATTTTCATCTTTACAGTCATCTTCCATCCCTTCATTGTATCAACCCTTATTTTGTACATATATGTCTTTCTTCCTTTAAAATTTTAGGAGGCACTTTTTTCTAACAGACCAAAATACGCCCAAAATCTAGTGTGTGGCACTGATCTATGCACTAGCCTGATCATATTTGATCATATTCTGCTTTTTTTTGTATTGTTTTGTTTTTGTTTTTATCTTTTTTTCTTTTTTTTTTCTTTTTCTCTTTCTTTTTTCTTTCTTTCCCTTTCTTTTCCCCTGGTTTCAGGTCTTTTCTGATTGGTATACAGTATATTTGCTGGGGACGTTGTAAACCTGTTAGCATTTTGTTCTCTCATTCATCTATTCTCCTCTGGACAAAATGACAAGACGAAAGAAATCACCTCAGCAAAAAGAACAAGAGGTAGTACCGTCAGCCAGGGACCTACTCAATACGGACATTAGTACGATGTGGGACCTAGAGTTCAGAATCATGACTTTAAAGATACTAGCTGGGCTTGAAAAAAGCGTGGAAGTTATTAGAGAAACCCTTTCTGGAGAAATAAAAGAACTAAAATCTAACCAAATCGAAATCAAAAAGGCTATTGATGAGGTGCAATCAAAAATGGGGGCACTAACTGCTAGGATAAATGAGGCAGAAGAGAGAATCAGCGATATAGAAGACCGAATGATGGAAAATAAAGAGGCTGAGAAAAAGAGAGAGAAACAACTACAGGATCACGAGGGCAGAATTCGAGAGGTAAGTGATACGATAAGACGAAACAATATTAGAATAATTGGGATCCCAGAAGAAGAAGAGAGAGAGAGAGGGGCAGAAGGTATATTGGAGCAAATTATAGCAGAGAACTTCCCTAATGTGAGGAAGGAAACAGGCATCAAAATCCAGGAGGCACAGAGAACCCCTCTCAAAATCAATAATAATAGGTCAACACCCCGACATCTAATAGTAAATTTTACGAGTCTCAGAGACAAAGAGAAAATCCTGAAAGCAGCTCGCGAGAAGAGATATGTAACCTACAATGGTAGAAACATTAGATTGGCAACAGACCTATCCACAGAGACCTGGCAGGCCAGAAAGGACTGGCAAGATATCTTCAGAGCACTAAACGAGAAAAATATGCAGCCAAGAATACTATATCCAGCTAGGCTGTCATTGAAAATAGAAGGAGAGATAAAAAGCTTCCAGAACAAACAAAAACTAAAGGAATTTGCAAACACGAAACCAGCCCTCCAAGAAATATTGAGAGGGGTCCTCTAAGCAAAGAGAGAGCCTAAAAGCAGCAAAGATCAGAAAGGAACACAGACAACAGACAGTTAACAGTCACCTTACAGGTAATACAATGGCACTAAATTCATACCTTTCAATAGTTACCCTGAATGTAAATGGGCTAAATGCCCCAATCAAAAGACACAGGCTATCAGATTGGATTAAAAAACAAGACCCATCGATATGCTGTCCGCAAGAGACTCATTTTAGACCCAAAGACACCCCCAGATTGAAAGTGAGGGGGTGGAAAACCATTTACCATGCTAATGGACACCAAAAGAAAGCTGGGGTGGCAATCCTTATATCAGACAAACTAGATTTTAAAACAAAGACTGTAATAAGAGATGAGGAAGGACACTATATCCTACTTAAAGGGTCTATCCAACAAGAAGATCTAACAATTGTAAATATCTATGCCCCGAACATGGGAGCAGCCAATTATATAAGGCAATTAATAACAAAAGCAAAGAAACACATTGACAACAATACAATAATAGTGGGGGACTTTAACACCCCCCTGACTGAAATGGACAGATCATCTAAGCAAAAGATCAACAAGGAAATAAAGACTTTAAATGACACACTGGACCAAATGGACTTCACAGACATATTCAGAACATTCCATCCCAAAGCAACGGAATACACATTCTTCTCTAGTGCCCATGGAACATTCTCCAGAATTGATCACATCCTAGGTCACAAATCAGGTCTCAATCGGTACCAAAAGATTGGGATCATTCCCTGCATATTTTCAGACCACAATGCTTTGAAACTAGAACTCAACCACAAGAGGAAAGTCGGAAAGAACTCAAATACATGGAGGCTAAAGAGCATCCTACTAAAGAAGGAATGGGTCAACCAAGAAATTAAAGAAGAATTAAAAAAATTCATGGAAACCAATGAAAATGAAAACACAACTGTTCAAAATCTTTGGGATACGGCAAAGGCAGTCCTGAGAGGAAAGTATATAGCAATACAAGCCTTTCTCAAGAAACAAGAGAGGTCTCAAATACACAACCTAACCCTACACCTAAAGGAGCTGGAGAAAGAACAGCAAATAAAGCCTAAACCCAGCAGGAGAAGAGAAATCATAAAGATCAGAGCAGAAATCAATGAACTAGAAACCAAAAGAACAGTAGAACAGATCAACGAAACTAGGAGCTGGTTCTTTGAAAGAATTAACAAGATTGATAAACCCCTGGCCAGACTGATCAAAAAGAAAAGAGAAATGACCCAAATCCACAAAATCATGAATGAAAGAGGAGAGATCACAACCAACACCAAAGAAATACAAACAATTATAAGAACATATTATGAGCAACTCTATGCCAGCAAATTAGATAACCTGGAAGAAATGGGTGCATTCCTAGAGATGTATCAACTACCAAAATTGAACCAGGAAGAAATAGAAAACCTGAACAGACCTATAACCACTAAGGAAATTGAAACAGTCATCAAAAATCTCCCAAGAAACAAAAGCCCAGGGCCAGATGGCTTCCCAGGGGAATTCTATCAGACATTTCAAGAAGAATTAATACCTATTCTCCTGAAACTGTTCCAAAAAATAGAAATGGAAGGGAAACTTCCAAACTCATTTTATGAGGCCAGCATTACCTTGATCCCAAAACCAGACAAAGACCCCATCAAAAAAGAGAATTACAGACCAATATCCTTGATGAACATGGATGCAAAAATTCTCACCAAAATACTAGCCAATAGGATCCAACAGTACATTAAAAGGATTATTCACCAGGACCAAGTGGGATTTATCCCTGGGCTGCAAGGCTGGTTCAACATCCGCAAATCAATCAACGTGATACAATACATTAACAAAAGAAAGAGCAAGAATCATATGATCCTCTCAATAGATGCAGAAAAAGCATTTGACAAAGTACAACATCCTTTCTTGATCAAAACTCTTCAGAGTATAGGGATAGAGGGTACATACCTCAATATCATAAAAGCCATCTATGAAAAACATACAGCGAATATCATTCTCAATGGGGAAAGGCTGAGAGCTTTTCCCCTAAGGTCAGGAATGCGGCAGGGATGTCCACTCTCACCACTGCTATTCAACATAGTATTAGAAGTCCTAGCCACAGCAATCAGACAACAAAAAGAAATCAAAGGCATCCAAATCGGCAAAGAGGAAGTCAAACTCTCACTCTTTGCAGATGATATGATACTGTATGTGGAAAACCCAAAAGACTCCACCCCAAAACTGCTAGAACTCATACAGGAATTCAGTCAAGTAGCAGGATAGAAAATCAATGCACAGAAATCAGTGGCATTCCTATACACCAACAACAAGACAGAAGAGAGACAAATCAAGGAATCTATCCCATTTACAATTGCACCCAAAACCATTAGATACCTAGGAATAAATCTAACCAAAGAGGCAAAGGATCTGTACTCAGAAAACTATAAAATACTCATGAAAGAAATTGAAGAAGACACAAAGAAATGGAAAAACGTTCCATGCTCATGGATTGGGAGAATAAACATTGTGAAGATGTCAATGCTACCTAGAGCAATCTACACATTCAATGCAATCCCCATCAAAATACCATCCACTTTTTTCAAAGAAATGGAACAAATAATCCTAAAATTTGTATGGAACCAGAAGAGACCCAGAATAGCCAGAGGAATACTGAAAAAGAAAAGCAAAGCTGGCGGCATCCCAATTCCGGACTTCCAGCTCTATTACAAAGCTGTCATCATCAAGACAGTATGGTACTGGCACAAGAACAGACACATAGATCAATGGAACAGAATCGAGAGCCCAGAAATGGACCCTCAACTCTATGGTCAACTTATTTTTGACAAAGCAGGAAAGAATGTCCAATGGCAAAAAGACAGTCTCTTCAACAAATGGTGTTGGGAAAATTGGACAGCCACATGCAGAAGAATGAAACTGGACCATTTCCTTACACCACACACAAATATAGACTCAAAATGGTTGAAAGACCTAAACGTGAGACAGGAGTCCATCCAAATCCTAAAGGAGAACACAGGTAGCAACCTTTTCGACCTTAGCTGCAGCAACTTCTTCCTAGAAACATCGCCAAAGGCACGGGAAGCCAGGGCAAAAATGAACTATTGGGATTTCATCAAGATAAAAAGCTTTTGCACAGCAAAAGAAACAGTCCACAAAACCAAAAGACAACCGAGAGAATGGGAGAAAATATTTGCAAACGACATATCAGATAAAGGGCTAGTATCCAAAATCTATAAAGAACTTATCAAACTCAACACCCAAAGAACAAATAATCCAATCAAGAAATGGGCAGAAGACATGAACAGACATTTCTCCAAAGAAGACATCCAAATGGCCAACAGACACATGAAAAAGTGCTCAACATCGCTCGGCATCAGGGAAATCCAAATCAAAACCTCCATGAGATACCACCTCACACCCGTCAGAATGGCTAAAATTAACAAGTCAGGGAACGACAGATGTTGGCGGGGATGTGGAGAAAGGGGAACCCTCCTACACTGTTGGTGGGAATGCAAGCTGGTGCAACCCCTCTGGAAAACAGTATGGAGGTTCCTCAAACAGTTGAAATTAGAGCTACCGTTTGATCCAGCAATTGCACTACTGGGTATTTACCACAAAGATACAAATGTAGGGACCCGAAGGGGTACGTGTACCCCAATGTTTATAGCAGCAATGTCCACAATAGCCAAACTGTGGAAAGAACCAAGATGCCCATCGACAGATGAATGGATAAAGAAGAAGTGGTATATATACACAATGGAATATTCTGCAGCCATCAAAAGGAATGAGATCTTGCCATTTGCAACGACGTGGATGGAACTGGAGGGTGTTATGCTGAGTGAAATAAGTCAATCAGAGAAAGACATGTATCACATGACCTCACTGATATGAGGAATTCTTAATCTCAGGAAACAAACTGAGTGTTACTGGAGTGGTTGGGGGTGGGAGGGATGGGGTGGCTGGGTGATAGACATTGGGGAGGGTATGTGCTATGGTGAGCGCTGTGAATTGTGCAAGACTGTTGAATCACAGATCTGTACTTCTGAAACAAATAACGCAACATATTTTAAGAAAAAAGAAAAAGAAGAAGATAACAGGAGAGGAAGAAAAGGGGAGTATGTCAGAGGGGGAGACGAACCATGAGAGATGATGGACTCTGAAAAACAAACTGAGGGTTCTAGAGGGGAGGGGGTAGGGGGATGGGTTAGTCTGGTGATGGGTATTGAGGAGGGCACGTTCTGCATGGAGCACCGGGTGTTATGAACAAACAATGAATCATGGAACACTGCACCAAAAACTAATGATGTAATATATGGTGATTAACATAACAATAAAAAAATTAATAAAAAAAACACTTTATAAACCAAAATATCTCTTCTAAACCAAGTATCCACTCTTCCAGCATTGCAAAGTGGTGTGTAAAGATAAATGCTGGGCTTGTAGAGAAATAAGCTGACTTTTCGATATTTTTTTTTTTATAGTGACACATCTATCTCCTTCCACCCAGACGGGACTCAGCCAGCTTCCCACCAGATCTAATTAGGTTTTAAATGAGATTCAAGAAGACATAATAGCTTATTCTGATTGTTCTTTTTATATCATACAGTCTCTAAATATTCATTGTGTTCATATGATTAAGTTGTAAATCAATAGGAAAAGCCAGTGGGCTTCTTTGAATTTTTTATTTTGCTCCATATATTTGGCTGTACCAGTCATCTCAACTTTATATCAGTTTTTACTTTCACATTGCCCTTACCCATTTTGCTCTGTCCAAAGAGCTCCTAATCGTATTTCAACACCCAAAGTAAATATCTCCTCCTCAGGAAAGCCCCTCCTTATTTCCACCGAAGATGACTTGTTCCTCCTCTGGTACATATCCTGCTTATAACGCATCTCTATTATTGCAGGTAGCACTCTGTATTGTATTAGAATTATTTGCTTCTATTTTTGTATTTCTAAGTAGACCCTGAGAGTCTTGACTGTAAAAACCATGTCCCACCTGAGTTTCTATCTCCATCAACTAGCACTGGCCCTTTGTGTGGGCTCAGTTAACTGGAATTCAAGCTCTGGGGAATAGGTGTAGACATACAAGAAAGAAGTGTGGAAGCTTGGTTTAACTGAGGTGTCATTTCTCCTCCTTAGATTAGTTCATCAGATTCAGACTGCTAATATTTGGGATAAGATGCTCACTCTTTTCTTTCAGGGTAGAGCTTCTGCAGAAGATAAAACACTGACTTAGATGAAAGTCCTCAGAAGGGTTCTAAGCTGAGAGATCATAAATGCATGCGTTGAAGAAAAACTTGCCTGAAAACTGAACCTGAGAAATTTTACCAAATCCTTTAAAGCTACACTAATTTGATGGGGGGGGGGGGTGGATAAGATTTTGTTAGCGTTTTTCTTTTTTTCTGTCAGTACCTGTTTTCCATTTGCTAATTAGTTTTTATCTATGAGTATTCACTAGCACACATGTTGCAGCAAGTGCCAGAGGTTTAAGAAAAAAATATTTATGGGAAGAAGTAATTGAAATGGGAAAAATCATATCAGTTGACTTCATTCCACCCCCTTACACACACAAAGACAGGCATCTCAGTGGTAAACACATGTATAATCAATGTTCTGTGAAACCTAATTGGTTATGTTGGCCTTTTTCTTAGCCTGGATTTGTAAGGTTTGAAGATAAAAGCAGTAGCTCCAAAGGCTGATGGCTACACCTCTGCCTTAGTGAGATAAATGGACTGGAGGCAGTAGAGAACATTTCTGAAAGTGCTGTTTGTGATTATCTGATCTTAGGAGTTGGGCTAGAGAAAGGTGAAGTAGATTTTAGACTTTGCATGTGAGTTTTTCCATTTTGCAACAAAGCCAAATAAAGGCCAAACTCATGTTCAGATTTTAACTAGTATTTTTTTAATGTGCTCTCAAAATACCTCAAGTTTCAAAAGATGACTTTGTACTGGTCAGTGTGACTCAGAGGAATGTTTTGAGTTGTTTTTTTTTTTCTAATTTTATTATGTTATGTTAGTCACCATACAATACATCATTAGTTTTTGATGTGGTGATCCACGATCCATTGTTTTCGTATAACACCCAGTGCTCCATGCTGTACGTGCCCTCCTTAATGCCCATCACCGGGCTGAGCCATCCCCCCTCCCCCCGCCCCTCGAAAACGCTGTTTGTTTCTCAGAGTCCATAGTCTCTCATGGTTCATCTCTCCCTCCGATTCCCCCCCTTCATTTTTCCCTTCCTTCTCTTAATGTCCTCCATGCTGTTCCTTATGTTCCACAAATAAGTGAAACCATATGATAATTGACTTTCTCTGCTTGACTTATTTCACTGAGCATCATCTCCTCCAGTCCCATCCATGTGGATGTAAAAGTTGGGTATTCATCCTTTCTGACGGCTGAGTAATACTCTATTGTATATATGGACCCCATCTTCTTTATCCATTCATCTGTTTTGGGTTTTTAAATTTTTCTCCTTAGTGAAGATAATATAGCCAAACCAATACTGTTGGACCTTCCTCTCTTTTGTCTATATTTTAGGAAACAATAAATCAATGAGTCATAAGTGCCTCTCCCCACTTTTAGTGCTCCAGGCTTAGGGCAGAAGGACCAGTGGGAAGTTGGTTGTTCTCAGATAGAAAGGAATTATAAAAGGCCTTATGAGCACTCATGCCAGCAGAACCAACTCTGCTGTCCATGAGTGCTCCCAGGGATGGGGAAAACATGAGGGTCGGGGGCTCTCAGACTACTCATGCAGCTGAGGCAGTGGGCCATTCACATTGTCCACCGTAAGCAACATTCATCCCTAAGGTGGAACATGCCCAAACCATAAAAGTATTCCATACTGCAGCCATTGAAAGATGGAAATACTGGGTGATTGGTCTCGTTTCTGTGTTCCCATTTTTATCAATCCTTTTAACAAATAAACTTCTTTTTCAATGCCCAATGTTGAGGGATGCTTAATTTTGATGAATCATGTGATTGTGTTAGGGAGAAGTGAAATAGAAGGTAAATTATTGAAACTAGCTTACAGAAATCATTCTATAACACACATATCTCCTTCTGTTTAATTCACATTTTGACTTTTGGAAAGAAAGCTAGCGGATCTGGTTTTCAAGAACCCAAATCCCTATAATATGTTCATACGCTATAGCACCCTCTAAGCTAGGTTCTTTATATGCAATCCTAATTTCTTCAAAGGCCATGACATTTTCATAGCTGGTGTAGTACAAGAGACCTGGACTAAAAATCAGAACAAATGAATCCAACCCTAACTCCATCTCTTAGCTGTGTGGCTTTGGGCAACTCACTTCATCTTATTAGACTTCAGTTTCTTCATCAATAAAATGGACATATTACTGTACTGCTTACCTCACAGAGTGAAATCAGATTATGGATGTGAAGAGTACTCTATCTGTAGAGGAATATGCAAATATAAAGAACTATGTCTCTATTCCTGTGGGATGGTAGGAAACAGCACAACCATCTCCTGCCCCAGAATAGTCTAGGGATACAAAATGAAATGAATAACATGTAATAGGAGCTCTACCCCCTAACCCCCCAAGAACAGGCCTATTTGTTTAAACAGTGCATGCACAGGCCTAGTATACATACAGATGTGTCTAAAAGAAAACTCATAGAGTCAGAAAAATTGAGAGCTAGAAGTCCTTTTGAGAGCTAGTCTAACCTCTTTCTTTTACATACAGGGAAACTGAGGTTCTCTTCTCTCCTAAAATGAGGTGTTCCTCCTTACCTCCCAATGTAGCTTTTGGCCAGGCTTCATTTTTGATGCTCCTAACTTTCATCCAACCAGTCAGTTACCAAAATCTGCCTTTGCAGGGGCTAGGAATTTCTTTCTATTTATCCTCCTTCAGGCAGCTAATACTTCATGCTTATACTCTTAAGAGTAACGTAGCGTGTTCCCTTTTCCTTCCCCAATTCAGCCTCATGTTACCAGGGCAATGTTACTAAATGATTACTTTTATCATGTTGCTGCACTATCAAGTATTTTTAATGGCTCCCTGTGGCTGCGGGATAAAGAACAAACTCCTTAGTCTCTCGCTTTTAAGATTCCCCACAATATGCCCTTGATGTTCCTCCTCCATGTCCTGCCACTCCTCTACATGCACCCCACGGCCCTGGGAAACTGAGGTCCTTACTCTTCCTCCAAATGCTTCCCTACAATATACATGCCCTTCCTTTATTTTTTTTCCTACCAGCATCCAGTCATCTTTTTCTGGTAGCACATTTTGCTCTGGGGAACAATCCACCCCCTATTGGATGCAATCTTGGTGGACCATCAAACAAGGTACCGAAAGTGGGAATGTGGCCCTAATTGGGCCAAACACCCTCTGTCTGGAATTTTCACTCAGAATGAAGTTACATAAGTACTAAACACAGGGGCTGGGCCTGATTCATCCAGAAAGTGATTCCTGAAATATTGTTAATTAGATCTTACTGCCTAGGATTCTCTGCCCTCTGTCCTTTCTGAAGTTTGGTTCCTTGGATTTCCTTCGATTTTCTCCGCTATCTCATATTCTTCCGAGAAATGTTCCCTTTTGTATATTTAGCCAGAACAAGTTGCTCTTACCTACTATCAAGAGTTCAGCTGAGCTTGGAGAGATTGATGAGCTGCCAGATATTGGAGTAGCTGATTAAAGCCATAAGCCAAAAATGAGAGAGTTAAGCCCTTAACCACTCTCTCTGAAAGTATAAGCGAGAGCCTAGAGCTGAAGCAAGGGCTGACTCCCCCTGTTTCATTTTCCTCTGCACAACCTCCTATCAGTTGACGGTCAGATGATCAGTGCCAATGTGAGGGTTATTTTGTTGTTGAGGAAGTCCAGAACAAAAGGCTCCAACATTTTAGGGACCTTGAGGTTCGGGGGAGAGGGACAACGGAGAAGGGCTCGAAGTGGAAAAGTCCTGGGAACTTAGAGTGGGGAAGTGTCTGTACGGTTTCCCTCTCCTCTCCTGTTAAGAGGTCCTGAACAAAGGCCTTTGAAGGTGATCTCTGCCCAAGGCCTCACATAAAGAGACCTAGGAATAAAGGCACAGGGGCTAGGAATGCAAATACGCAAAGTGGGGGACTGGCCAGAGGGATCTGAGTCCTTGAGTGCAACTCCCCTCAGAGACTGCAAATGCTCTGACTGCACCAAGTCCGGTTACGGGAGGGCAGCTTTTCCCCACAAGGACCAGTAAACCCATTGTAATTGCCTACGGTTTGGCCTGAAAAATCACACAAAGGTTTTCTTCACTCATGCCTTTCTTTCATTCCTCATTTCTCTTCCTATCCAAGGCTAAGTTTACCTTTATTTACATAAAGACGTACAAATTAATTCAATCCATATTTGATCTTTTCTATTACTCTGAAGCCTCATACCACTTATTTTGAATAATTATTTTGAGAAGGTATTTACAGGTAACTAACAGCTATAAATTATTTACTTTATATTCCTTGTCTCCCCACCTCAAATGTCAGTATCTTTAGGCAAAGAGTTACTTATACCTTGCACACATCTGTAATTCTTAATAAAATTTTGTGTGTAGTAAACAATACAGTTGTGGGGGAGTAGTCTGTAATGTGTGATTTGAAAGGCACATGTCCTAAAATCTCACCCAAATAATTCTTGAGATGACTGTCATTTTAAGAAAATTATATCTGCTACCTACAAGGGTAGCACAGTATCAGTGATTGGTTTTCCCATTATCCATTGGCACTCATCTTAAGGAAAGATTTATTCTCTATGTGAGCAAAGGGTAAAAGGAAGAGTAGCATTTAATGACCACCATGTGCCAGAGCCATGCAGACACTTTCCAGTACTTATTGATTCTTTACTGTAATCCTGAAGCAGGCCTTTTCTCCATTTTCAAGGTGAGGATATTGGAGCAGAGAAAATGATTTAATTTTCTCATGATCCTGCAGTTCTTAAGCGACAGAGATGGTATTAAACCAGGTCCACTTGAATATCAAGTCTATTACATTTTCCGAGAAAAGACCTAAAGCATGGCATGATGTGGATGCCAGAAGGAGGTGTCACAAGTGTGATAGGAGATGGATGACTGCCAAAGACCATCCCTTCCAAAAATTTTCCTTCTACAAAATTAAGTTATTTAAGATTATTAAGTTGAAAAAAATGAAAGAAGAGCTAATCAATTGGAAAGACATCTTGTGTTCATGAATTGGAAGACTTAATATGGTTAAGATGGCAGTAATCCCTAAACTGATCTACAGATTCAGTGTAATCCTTGTCAAACTCCCAACTGCTTTTTTGGCAGAGATTAAGTTGATCTTAAGATTCATATGGAGGAGGAGGAGCAAGATGGCGGAGGAGTAGGAGACCTAAATTTCATCTGGTCCCAGGAATTCAGCTAGATAGGGATCAAACCATTCTGAACATCTACGAACTCAACAGGAGATCAAAGAAAAGAATAGCAGCAACTCTCTGAACAGAAAAGCGACCACTTTCTGGAAGGTAGGATGTGCGGAGAAGTGAATCCGAGGCAATATTCGGGAAGATAGACAGCGGGGGGAGGGAGCCTCCGTCAGCCGGCTACCAGCAAGTGATAGAGCAGTGGAGCACAAAATCGGAACTTTTAGAAGTCGGCTCCGCTGAGGGACGTCGCTCCAGTGGCTAAGCGGGGGGTGGAACCCTCTCTGGGACAATGTGGTCTCAGGACCCTCGGGGTCACAGAAAGACCGGGGTTGCCTGAGTGCAGCAGAGCTCCCAGGTATCAGAGCGGGGAAGCCGGCTGCAGAGACGGAGCCGAGGCGCGGGCTCTCAGCTCGGGGTGGCCATAAACTGTGATCTGCGGCCCAGTCGGGCCACTGCTCCTCCAGCAGGGACCCAACAAGCGGCAGATCCGGGGAGACTCCCCTTCCTCCCCCGGGAGGAGTAGCGCGGGAGCGCACCGCAGGGATCTGCTGGGTTTGGAGACTCCACACGGGGTCGTGCGCCAGAGATAGAAACGCTCAGTCACAGGCCGGGTGAGCACAGAGTGCGGCCGGAGACCGGGGAGATGGGAGTGACTGACTGGTTTTCTCTGGGGGCTCACTGAGGAGTTGGGGCCCAAAGTTCTCAGCTCCTCCGGGATGGAGATTGGGAGGCAGCCATTTTCACTCTCATCCTCCAAAGCTGTACGAAAAGCTTGCAGGGAACAAAAGCTCCTGAGAGCAAACCCGAGCAGATTACTTAGCCCGGACCCCGGCAAGGGCGGGGCAATTCCACCTCCGGCAAAGATGGAGAACCACGGCGACAGGCCCCTCCCCCAGAAGATCAGCGAGAACAGCCAGCCAAGACCAAGTTTACTGATCAAGGAGAACAGCAGAACTCCAGCACTAGGGAAATACTGCACATAGAATCCACGGCTTTTTTCCGCCTGATTCTTTAGTTTTTCAAGGTTAATTTTTTTAATTTTCTTTTTTCTTTTTTTTTTTGGAATTTTTCTTTTTCCCTTTTTCAAACAACATCTTATCAATCCCTTTTTTAAAAAAACCTTTGTTTTTCATTTTTTAGTCATATTCTATCCCTTCTTAGTAGTTAAACTCATTTTTGGTATATATATAAGTTGTTCTCTCTTTAAAATTTTGGGATACAGTTTCTTCTAACAGACCAAAATATACCCTAAATCTCTAGTGTATGGCTTTGTTCTAGTCTCCTCCTTGATCACATTCTCTCCCCCCCTTTTTTTAAATTCCTCTTCTTTCTTTTTTCACCAACTTCTTATCAATTCCTTTTATAAAATCTTTTATAATTTTCATCTTTACAGTCATCTTCCATCCCTTCATCGTATTTACCCTTATTTTTGTACATATATAAGTTTTTCTTCCTTTAACTTTTTGGGAGGCACTTTTTCTAACAGACCAAAATACGCCCAAAATCCAGTGTGTGGCACTGATCTATGCACCAGCCTGATGATATTTGATCATATTCTTTTTTTTTATCTTTATCTTTTTCTCTTTTTTCTTTCTTTTCCTTTCTTTTTCCCCAGTTTCAGGTCTGTTCTGATTTGTTTCGTGTATATTTTTCTGGGCTCGTTGTTACCCTGTTAGCATTTTGTCCTCTCATTCATCTATTCTCCTCTGGACAAAATGACAAAACGGAAAAAATCACCTCAGAAAAAAGACCAAGAGGCAGTACTGACTGCCAGGGACCTAATCAATACAGACATTAGTAAGATGTCGGAACTAGAGTTCAGAGTGACAATTTTAAAGATATTAGCTGGGCTTGAAAAAAGCATGGAAGATATTAGAGAAATCCTTTCTGGAGAAATAAAAGAACAAAAATGTAACCAAGTCAAAATCAAAAAGGCTATTAATGAAGTGCAATAAAAAATGGAGGCTCTAACTGCTAGGATAAATGAGGCAGAAGAAAGAATTAGTGATATAGAAGACCAAATGATGGAAAATAAAGAAGTTGAGAAAAAGAGAGATAAACAACTACTGGATCAAGAGGGCAGAATTCAAGAGATAAGTGATAGCATAAGATGAAACAATATTTGGGATCCCAGAAGAAGAAGAAAGAGAGAGAGGGGCAGGAGGGATACTGGAGCAAATTATAGCAGAGAACTTCCCTAATTTGGAGAAGGAAACAGGCATCAAAATCCAGGAGGCACAGAGAACCCCCCTGAAAATCAATAAAAATAGGTCAACACCCCGACATCTAATAGTAAAACTTACAAGTCTCAGAGACAAAGAGAAAATCCTGAAAGCAGCTCAGAATAAGAGATCTGTAAACTACAATGGTAGAAACATTAGATTGGCAACAGACCTATCCACAGAGACCTGGCAGGCCAGAAAGGACTGGCATGATATCTTCAGAGCACTAAATGAGAAAAAATATGTAGCCAAGAATACTATGCCCAGCTAGGCTGTCATTGAAAATAGAAGGAGAGATAAAAAGCTTCCAGGACAAACAAAAACTAAAGGAATTTGCAAACACAAAACCAGCCATACAAGAAATATTGAAAGGGGTCCTCTAAGCAAAGAGAGAGCCTAAAAGTAACATAGACCAGAAAGGAACACAGACAATATACAATAACAGTCACCTTACAGGCAATACAATGGCACTAAATTCATACCTTTCAAGAGTTACCCTGAATTTAAATGGGTTAAATGCCCCAATCAAAAGACACATGGATCAGATTGGATAAAAAAAAAACAAGACCCATCGATATGCTGTCTGCAAGAGACTCATTTTAGACCCAAAGACACTTCCAGATTGAAAGTGAGGGGGTGGAAAACCATTTACCATGCTAATGGACACCAAAAGAAAACTGGAGTGGCAATCCTTATATCAGACAAATTAGATTTTAAACCAAAGACTATAATAAGAGATGAGGAAGGACACTCTATCCTACTTAAAGGGTTTATCCAGCAAGAAGATCTAACAATTGTAAATATCTATGCCCCGAACATGGGAGCAGCCAATTATATAAGCCAATTAATAACAAAAACAAAGAAACACATCGACAACAGTACAGTAATAGTGGGGGACTTTAACACCCCCCTCACTGAAATGGACAGATCATCGAAGCAAAAGATCAACAAGGAAATAAAGACTTTAAATGACACACTGGACCAAATGGACTTCACAGACATATTCAGAACATTCCATCCCAAAGCAACAGAATACACATTCTTCTCTAGTGCCCATGGAACATTCTCCAGAATAGATCACATCCTAGGTCACAAATCAGGTCTCAACTGGTACCAAAAGGTTGGGATCATCCCCTGCATATTTTCAGACCACAATGCTTTGAAACTAGAACTCAACCACAAGAGGAAAGTCGGAAAGAACACAAATACATGGAAGCTAAAGAGCATCCTACTAAAGAATGAATAGGTCAACCAGGAAATTAAAGAAGAATTAAAAAAATTCATGGAAACCAATGAAAATGAAAACACAACTGTTCAAAATCTTTGGGATGCAGCAAAGGCAGTCCTAAGAGGAAAGTATATAGCAATACAAGCCTTTCTCAAGAAACAAGAAAGGTCTCAAATACCCAACCTAACCCTATACCTAAAGTAGCTGGAGAAAGAACAGCAACTAAAGCCTAAACCCAGCAAAAGAAGAGAAATAATAAAGATCAGAGCAGAAATCAATGAAATAGAAACCAAAAGAACAGTAGAACAGATCAATGAAACTAGGAGCTGGTTCTTTGAAAGAATTGATAAGATTGATAAAAGAAAAGAGAAATGACCCAAATCAACAAAATCATGAATGAAAGAGGAGAGATCACAACCAACACCAAAAAATACAATTATAAGAACATATTATGAGCAATTATGCCAGCAAATTAGATAATCTGGAAGAAATGGATGCATTCCTAGAGATGTATCAACTACCAAACTGAATCAGGAAGAAGTAGAAAACCTGAACAGACCTATAACCACTAAGGAAATTGAAGCAGTCATCAAAAATCTCCCAGCAAGCAAAAGCCCAGGGCCAGATGGCTTCCCAGGGGATATCTACCAAACATTTAAAGAAGAATTAATAACTATTCTCCTGAAACTGTTCCAAAAAATAGAAATGGAAGGAAAACTTCCAAACTCATTTTATGAGGCCACCATTACCTTGATCCCAAAACCAGACAAAGACCCCATCAAAAAGGAGAATTACAGACCATTATCCTTGATGAACATGGATGCAAAAATTCTCACCAAAATACCAGCCAATAGGATCCAACAGTACATTAAGAGGATTATTCACCACGACCAAGTCGGATTTATCCCTGGGCTGCAAGGTTGGTTCAACATCTACAAATCAATCAATGTGATACAGTACATTTATAAAAGAAAGAACAAGAACCATATGATCCTCTCAATAGATGCAGGAAAAGCATTTGACAAAGTACAGCATCCTTTCTTGATCAAAACTCTTCAGAGTATGGGTCTAGAAGGTACATACCTCAATATCAAAAAAGCCAGCTATGAAAAACCCACAACAAATATCATTCTCAATGGGGAAAAACTGAGAGCTTTCCCCCTAAGGTCAGGAAAACAGCAGGGATGTCCACTATCACCACTGCTATTCAACATAGTATTAAAAGTCCTAGCCATGGCAATCAGACAACAAAAAGAGATAAAAGCATCCAAATTGGCAAAGAAGAAGTGAAACTCTCACTCTTTGCAAATGATATGATACCTTATGTGGAAAACCCAAAAGACTCCACCCCAAAACTGCTAGAACGCATACAGGAATTCAGTAAAGGGGCAGGATATAAAATCAATGCACAGAAATCAGTGGCATTCCTATACACCAACAACAAGACAGAAGAGAGAGAAATTGAGGAGTCGATCCCATTTACAACTGCACCCAAAACCATTAGATACCTAGGAATAAATCTAACCAAAGAGGCAAAGGATCTGTACTCAGAAAACTATAAAATACTCATGAAAGAACCTGAGGAAGACACAAAGAAATGAAAAAATGTTCCTTGCTCATGGATTGGAAGAACAACTATTGTGAAGATGTCAATGCTACCTAGAGCAATCCACACATTCAATGCAATCCCTATCAAAATACCATCCACTTTTTTCAAAGAAATGGAAAAAATAATCCTAAAATTTGTATGGAACCAGAAAAGACCCCGAATAGCCAGAGGAATCTTGAAAAAGAAAACCAAAGCTGGTGGCATCACAATTCTGGACTTCAAGCTGTATTACAAAGCTGTAATCATCAAGATAGTACGGTACTGGCACAAAAACAGACACATAGATCAATGGCACAGAAAAGAGAGCCCAGAAATGGACCCTCAACTCTATGGTCAACTCATCTTCGACAAAGCAGGAAAGAATGTCCAATGGAAAAAAAAACAGTCTCTTCAACAAATGGTGTTGGGAAAATTGGACAGCCACATGCAGAAGAATGAAACTGGACCATTTCCTTACACCACACACAAATATAGACTCAAAATGGTTGAAAGACCTAAACGTGAGACGGGAGTCCATCAACATCCTAAAAGAGAACACAGGCAGCAACCTCTTCGACCCCAACCGCAGCAACTTCTTCCTAGAAACATCGCCAGAGGCAAGGGAAGCAAGGGCAAAAATGAACTATTGGGACTTCATCAGGATAAAAAGCTTTTGCACAGCAAAAGAAACAGTCCACAAAACCAAAAGACAACTGACAGAATGGGAGAAGATATTTGCAAATGACATATCAGATAAAGGGCTAGTATCCAAAATCTATAAAGAACTTAACAAACTCAACACCCCAAAGAACAGATGATCCAATCAAGAAATGGGCAGAAGACATGAACAGACATTTTTCCAAAGAAGACATCCAAATGGCCAACAGACCCATGAAAAAGTGCTCAACATCGCTCGGCATCAGGGAAATCCAAATCCAAACCTCAATGAGATACCACCTCACACCAGTCAGAATGGCTAAAATTAACAAGTCAGGAAACGACAGATGTTGGCGGGGATGCGGAGAAAGGGGAACCCTCCTACACTGTTGGTGGGAATGCAAGCTGCTGCAATCACTCTGGAAAACAGTATGGAGGTTCCTGAAAAAGTTGAAAATAGAGCTACCCTACGACCCAGCACTTGCACTACTGGTTTTTTACCCCAAAGATACAAATGTAGTGATCCAAAAGGGTACATGCACCCCGATGTTTATAGCAGCAATGTCCACAATAGCCAAAGTGTGGAAAGAGCCAAGATGTCCATCGACAGATGAATGGATAAAGAAGAAGTGGTATATATATACAATGGAATATTAAGCAGCCATCAAAAGAAATGAAATCTTGCCATTTGCAACAACGTGGATGGAACTAGAGGGTGTTATGCTGAGCGAAATAAGTCAATCAGAGAAAGACATGTATCATATGATCTCACTGATATGAGGAATTCTTAATGTCAGGAACCAAACTGAGGGTTGCTGGAGTGGTGGGGGGTGGGAGGGATGGGGTGGCTGGGCGATGGACATTGGGGAGGGTATGTGCTATGGTGGGTGCTGTGAATTGTGTGAGACTGTTGAATCGCAGACCTGTACCTCTGAAACAAATAATACATTATATGTCAAAAAAAAAAAAAAGAAGAAGATAGTAGGAAGGGAAAAATGAAGGGGGGAAATCAGAGGGGGAGATGAACCATGAGAGACTATGGACTCTCAGAAACAAACTGAGGGTTTTAGAGGGGAGGGGGGTGGGGGGATGGGTGAGCCCGGTGATGGGTATTAAGGAGGGCACGTTCTGCATGGAGCACTGGGTGTTGTACGCAAACAATAAATCATGGAACACTACATCAAAAACTAATGATGTAATGTACGCTGATTAACATAACAATAAAAATAAATAAATAAAAATAAATACTTAGAAAAAAGAGATTCATATGGAAATACAAGGAACCCAGCATAGGCAAAACAGTCTGGAAAAACTTACCACAAAGCTAGAATAATCAAGATGGTGTAGTACTACCCTAAAAGAAGACATATAGATCAATGAAATAGAATTGAGAATCTAGAAATTAACCCATATATCTATGAACAATTGGTTTTTGACAATGGTGCCAAGATCATTCAACAGGAAAATAGTAGTCTTTTCAAGAAATGGTGTGGGCGACAACTGGCTACCCACGCAAGAGAATGTAGTTGGACACCTAAACTACCTTACACCATATACAAAAATGAACTCAAAATGGACTAACAACCTAGATTTAACTGCTAAAACTATCCAACTCTTAAGAGAAAACAGGAATAAACCGTATGACCTCGGATCAGGCAGCAGTTTCTTAGATATGACACCCAAAGCATAGGAAGAAAAAAGAAATTAGGTAAATTGGACTGAAAAATTATTGAAGTTGTGTGTCAAAGAGATATCATCAAGAAAGTGAAAAATAATCCACAGAATGAGGTAAAATATTTGCAAATCATACATCTGATAAGAGACTTATTTTTAGAATATATAAAAAATTCTGATAACAATATAATGACAAATAACCCAATTAAAATTGGTTAAAGCATCTTAATAACTATTTCTCCAAAGAAGATACACAAATGGCCAATAAACACATAAAAAGATGCTCAATATCATTATTCATCAGGGAAATGCAAATTGAAACTACAGTGAGATGCCACTTCACACCCATTAGGATACCTATAATCAAAAAGACACGTAATAGCAAATGTTGACAAGGATGTGGAGGAATTGGAAACCTTGAACCCTGCTCATGGGAATGAAAATGGTACAGCTGCTTTGGAAAACAATCTGATAGTTCTCCAAAAAGTTAAACAAATGGGTATCATGTGATCCAGGAATTCTACTCCTAGGTATATACAGCCAAGTGAAATGAAAATGTATGGCCACACAAAACTTTCTATGAGTGTACATAGCAGTATTATCCATAAAAGCTTAAAAGTAGAAACAACCCAAATGATGAATGATAAATAAAACTTGGTACATCTGTACGATTAAATGTCATTAGGCAAAGAAATGGAATATGTACTGATACATGCTTCAACATAGATAAACATTAAAAACATTACGCTAAATGAAATAAGCCAGATACCAAAGGCCACATATTGTATGATCCCATTTTATGAAATGTCCACAATAGACGAAAGTATAGACAGAAGGTAGATTAGTGGTTTCCAGGGGCTTGGAGAGGGAGGGGAGAATGGGGATTGACAGCTTAATGAGTACAGTGTTTCTCTTTGGGGGTGATGAAAAAGTTCTAGGATTGAATAATAATGATGGTTGCACAACACTGGGAATATAATAAAACTGGATTCTCTATATTGGTGAATTGTGCTTCAATAAAACTGTTAAAAATTAAGTTATTTGCATTAGTTTTGCTTCCAAAGGGAATAGCAATTTTCTAGTCTGGTTTTTTTTTTTAACTTTCAGTTTTTGCCCCCAACCAATTTGGCCCAAACTTGTTTGTACATTTGATAATTCCATATTTGCTTCTGGTTCTTGATGCAGCCTAAAATGAAATAGGTCCATTTCTCCAATTGCACTAGTTCTGAGGGAAGACTTGGGCCATTGAGTGACAGGCAGCTGTGGCCTATCTAAATGAGCTTAGTAATCCCCATTCCCCTTAACACATAGATGGCACCTGGTTTTGAAAGACAGGCTGAAGTCCTAGCCACCACATTTCTAATCTAAAATAAGATAGCTACAATTCTTTATACCAAGTGACACAGCTAGATTTTCTACTCACCGAAAGCTACTTGAGTATATTACTTATGTTGCAATCTTTCAAAAAGAACATTTCATCATTTTGGCAAAATACTTTTTATAGTAAGTATGTTGCTTTTCTCTGGAAATGCAATGATAATGTTCAGTACTTTACTAATTTGGAAAAGTCCCACGTATTAGTGAAATGTGATTAATTATACTGACTAGCAACCAACTAAAGAATCCAAAAATTCACATATCTGAAACTCAAAATTATCTGTAGCCTTCACTTCTCTCTGACTCTTTATGTAATAGGTTTAGAATGGACAAAAAAGAGGATTTAACACTTAAGATACCACCTTAAACTTATATTATCTGGGTATTATTCCTTCCTGTTTTACAGATGAAGAAACTGAGGTACAGAAAAACAAAGGCATTTGCTGAAGGTCATATATAACATACAGATTCTGAATCTGGATCTGCCTGACTCCAACACCAGTCTTTCTTATCTGCTGCAAAATACAGCCTCCCGATTAAGTGAAGCTAATTTCATAATCAGAATGTTAACTACAGATTTTTATTAGTAAGTGGCATATATGCCTATATAATGGGAAGACTAAAACATTTATTGTGTCACTGGGTTAGAAAGCATACTGAAAAAGGAAACCCTTTCATAACTCTGGTAAGAATGCCATAAATTTCAGATACTATCCAAATGTTATCACCATGGTAATCTTCAAAGGCTCAGACCTGGCTGACTCTCCTAATTATATAGACCAGAGTTCACTTGCCCATATAATGTGTACATGTTGGAAGGTTGCTGATTATTTCTGCTCCAATTCGTATGAGGTTTTTGCTGTAGTTTTAGACAATTAAAATTTACTACCAGCATATGCTGACCCTTTCTTCCTTCATTTTGTTGTTTCCTTGACTACTGATAAATTTTGAAATTTTCATTTATGTTAATATTTTTCAAGAGGAATTGTTTTAAGTAAGAAAGAAATTAAAAATGAAAGGGACATGAGCAGTATCAACATATTTATGGGTACTTTTTAATCAAATCAATGAGAATCAAATGGACATACTAACACTTTCGTGGAAGAAAAAGAAAAAATTAAATGCCTTTGGTGAGTACTTCTGCTGTATCCAATAGTCTTAAACCAACATAGATTAAACAATGGTCTCCATGAAGAACATTTCCAGAGACATACTACCTCTCGGAGACATTATTATGCATCATCGATAAGATGAAATAATTTAAAGAGAAACACCCAAAGTTTAAAACCAAAACCGCACGCCTTTCAGTTTATTCCACCTGGTTTGTTGTCCAAGAGCCAGTTACTAGCTCTCTGCCCTCTAGTGGTCAGGTATTGTAGTTCAAGCACCTGCACTATGTAGGAGCTGAGCCCGAGCAACCTTTTCCTACATGGGACTCTGTGGTTGACTACACTGGTTGCTATCATTGAGAATTCACTAATAACAGCGAACGCCATCCTTGATGTGACCAGTTTCCCCATGATTTTATGCAAGGGGGATTGGATTTCATTCATTCATTCAACATTTATTGTGTTTATTATGTGCCTGGCACTTACAAAATTGTTGGGGGTACAATTACAAATAATGCACAGTTTATACCCTCACAGAGTTTCCATTTTAGTGAATGGCATAACTTACACTAATGTATGCTAGAATTCATCCTAAGGACTTTATACACATAACTTCATTAAATCCTAACAACACTAAAAGAAAGGTATTATTCACTACCCATTAAATAAACAAATAAACTGAGGCACAGAGAGATTAAATTAATAAATGGGAGGGATGTGATGTGAACCCAAGTAGTTTGGCTTCACAGATCACAAATTTTCACACAGAATCAATCTTAAAAGACCACACAGAAACCTGTATCTAAAAAGTCTACTTTCATCTTTTGATTAAGCAATCAATCACTCATGGTATTTCTAAAACGTTTGCATTTCTGCCCACAAACGTATATACTAGTCTTGTTGTTTGTATTGAAATTTAGCACTCAAAATAGAAAAGACATTAATTTTCTTCTTCTTTTATTATCCCACGGCACAAAGACCAAAAACAATCAGTCTTTTTTTTTCTCTCACAGTTACTAAATATTTGCTACTGAACTAATGCAATTTTTATGTTCAATAAGTATTGAGAACCTGGATGCTCTAAGATAAAAATCACAGAAACAATAGAAACAAATAGGTTATCACTGAGAATATAGTCCTACCATCTTCCCAAGCGTTTGGATATTCTGCATTTATTTCCTCTTCATTTTTGAAACCCGCTTTTTGCTCTCTAAAACTCAATTTTCCCATTTCCTCTAAAATGAAGTTTTTATGGATGAATCTGAATTGTACTAAATATAGCACCATGAAAGGCCCATCATTTGCACTTCATCAATTAGCAGTTATTTTTAAGACTGGTTACTTGTTATTCAATATGCCTCTCATTTCCTTTCACATTAATGAGCTGAGACATTACCATGTAGGTTTTTCATTTGTTGGTTGATTCTGAACAGTATACAGGAAAGAGGGGGAAAAAAGAAAAGTTGAAGCAGGAGTTTTAACAAGCTCTTCTCTCTCTTCACAAACCTGATTAAACTGCTGATGTTGGAATTAAAGGACAGAAAACGTCTCCAGGAAGCCCAGTTAGCAGTTAGGCAAGATCACTGCTTATTTTTCATAAGAATGTTCTGAAACTTCCTATTCCAGCACATGAAAGAACCCCTTTAGCGTTCCTGTCTTTGATCAGGTCTAGGAGTTTTATAACTGTATAGCAACCACACTTCAGCTTCTTTCCACCAGGCTTACCCTTCGTCCCTGGCCTATTTTCTCCACTTTTATAGGTCAGTGCTTAACCTGTCAAATAGAACTATTCCAACCCTTAGCCTTTCAATAAAGAGGGACTCGGTGTTTTATGCGCTTCCTCTCAATGCTTTCTGTCTCACCATACATTTGGAGAGGCCAACTATAGTATCTTCAATTGTGTATTAATCATAAAAAGTACTGTGTATTAAATGAATGGCTTTATTATTTTTCTGGGAAAGGAGCAATAAATTGTATTTCATTATTCCTACTAAAGTGATTGCATATTTATAAGATTTGATCAAAACACCTATGTAAAACTTAATTTATATTTGTGTCTAAAATGTTATATCTGAAAATCTGAAAAAGTTTATATTGTGTTACTCAGTGCAGCAGGAATTAAGGGAACTAACTTTGTAGATGCCAAATACTCAGGAGGATATTTGAATGACACACAAGTTTGAGCATGAGCTGATGGAAAAATAAGATGTCAAGGAATAATCAAATTAATTGATCATTTATAACAAATTGAGACACGTCTCAACACTTTTCTATTTGTCAGTTTCCAGGCATTATACTAATTCCCACAACTTGGGTATTAGGTTAATAATCTACTTGCTTGTTTGCCTCCCTCACTAGATAGTAATTTTCTTGAAGGACTGCATTTAATCTCTGTCTTCACAGTACACAGTAGAGTTGACCTGTGAACAACGTAGGGGTACGGGGCACCGACACCCTGCACAGTAAAAAATTTACATATAACTTTTGACTCCTCCAAAAAGTAACTACTAACAGCCTACCATTGACCAGAAACCTTACCAATAATATAAACAATTGACTAACACATATTTTTTAAAGATTTTATTTATTTGACATAGAGAGAGAGAAAACAAGCAGAGGGAGGGGCAGGCAGAGGGAGAGGGAGAAGCAGGCTCCCTGCTGACCTGGGAGCCCAACGTGGGGCTCAATCCCAGGACCCTGGGATCATGACCTGAGCCAAAGGCAAATGCTTAACCATCTGAGCCACCCAGGAGCCCCGACTAACACATATTTTGTATGTTACATGTATTATATACTGAATTCTTAGAATAAAGTAAGCCAGAGAAAAGAAAATTTTAATACAAAAATCATAAGGCAGAGAAAATACATCTACAGTACTGTATTAATTGAAAAACACATATAAGTGGACACCCAGATCAAATCTTCTTTGTTCAAGAGTCAACTATGGTATGTGTGTGGGTGTATTACATAGTAAAGATTCAATAAATGTAAGTTGTTTGAAAAACTAGAAAGCTCATTAATGTGAAGGGAAATAGGAGTCATAATGAATAACAAGTAACCAGTCTTAAAAATACCTGATTGATGAAGTATTAAGCAGCAGCACAGATGATGAACCTTTCATGGTGCTATATTTAGTATAACTAACACTGTTTCCTTACCATCAACTCACTAATTCTGGCCTTGTAAATGTACTTTTATAAAGTAATGATAAGTATATCGAAAGTAGATTACTTCAAGATCTGGAATTATACCCCATGTCTCTAGCCAGAGGCATGGTGATTACAAACAGCCACCAGTAGGAAAGGAATTGAATGAAAAATAATGTGATTTCCAACCATGATAGAGTAACTGGTACTGGATTAGCCTTCCCACCATAAGCAACCATAAAACTGGATAAAATATATAAAGCAACAGTTTTCAGACTTTCGACAACAGATGGCTCTCTGCCCAAGGACAATTTCTCAAACATGGAGCAGAGGGTTGGAATTCAAGCTGAGCATAGTGGTCCCATTGAACTGAGAAGAAAAAAATGGGAGTTCAAGGAAGCTGAAAAGGCTGGAATCCGAAAAGACAAGGGCAGGGCACTGGAGAGAAAGGAGCTATACAGAAGGAACATGCCCAGGAATCTGAGTCATAAGTACTCCATGAGTTCTTGACTGACCTGCTCAAGTGCTTGGTGAGAGTGCATGATGCTTACTAGAGAGCAGCTGCTATGAGACTGAGAAGACAACAGAGAGGAAGGGGGCACTTGTTTGGCACAGTCGGTTAAGCATCCAAAGCTTGGTTTTGGCTTAGGTCATGATCTTAGGGTCATGAGATCGAGACCTGCATTGGGCTCCACGCTCAGCAGGGAGCTTGCTTACGATTCTTTCTCTCCCTCTCCCTCTGGCCTCTGCTCAAATAAATAAATTAAAAAATTAAATTTTTTTTTTTTTAAAAAAAGAAGAGACTAGAGATACTAGAGGTCAGCTGGTGCTGGGAAACATTGGAAGTCTGACCTAACCAGAGTATAAAGTTTTAATTAACAATTCAATAACATGCTGAGCTGAGACATCAGAAAGGCTATGCCTTAAGACTAAGAACTACACTATGGTTGACTCAAGATCTACTTTAACAAAGACTATAAACCAAACCCTGACAAAATTTGCAGGGGATACAAAGTTTGGAAGTTGAGTCCTACCAAGTAAGAAGAGCTTGGGAAACAGTGGAATTTCCATAGATCTTACTGACCAATGCGTAAGCCTAAGCTAGCACAAGTTTAAGACAATGGGTCAGTAATTAGAAATCAACACTTTCCAGGGGCACCTGGGTGGCTCAGTTGGTTAAGCGACTTCCTTTGGCTCAGGTCATGATCCTGGAGTCCCGGGATTGAGTCCCACATCGGGCTCCCTGCTCAGCAGGGAGTCTGCTTCTCCCTCTGACCCTCTTCCCTCTCGTGCTCTCTATCTCTCATTCTCTCTCTCTCAAATAAATAAATAAAATCTTTAAAAAATAGAAATCAACACTTCCCAGATGAAAATAAAAGAATTTAAAGTATTTAAAATGTGTCATCAACAACATCCAAAACAGAATTTTTTTACAAAAAATTAGTAGACATGCAAAGAAATAGGAAAATATGACTTATAGTCAAGAAAAAAATGTCTAGGGCGCCTGGGTGGCTCAGTTGGTTAAGCGTCTGCCTTCGGCTCAGGTCATGGTCCTGGGGTCCCGGGATTGAATCCCACATGGGGCTCCCTGCTCAGCAGGGAGTCTGCTTCTCCCTCTCCCTCTGCTGCTCTCTCTCTCTCTGTCAAATAAATAAATAAAATCTTTAAAAAAAAAAAAAGAAAAAATGTCTATAGAAACTGACCCACTAATGGTCCAGACTTGCATTCAACAGATAGCCTTTAAAGCAGTTATTATAAAAATGTTCAAAGAACTGAAAAAAGATGTGTTTAAAGATTAAAGGAAAGCATGAGCTTAATGATGAAGAGATAAAGAATTTTAGCAGATAAAGTGAAAGCATAAATGTAGAATATCTAGATGCAAAAAGCACAATAACTGAAAGGAATAATTCCCTGGAAGGAAAAATATCAGATTTCAGACTAAAGATAGCCGAATTATGAGTCAGTGACCTTGAAGACAAAACAATAGATGTTAACCAACCTGAAAGATGGAGGAAAAAGATTGACAAAATGAGAAGAGCCTCACAGACTTGTGGAATAATATTGAAAGATACACCATACTTGTATTTGGAATCCCAAAAGTAGAAGACAACAGTAATAGAGCAGAAAAAATTTAAAAGTAATGGCCAAAAATTTCCCAAATAAGAAAATACTGACTTACCAATCCAAATAGTTAAAAAAGCAAGCAAAGCCATAAAAAATTAAAATTGGCCACATCATAATCAAATCACTGAGTCAAAAATTAGAAAAAAATCTTGACGTTAGCTACAAACTGGAATGTCATTACATATGGGGGACAATGGTAAGAGTGGCTACTGGCTTTTCATCAGAAACTATAGACCAGAAGATTGTGAAGCAGCATCTTTAAAATACTTAAAGGGATAAAAATAAAACCTGTGTATATCCAACAAAAATATTTTTCAAGAATGAAGGTAAAAAAAAGGCATTTTCAGATAAATGAAACTGATATAATTTTCATCATGTGACTTGTAATACAAGAAATGCTAAAGGATTCTCATCAAGCTAAAGGGAAATGATACCAGGTAGAAAACAGCATCTAAAAAAAGAAAGAAGAGGCGGTGTCTGGGTGGCTGAGTCGGTTAAGCATCTGCCTTTGGCTCAGGTCATGATCTCAGGGTTCTGGGATTGGGTCCCCGCATTAGGCTCCCTGCTCAGCGGGGAATCTGCTTCTTCCTCTCCCTCTGCCCCTCCCCCCGACTCATGCACATTCTCTCTTTCTCAAATAAATAATAAAAGTTTTTTTAAAAAATAAAAAAGAAAGAATATCAGAAATTACAAATAAATAGGTAAATATAAAATACTAGGTTTTATTTTTCTTCTCATATGTAATTAAAAGACAATTGACTGATTAAAGTAAAAGTAATAACACCATATAACGAGGCTTATAATGTGTGTAGAAGTAATAAATATGCCACCAATAGTGCAAATGATAAGAAGAGAGTAAACGGAATTAAATTGTTGTGAGATTATTATATTTGTGAGTGTGAAGATGGAAGTGGCAGGTGTTAGGTGAGAAGTGTGAAGTAGGACTATGAAGGGTCAGCTCTCTCAAACTGTTACAACAGCCTCACAACTGTAACTCCATCCATCCTTTGCATCTACTTTCCACATTCCTGCCACAAGGACCTGTTTCACAACTATGTGATCAGTGCAGTTGCAGAGGGCTCCATGTTCATAAATGCTCTGCAGTTGCTATCTTAAATTTTAGAAATGATTTTATCTTTAAAATTGTTTTGTAAGTTAAGTCAGATGGGACAATGGAGCATGCATCAGAGGCGTGGGGTCTTGGCTCACATGAGGTCTCACCTTTTGCAACCTCTCAGAAGAGGTTCCTGGCTATCTGCTCCTTTACCCTCTGGCACCCTGGACCCTGCCTAGTCTCCTCTCTTTCCCTAAGCTCTGCTGCTGTCTTCTCTGAGAAGGAGTTGGCTGTGCATTATCTCTGGCATCTCAGGGTGGGGCATGGTGGCAGCCATCCCCACTCGAGGTTGGCAGCACCATGGCATGGCTACTGGGTGGCCAGCCTGAGCTTGCATCTTGGTGAGGGCAGCCTTTTGCCCATCCACCTCCAATCCAAGTACAGAGTACAGCCCGATGCAGGGCTCTAAAGATGTTTGAGAATCACTTGTCTGCCATGGATTGCATGGCAGATGCCTAAGTGGACTTCCCCAGACCACTCCCCTATCCAGGGTACAGTGCATAGGTCTAGTGGCTGGTGCGGGGAGGCAGTCCAGCAGCATTCAGGCCTGAGTGAGTGTGTGAGCATCCCTCATGCTGTGAGACAAGGCCTCTGGGCACCTGTGAGGGTATGCACTGCTAGTATCCCAGTGCCTAGGAGTGCTCCTTCAGCCAGCTCCAGACCTCCGGGTAGTCTCTCTCCTTCCAGCCTTCCTGGGTCTGACTTGTTTTTCTCCTCTGGCCAGCTCTAGGAACCCTCCAGGGATGAGCCATAAAGTACTTATGTGTGGTGTTAGCCATTTTGCATACATGTTAAATGCTCTGGTATTTGCATGTATACTGACATTGCCCAATATACAGATGAATGGTAAAATCCATGCTAATAATTTAAAATTTTAACTTTTCCTTACCTATAATGACATTCAATAGCAAATATAAAACACCATGACAAGTTGAGAGGCCACAGAATAAAAGGAAAATATCTTTATATGTGCCATTAATGACATGTTTTCTTTCATTTTTAACAAGGGCCCCAGAAATTACATAGCTGGCTCTGCCTGCTGTACATCCCTTTGAAAAACAAAAATAAATGGATCGTGCCTCTCCCCTGGTGAAGTACCTCCTACAGCTCCCCATTATCTATAGGATAAGGTGCAAAAATCCTTAGATTGAACTTTAACTCATTTTTACAAATATTACCTTATTCAAGAAAAAAAAATTCTATACAATATTACCTGAACCCATGTTGTGCTTTCCTTCCCCCATGGCTCCTCATGCCCATTTTCTTCTCAATTTTAGCTATTAAGACTCTAATCACCCACCAAAGTTACACAAATTTAGCCTTTCTCATTAACCTTGCATGGAAGTGACCTCTCCATCTTCTGGACATTCATAGGAATTCTGTGTTTGGACTGTTTGAGCAGAAAGGACCTCAAAGATCATCTGGTTTAAGTGGTTCTCAACATCAGCCACACATTAGAAAAATTTGGGGGAGAATTTCAAAATACTAATATTTCAAAATATCAATAGCCAGGACCTACTTCTGCACAATTAAACAGAATCTCTGAGACAGGGGCACTGGGATTTTAAAAATATCTCCCAAATTATTCTAATGTGTAACCAAAGTTGAGATCCAGCTTCTTTTAGAGATTAGTACATTGACAACCAAAGAGTAGAAGTGATTTACTCAATGTCAAATAGCTATTTGGGGAATTATAGGATTGGAACCTAGGGCTCTAGCTTTTTCCACTTTGTTATATATTGTCCATTTCACACATTCACCACTTATTTACCATGTGATATTGTCAATTATGATTCTCCTTATACATATATCTCTTGTCTCCCAAACTAGACTGTGAGTAACATGAGGGAAAACAGCTATGTATCTGATCTTTGTACTCCCTTCATTGTCTATAATGTAAGTGCTCTGGATATATTTGTGGGCTGGATTTGTTTTATTTTTTTAGCCACACATTTCTGACATTGGACAGCAGCCATCTTGTTTCTCAGAACTCAGAGGACTCTGGTGATTGTAAGATTTTAGGGTTAAATCAATTAGTAGAAATGGAGGAAGACCAGATTCTGGTGAATGTTCTGTTGGTTGATTTGGGCAACAAATCACCACTATCCAAAGTTATCATTGGCTTCTTTATAAGCTTTTAATCTATGTGCCTTTTTAAAAGATTACATGTTATATTAAATTTCCTTTCCCGAGGGAATGGAGATAAGGCTATTGCCATTTTCATTTCCTTTATTATATGAAAATTATCTCTGCAGATACTGAGTAATTTTTAGTTGATTCTACAATTAAGAGGTTTATTGTAGTTTTTAAACACGAAAAAGTGTAAACTAAGCAGTGAGTGGGTTGTTTTTTTTTTTTTTTTTGGTGTATCAATGAATCATGAAAGAATTTTGGTTAGCCAAAGAATTTAATCCCAATTAAGATATATAGGAAGAAATTCCAAATGTCAATGGCTCATTTTAAGCTTTGAAAACATCTGTGCTAATGCTCAGACATGGCTGTCTTCAGTGTATTTTTTATTTTTAGCTTCTGGTCTTTCTAGTACTTCATTAACTATCTAGGATTGTGAATTTAACAAAGCTAGTCCTTGGACAGTTTGGTGCTCTGTGACTGTAACAGAACTTAGCACGAACAACTCAACCACAGGGTTGAGGAGAAGAAACTCATAAACAAGTGATCACCCCATCATTTTCACCAGAAAGCACTCAGTATTTGGTATAAAAATAAGAAATGGCATAATTGTTTTTTCCAGGACCAATCCCAAAAGACTAATCCCTATAGTACTGAAACATCTAGTCATCTCTGTCATTTATGTGTACTTTTTTTCTGGTGAAATTTTCATTATTTATAGCTTTGTTCAACCATGCCCCCCTGCATATATTATATTCTTGTATTCCTAGCTGTAATAACCTAAGCAAAAGAGAGATATGAAGGTAAGACTGATGGGTAAAACAGGTGATAAAATAAGCCCATGACTCAAGAAATGACACTTCATATGTATCACCTCATTCAGGAGACCTTCCTGATCTCCCCAGTCAGACAAAACTCTCTCAGTACTTCTGTTACATGTACTCTATCTGTACTTCTGTTATGGTATTTCATAGCAAGTTCAAATGTTGGACTTATGTATATGGCTTATCTTAACAACTAAACTATCTGTAGGCTCCATGTCTCAGTCACTTGAGCATTCCTCCTGACTTGTCCCCAATCACCTTAATGCATCATCGCTCAATGAATATATCATATAGCTGTATTCTGAAATGTACCACACACTAGTAGTCAAGACAATACAAATTAAAACAACAATGAGATATTTTTTTTCACCAATTTGATTGTCAAAAGAATATAATAATGAAGACATCTTTTCCTGGTGAGAATGCAGGAAAAAGAACACTCTGATAAATTATTGTTCAAATATAAATTACTAGTCTTTCTGGAAATAATTTGTAATACCAATTAAAATAAAAAATTCACATACCCTTTAGCTTGATAATTCCTTTAGGAAATCTATCTTATAGGAATAAAACCACCATATTTATATAAATATATTTATTATAGCATATTATGTGGTGTCCAAAAAAAAAAAAAAACAACTGGTGTGATACATTGTAAAAGTGATTAAATTCTTCTTCTTCCAGTAAGAAGTACATTCTAATTCTCTCTCACTTTCGTTTGGGTGACCATGTGACTTGTTTGGCCAATAGGACATTAGCTAATATGATCCAAAGGCATCAAAAGTGCCGGTACGTTGGAGCTTGATTGTTTGCTTTTCTGAAAGCTTAAGACCACTATGTGAATGAACCTAGCCAGAATGCTAGATGATGAGAGACATGTGTACTTGTCAGTCCTGTCACTATGTCCAACTGTCAGTATGGTCAAGAGCTTGCCAACTGTCAGTGATGTGATTGAGGCCATCCTGGACATCCAACTTTCTGTTAATTTGCCAGTATATGATTGAAACAAGAGTGAACCCAACAGAGATGAGCTGAGTTGACCCAAATGAGAAAAACTTTCCAGCCAACCCATAGAATCATAAGAGTTGATAAATGTTGCTGTTTAAGCTACTAAATTTGGGAGTGGTTAGTAACACAACAAAAGCTAACTGATATGTCTTTTTAAAAGCTACCTGATAAAACTGGTAACAATATGATTGCTTTGCAATAGGGGAATAGTAGAATAAATAGTGGCACATTATGGGAAATTATGCAGCTATTAAGAAAAGTAAATTAGATACACATCTATTGATCATCCTTTGTTTCTACCTTTCCAACTCCACTGTGAGCTCTTGGGAGGACAAGAAGCTTGTTTCTCTCTACCTTCATTGATTTCCTCCAAAGCACAGTGGTAGCTCACATATTTGTTGATTGATTTGATTGTTCCATAGCTCCATTTTTAAAAGTGAAACAAGTAGCCTGTAGCTGGAAGACTTATTCTACTGCTATAGTCTCAAGAATGTACCATCCAGTGGAATTAGCTCAGTATGTTTGCCTATTAAAGCTATAAAAGTGTAATTGGCAAAAGGTCCCAATGTAATGAGCAATCATTTGATCCACCAGGGCTGGCTTCATGAGCATATTATCAGTGTACTAATATAGGGTACTGTGCTCAGAAGGGCCCCACACTTGGGGATTGAAGCTCTGTGTTTGCAATCTTGAAATTCTTAATAATTTTATCCTTGAAATTGTGTTTCGTAAGTGATTTCAGATGAGACAATGGAGCCTTGGCTCACATGTGGTTCCACTATTCCATCTGGCTGAGATGGGTTCTCAGCTACACGGTTAGTGTCCAGAGTAATGATGTAACCAGCACTGCCTAAATTATATTAGAAACTGCAAAGGAAAGAAAATATACACTGTTTCAATACAAACAGAAAAGCCATGGCAGTGTGTGAAATAACAGTGTTGCTACCTTTTGCTTGTGGTGGGAAAAATGAAATTAGCCTAAGAGGGCACATTTGACAAAGAAGAATATAAAGAAATGTTTCCTGGGCGCCTGGGTGCCACAGTCAGTTAAACTGACTCTTGATTTTGGCTCAGGTCATGATCTCAGGGTCCTGGGATCAAGCCCCGCATTGGGCTCTGTGCTCAGCAGGGAGTCTGCTGGAGATTCTCTCCTTCCCCCTCTGCCCCTCCCCCTGTGCTCTTTCTCAAATAAATAAATAAAATCTTTAAAAAAAAACGAAATGTTTCCTGGAACTGACACGATGTCTTGCTAACTGTTTGTCTCTCTTTTTTTTCCCCTTCAAAGAATCAGCTTTTGCTTTTGTTAATATTCTCTATGATTTGTGTATTATTTTAATCATTTTTGCTCTCTCCTATTCATTTTTCTCTGTAGTTTGATTTCACTCTGTTGTTCTCCTTGTTATTTGGATTAAATATTTGATCTATGGACAGCTAAGTGCCTTATTAACAAGAATAGTTCTAGAAGTTGCCTAGCTTGAGACTATACTGAACCGATTTTCTGGAACAGATGGGGAGATTTCCACAACTATATAACCATAGCTGAAATTTAGTTTGAAAACAGATTTATCCAAAAAAAAAAAAAAAAAAAACCCACAACAGTTTAATGGAAAATAGGGAGTGACTTTTGCACCAATCAAATGCTGTTACAGTGCATCCTACTGTGAATCTGCAACGACTGCTTTATGGTTAGGTCTTGTCATCTCTTTATTATTTGGGACCATACCATATCTCCTGCTCACTGTCAGAAGGTAAAGCAGTGCTAGTGGTTAGGTGGTATGGACAGTCCTGTTGCTGAGAACACACATAAACCTGAACAAGCAGCTCAGCCAAACTCACAGGCACCTGTTCGTCAGCTCAGTGTAGACTAGGAGTTCAGAGCATGGGGCATGGTATCCGTAAGACCTGGTTTGATTCTTTGTCCTCCAATTACTAGCTGAGTTAGTGGCTGACACTTTCTTTACTTAATAAAAATCTCCCTTTTTCGTGTTTGTAAAATGGGGATAATAACATTTTTCACTTACAGGTTTTTTGAGTTTTAAATGAAATGAGTCACTTCCTCTGAGAAGCCTTCCCCAACATACAATCAACTTAAGTACCCCTGTTATTTTCCCTTAGTGCACACAATTATTTTCCTTTAGAGCACCTATCTCAATTTGTATGTATATATTCATTCATATGTTATAAATTAATTTGCTTAACATTTGCTTATCCTATGTTATTCTGTTAACTTGATGAGTACAGGGACCATATCTATTTTGTTCATCGCTTTATACTTGCACCAAGTAAAGTATGTGCCACATAATAGTTGCTTGAGAAATATTTGTGGCATGAACAAATAAAATGCTCAGCATTGTGCTATGTCTTTAAAGTGATTAAGTAGCCAACTCAGGAACCAAAATAAATACAAAAAAAGAATGGTAATTTCTTTTCTAACTTACTTGACATAAGGTGGCCTTGACCTTCTCCCTCAGCCAATTTTTGGTCAATTTAAGCACTGTAAGACTCAGCAGGGTTCAGTGTCAGGCTTACTTTATTTCATTGCTCATTCATTTATGAAAAGCCTCCTTTTGCTGAATTTCCTGTACCTGACACTTCCCTGTCATCAGGAGAGCCATGGTTTCAGGTCTCTGGGGGCAATCTCCCATAAAGAGAAGGACTGGCCCTTGCATAGACCCAATATTAGTCCATTTTCCCTGGCTCTTTTGCTACTTTTATATACGGAAGGGCTACCTGTCACAAAATGCTTCTGACTCACTTCTGAGTGAATTATTCCTTTTTTTAAAAAAATCAATCTACATTGAAACATGTTCAACCCAATTAATCCACAAGTAAAAAAGAGAACACTCAGTTTATTTTTTTATCAAACCCCCTTACCCAATACAAACCTCTGTGTAACAAAGATTACAAAGCCTAGATTCTGGCTAATGTATTCTAAGGAACATTTTTTTAAAAAATATATATTTTATCTATTTATTTTAGAGAGAGAGCAAGTGAGAGAGAGCACTTGAGTGGAGCAGAGGGGCAGAGGGAGAGAACCTCAAGCAGACTCTGTGCCAAGCATGGGGCCCACTGTGGGGCTTGATCCCAGGACCCTAAGATCATGACCTGAGCCAAAATCAAGAGTCTGACGCTTAACAGACTGAGCCACCCAGGAGCCCCAGGGATATAATTTTTTTAAAGATTTTATTTATTTATTTTAGAGAAAGTGGGCATGTGCGCACACAAGCAGGGGGAGGGGAAGGGAGAGGGAGATGGTCTGCAGCAGACTCCATGCTGACTGTAGAGCCCGTTGAGAGGCCAATCCCACACCCCTGAGATCATGACCTGGGCTGAAACCAAGAGTCAGATGCTTAACTGACTGGGCCATGCAGGTGCCCCTGTGTTCTAAGGAATATTAGGTGCATTCAAATACTTGTACAAGAAAATCATATGGCCAGTGTCCTAGCAGACACTACACAGCACTGACCAGCACCAGCTTGATTTAAACCAATGGCCAGAGACAAAAGGTCCCTTTATGTAGGTAGCAATTTCCTGTGACATGAATAGAGACCTCCTTTATATTTACTTTGCCCTAACATCTCAGTGCCAAATTAATGTCAGTATCTTTCCCATGCTTTCTGAATCCAGTACCTGATTTTAGGTATGCAGAAAACAAATCAATGAAAATTATTCTTAAATTTCCTTCTATATATTTTATATTTCCCATGCGTCGTTTCATTGCATCTTAGCATTTATCTGAATCAGACTTGACTTTGAAAATGCTAAATCACTGTGTTGTCTATGTCTAATGACATAATTTATAAAACTTTCTTAAGGAAAATAAATAGGGTCAACTTGTACCGCTATTATACATAGCAAAGCATTTGCTAATTACTATGAATTATTATATTTTGTAACTCATAATTTAATATTTTCACTTTTATTTTTCCCAAATTTCTCACATACAGAATTGCACATGTTAGTATCTTCTAAAATGGAAGTGAGTAGTTCAGCATATAAATCTTAGTATCTGCTCGTGGACTTACTTCCTTGATGCACCCACGAGAGCGATAAGGCACACTGACTGAAATATGGGCAGACAACCCTACCATTATTTTTGTACTTATTTTTCAAACTTCTCTGCAAGGACATCTTTGCTTGGTTCATATATTTCAGGTTTGTTCTTTTTTTTAGCGTTTCAGCTATAGAAATAATTCTCAGGCTCTGAGTAATGAATGGCTATGTGGTTTGTCAGATAATGTCACTTTAGAAACTGTGATCTCTACATGACAATATGTAGCTCCTACGTGGATTCCTGACAGTCATTCCTTTTAGGAATTATTTTGAAGTGAAAGGAAAGCTTTACAGGAAAGGGTGACTGCAAAACCTGATGCATACATAAAGACAGGCTTGAACAGCGAATGTCCTGAAGCCTTGCTTGTAACCCTGATCATGGGGTCAGCACCATATTACAAGCCTTGCTTGTAACCCTGATCATGGGGTCAGCACCATATTATCAGCATCATTGTCAGAGTGGCCAAACTGAGTACCTTTGACTTTAGCCCCCACACCAACATGTCCTTCTTAAGTACAGGGTTTCTCTTCTATTACCATTATGCTCAAAACCTTTCCAAAGTAATTATAGTGACCATGTAACAAGGCCTTGGCCTTATCGTATTTAATACTTTATTTCTAATTGTCATGGTTATACTGCAGGAGAACAATTATGACACCCATTGTATTTTTTATGCAAATGTTGTGGCATTAATTAACAGTGTTCCTGCTAAAACATAAGCCAGATCATATCCACTCCTCTGATCAACACCCTCCAAAGAATGCCTTTCCCTCCCACTTAAAGACCGGAGGTCTTGCTATAAGGCCTTCTGTGATCCAACCCCCATCACTTCTCAGACCCCATCTCCTTCTTCACTCTTGCGTGAGGGTTTCCCTGCCACCCACCCTCCATATTTCTTAACTCCTTTCCTGATTTATGTTTTATCCTTAGCCCTTAGCACTCCCTAAAATACAAATGACTGTATTGATTGGTCTTCTGTATTGTTCGTCTTCCCTCACTAGAAAATAAGCACCATAAAGAACAGGGATTTTTGTCTTTTTGTTCACTACCATATCCCCAGCACTGCTATATGGCAGGCATTTACTAAATATTTGCTAAATAAAGTAATAAACTCATGCCTTTACATTTTAAACTGATGAATTATATCATCTGCACAAAGAGCCTGTATAATGATAGGTACAGTTTAAAGACTACTATGAGAATCACCAATTCCTTAGATGTCTCCAGTATGTTCCTCCCCTATGGCGTCCACCATTATCTCCCCAGATTAGATCTAATCTAATGCCACTGGTCTGATCTCTGGATTCTGAGAGCCGTGTTCCTCAAAAGTAGGGTTGGGGCAAGGAAGCTCCTAGATATTAGGAACCATGTACTCCCTGTAGCTCTAACACAAGGCTTGTGTGTTGAAAGAAGGAGAAGGAGAAGAGGAAGGGAAGAAAGAAGAGGAAAAATGAAGAAAAGGCGGAGGAGGAAGAAAAAGCAGCAGCACAAGCAGAAAGTGGAGAGGACTGTTTCCTCCATTTCGGGTGACAGAGCTATCATTGGGTGTTTTGTTTTGATAATTGAAGGTTATATTTATGATCCTCTCACCTCTTGCCTCCTGTTACTTTTTGTTTGTTTTTTCAAATTTTTATTTAAATTCTAGTTAGTTAACATATAGTGTAATATTGGTTTCCGGAGTAAAATTTGGTGATTCATCCCTTACATAGAACACCCAGTGCTCATCATCACAAGTGCCCTCCTTAATGCCCATCCCCCACCTAGCCCATCCCCCACTCACCTCCCTCCATCAACCCTGTTTCTTCTCTATGGTTAAAAGTCTCTTATGGTTTGCTTCCCTCTCTCTCCTTTTTTTCCCTTCTCCTATATTCATCTGTTTTGTTTTTTAAATTCTACATATGAATGAAATCCTATGGTATTTGTCTTTCTTTGACTTATTTCGCTTAGCATAATACTCTCTAGCTCTATCCACGTTGCTGCAAATGGCAAGATTTCATTCTTTTTGATGGCTGAGCAATATTTCATTGTGTGTGTATATATATATATATATATATATGCCACATCTTCTTTATCCATTTATCAGTCAATGGGCATTTGGGTTCTCTCCATAGATTGGTTATTGTTGATAATGCTGCTATAAATATCAGGGGGGTAGTACCCCCTCAAATCTGTATTGCTGGATCGTAGGGTACTTCTATTTTTAACTTTTTGAGGAGCTTCCATACTGTTTTCCAGAGTGGCTGCTCCAGTTTGCATTCCCACCAACAGTGTAAGAGGGTTCCCCTTTCTCCACATCCTCACCAACACCTGTTGTTTCTTGTGTTGTTAATTTTAGCCATTCTGACAGGTGTGAGGTAGTATCTCATCGTGGTTTTGATTTGTTGCCTCCTGTTCCTTATGCTTGGAGTATAATACAGCCCAATGCTGCCCTGGTCCTCCACTAGGGACAGTCACCCGGGTTGATACTTCCACAAAGTATTGTAGGACACAAAACTACCTTCTTCCTCAACTCAACCCAAAATCTCCATCTTTACAAAGCAGGTGTTAAGAGGAAGTTTTTCACATTTTCTCTCTCTTTTTTTTAAAGATTTTATTTATTTATTTGACAGAGAGAGACACAGCAAGAGAGGGAACACAAGCAGGGCGAGTGGGAGATGCAGAAGCAGGCTTCCCGTGGAGCAGGGAGCCCGATGTGGGGCTCGATCCCAGGACCCTGGGATCATGACCTGAGCCGAAGACGCTTAACGACTGAGCCACCCTGGCACCCCAGTTTTTCACATTTTCAAAGAAGATGCATATTAATGCAAATGGAGCCTATAACTGGTAGGACTTCTTGCAGTGAAAAATTCGAGAGGGTGTGGGAAATTTAGGATTTAGTCATCAGCTACAGGGCGTGACTATGAATCTGTCATTGGGTCTCTTCTTAAAATGATTGTTTTATTAAACAGCATCTTCCCTACAACTTGTCTAAAAGTTCCAATTGTTTTTACATTGACAGCAACAGTTGGGGTAACTGTGGTAAACTGCATGTGTGAATCATTTATGACTCAGATGCTGCTAAGTCAGGGATCGCTTATCTTTCTATTTAAGAGTATTCTTAAGTTCTCTCTTTGAATGTTGATTTTGAAGGGTTTGTTAAAGGATAGACTCCTATGGAAAATAATAAAGGTATATTTGTATATTGTGTCTCAGTTTCCGAAACAATTCCCACATGCATCTCTTCTGAACCTTCAGTGGGCCTGAGAAATGACTGAACAGCATTATCACACATCCTTTCCAAACGAAGAAATAAAAGCTCTGAGTCTGAATGGCTTGTAGAAGGCTGGTCACTGTTAATAAAGGAACAAAGCTTGGACTAGAATCCAGGTTTCTCAATCCTGTATTGAGCTCTTTCTACCACATCAAGCTGCCTCAAAAAGAAAAGTCTAGGTTAAGTCGATATCTGGATAACTTTAAGCTCTGGATTTAGGAAACACAGCCCAATTATTGGTTGTTGATGAGAACATGTGATAAAAATATATTACACCATAGTCAGGTACAAGAAATACATATGATAGGTAAGGTGGGGAAGAATGAATGAAGAAGATAAATCTCTTACTTCTTTACAGAGAATAGAAGAATTATCACCTTTCCCCTGGGTAAACTGATCCTAGGAGGGGAAATTCTATTCACAAAACCATGACTAAGTTGCCACTGCTCATTTAGTATACAGTAGCTTACTGAAATTACACAAAAATCCTTCAGAGGAAATGGAGTTTTGCATGTTGAGCTTGTAAACACTACGCATGTAATAACAGTAACATCAGAGGAGTCATAAAAATAATATATTTATTAATTTGGGGGAAACAAGTTACTAAGTTCATCTTAATGCTGTTACAAATTCTTTAGGGAACACTAACTGTTAAAGAGTTAATGGTAACTTAGGGAAAATATAAATTAAGCCAAAACTATCTGGATAGAAAATACATATAAACTATGAAAGTTGAAGAAGAGAATCAAAGACAAGCTTTTTTTTAGATGGATTTAGGACAGAAACAGATCTTTCAATACAGAAACATTGGGAAAAGACAAGAGAAAAGAGGACTTAAATATTCTACAGCTGTAAATCCAAGAAGGTTGTGATTTGTCGTCCAAGGAAGAATGAATAGAAGACTGAAAGAATGACAGAAGTGTCAGATACCGATTTATTTTTGTGTTGTTGTATATGCCTATTTTTACAAAGTACAGTGACATAGTGTTATAAAAAGTATTATTATTGCATGGGTTCAAATAGAGTTCAGGCCCAGTCATTTCTTTCAAATACAAAAGTTAGAAGCTGCAGCGGGTAGTGTGGTGGACAAAATTCTGAACTATAAGTCAGAATACCTGAGTTCTGTTTCCTGTTTTGAAAGCCTGCTAGCTTTGGTTTGTATTCTAGGAATGCCCATTATTTCACTATGCCTTTTCCCTTCTCTTAGAGAATCTGCCCTACCAATAGCATAAATTGATCAGCCTACTTCCCATATGACCCTGTGCCCTGGCCACAGGTATATGTTCCAGGAATGAAAACTTGTCTCAAGCTTGGACAATCAGTTTCTCTTCTCTGGAAATTTGATCATGTAGACTTGGAGCCCAAGCTGCCATTTGCTGGAGGCAGGCATGCCGGCCCATATGGAAATGGTTAAGTAAGCAGAAAAGAATGAAGTAGTGGTGTAGAGAGAAACACATGTGATGTGTGTATGTGAGTGACTAAGGGAGAGAGAGAAAGAGCAAGAGAATGAGAGAGCTAGAGCTAGAGATAGATAGAGGTAGAGATTGGTTGCTCTGATAGAGGGAAAAGAGCGTGTGTCAAAGCATGGACAGGCTGTAAAAACTTCCACCTGGAAATGATGCATCTGCTCACATTTCATTGGCCCAAACAAGCTATATGACTACACCTAACTTCAAGAGGTGAGGGCAGTGCAATCTTTCCACATGCCAAGGAGAGAGAGCTTAGGCATTTGTGATCAGTGCTAATGACTACCATGTTCAGGTATCATCATGGGAGTTCAAGGAAAATCAAATGAGGTAATGGATAACAGCAGGTCTTTAAAGTGGCACTTAGGTGTACAAGATGATTATAACTACATGGTACAAGTCTGCTATAATTTAACTATCTCATACATCTGGAATTCATTATACCTATCAAACTTCAAAAATCAATTCAGGGCAAGGAGTGATATTGGTGTGATGGGATACATTTTTTTCTTTGTTCCTGCTTTCCTTACTGCTGTACAAGGCATACCTAGGCCAGAATAACTAAAGTTGTTCTCTGGTTCTACAACTCCATGCTAAGAAAGAACTAGAAATTCTTTTAGCTAGGTAACACAGAGTGAAAGTGCTAAGAGTAGTTTGATCTTGGGCATATTAAATATCTGATTGTTTTGTAGATACTCCACCCTGAAGGCAGACAAAGAGGTAACAGCTTCTTTCACACCTTCCCTTTTTATCCCTCAAAATCTAAAACTTCCGTTTTTTTAATACACCAAGCAATCTGTCAAGTGTCCAAGGATCACAATGCTTGACAGCCCTTTTCATAGGGCAAGAGAAAAAATCAGTGGGTCTCAGTAGCTACATATGAGAGAAATGAGACAGAGCGGTTTCAAAAAGAAGAGGTTTCTCTCCAGTGGAAAAGGGTTGGCCAAATGGTTAGTAAGCTGAAAGAGTAGAATGAAGACCTCATGTTCATTAGGAAACTTGGCATGAGTTGAATGATATAGAGAAGACAGTCTTTATTCTGTGGACAAAGTGCAAATGATTTAGAATATATAGATAAGGTCAAAGTAGAGAACACTTTTATCTTCTTTTGGACTCATCTGACAATCAGACACTTTGGTTAAGCTCTGCATCGTTCTCCATTTTTTGCTCTTAAGGGTTAAATTCTGAGGGCGCCTGGGTGGCTCAGTCGGTTAAGCGTCTGCCTTCAGCTCAGGTCATGATCCCAGGGTCCTGGGATTGAGCCCCATATCGGGCTCCCTGCTCAGCAGGAAGTCTGCTTCTCCCTCTCCCTCTCCCTCTGCCTGCTGCTCTGCCTACTTGTGCTCTCTCTGTCAAATAAACAAAAAAATATTTTTTAAAAAGGGTTAAATTCCGATCCTACATCTATTTGACAAATTGATTTTTTCAAATGAGGATATTAAACAAATTAATTGTGATCTAATTCCCAGCTATTATCATCTTCACATTACAAAAGCGGTAATTTGATTACCAAAAAAGCAGGAAGGATGTAATCTGAGACTAGACAGCACAAAACACAAAATGTTTTTAACAATTCATATTAATTTGAGAAAAATGTAATTCGGGAAAGTTGGAAAGGTGGCGACAGAGATACTGTTCAGAGTCGTGTGGGCACTTATTCTGACGGTATGACCTTACCATATTTTGTGAACCCACTGTATTTTGAGACCCCAGTATTTTGTGAACGTTACCGTAAATGGAATAATACTGAACACTGTTGTCATTCTTCTAGACTGGCTATGTAAGCCTCAAGTATGAAACGTCTTGGGTGCAATAGGCATTGCTTTCACAGACACAGCTCTTCAGTTATGTACTCAACATCCATTCTCCATTTCTTCCTTACAGAACTCAGATTTTGTTTGGATTGACAATTTAGCCTCTCTTATAGTCAGAAGTGGCTATGTGACTCAGTTCTGGGAAACAAGATGTAATCTAAAAGTCATGAGTCTTCTTAGAGACTAGATAATAGACAAAGTCCTGGGTAGAATTTGCTTACCTTTTGGGTCTCCTGGGTCCACAAACCCACCCAATGGTCTTTTCCCTGGTCCCAAACGTATAATTGGATTGGCATACTTGGGAGCCAAAACAATCCACACACTGCGGGGGGGGGGGGGTGGTAAGAGCTGTCCCTACTCCCACCCCAGATGAAGAGAGTAAATTCAAACCAATTATTATATCCTGGCAGAAATTTGTACCACCAATAAGGATGTGAAGGATGCAGAGGTTGTAGTTACCATTACAATCCCCATTTAATTCACCAGTCTGATCCCTGTGAAAAAGGAATTGATCCTGGATAATGACCATAGACAGCCATAAACTCAAGCAAGTGGTAGCTGAAATCACAACCACAGTGCCAGATGTGCTTGTTAGAATGGATTAATATGGTCTCAGGTACATGACATGCGGCCACACTTTGGCAAATTCTTTTCTATCCCAGTTAAAGGGGATCAAAAGCAGCTCACATTCTCAAGGATGAAAATCAATATACATTTACGGTTTTGCCCTTGTGTTATGTAAAATCTCTGAATCTTTGATATAAAGTAGACTGAAGAGATCTGGACAGTCTGTACATCCTGCAGAATATCACACTGATCCTTTAAATCAATGACTTCATGCTAATTAGGCCACAGCAGTGTAAGATGGTTAGCATGCTGGAGACCTTCATAAGACACATGCAGTCCACTCTAAGGGGTAGGAGATAAATACTAAAAGATTCAGGAGACTGCTGGATCGGTATAATTTTCAGGGATCCAGCTGTCAGGAGTGTGCTGGGACCTTGTCATCAAAGGAAAAGACGCATTTTTGCATTTGTTCTGCCTACCATGAAGAAGGAAGCCCTGTGTTTGGTAAGCCATCTTGGGTTCCTCAGGCAGTATATTTCACATCTTGCAATACTGCTCCAGCCCATATACCAGCTGAAAAGCAAAGCTATCAGGTTTGAGTGGGACACAGAGCAGGAACGATCTCTGAAGCAGGTCAAGGTGCAAGCAGCCCTGTTGCTTGAGACTTACGGTTCTGCAAACCAGATGGTTTTAAAGGTAACGGTGGGGGTGGGGAGATGTTATGTGGAGTTTGTGGAAAGCTTAGTGCGGGAATTACAACATGAGCCCCTGGAGTTCTGGCTTATACATGGAGAGTTAAACACCTTTTGAAAAACAACTCTTGTTATGGTACTGGACACTGGCAAAGACAGATTATGTGACCCTAGGACACCAAGTGACCATGCATCTGGAATTTCCCATTATGAGCTGGGTTCTGTCAGATCTATTGGTCATATGGTCTGGTGAGCCCAGAAACAACCTATCATGAGAGGGAAGTGCTACTTCTGAGATCAAGTGCAAGGAGAAACAGAGAGTACCAGCAAGCTGCATGATGGTAGCCCAGATCCCAGTGTCACCTACCACATTTGTACCATCACCTCTCTCTCAGCCATGCCTATGGTCATATTGGGAGCCCATATGATCAACTGATGCTCAAGTTTTGAAAAATATAAAGCTTGGTAGATGAGTGTAAACCAAAAATGGAAGGCAGCTGCATTATAATCTCAGGGGTGACCGAGAAAGACAACAGTGAGGGAAAATTCTCCCAGTGGGTGGAATTTCAGGCAGTACACCTGACTGTCCTTCTTTTGTGGAAAGAGAAGTGGTCAGACATTAGAATATATTATAGACTCATGAGCAGTGGCAAATGGCTTGTCTGGCTGGTAGGGACCCAAAAAGAAAAAAGATGGAAAGGTCTGGGAGAAGAACACTGGAGTAGAACCATGTGGATAGACATATTTGAGTGGGCACAACGTGTGAAGGTCTTTGTTTCATATTTTAACATACACCAGAAAGCATCTAGTATGAAAGAGGCACTGAACAACCAAAGTGATAAAATGATCAGTTGCTATCAGTTAGCCTTTGATGTCAGCCACCTTAAAACTGGCATGTGGACACATAGAGGCAGAAAATGAGGCTATACATGGACCGAACAGCATGGGCTTCAATTCATCAAGGCTTATCTAGCTTCTGCTGGTGTCAAATGTCCACCTGGCCAGCAGTAGAGGCCAACACCGAGCTTCCAATATGGAACCATTCCTTGAGGATATCATCTGGCCATGGCTGTGGCAAACTGGTCCCCTTCCATCCTGGAAGAGTCAGTGGTTTATCCTCAGAACTAGATAGGTATGATTTTGGCTTTTTTTTTTTTTGGTCTACAGGGCCTCAGCCAACACAATTATCTGAAGACTCATAAAGGGATCCATTAAAATGGGATCCCACATATCATCAGAAAATAACACCCAGAAAAGGGCACTTAGAAAAGGAGTATGGGAGTAGGGCCCAAACCATGAGTTCCACTGGTGGTTTCCCGTATTGCATGACCCAGAAATCACCAGCCTGACAGAATGCTGGTAGGCCTATTGAAGACACAGATGGAGTGCCACCTTGAAGACAATACTCTGAAAGTATGGGGTTCCCTGTTCTAGGATGTGGTGTATGAATAAAATCAAAGACTTATATATGGTTTTGTGACCCAACAGGATGAATATATGGTCTGGGAAACAATAGATATAAAAGTAGGAGTTTCCCCACTAACTGGTACTCCCTGCTTCTTGTCCCTGGAACTGTGGGCTCATCAGAGTTAGAGTAGAGGTCCTCGTCACCAAAGGAAGCACACTTTTACCTAATGTGTCCATTAGAGGTAACACTGAATTACAAGTTACAACTAGCGGTAGAGCACTTGGGGCTCCTTGTGTTCTTGGACCAGAAGAGCCAAAAGGAGTCACCATCTTGGCAGGAGTCACTGACCCTAATCAACCAGCAGGAAGAGGTAGGATTGTTACACAATGGCAACAGGGTGAATACTTATGGAACACAGGTGATCAACTTGATCATCTCTTGATACCCCCGCATACCCATTGTAACTCTCAGTGTACAAGTGCAGCAGTCCCAGACTCAGAAAGGTATGGTGACCAGGGCTCAGATCACTCGATGATGAGGGTTAAGTTTACACCATCAGGGAAGCCACCAAGACCAGTATGTGTGGAATCTAGATTGGATAGTGGAGAAAACAAAATGAGTATGAGTTGCAACTCAGCTTAAGTGAAGTGGTAAGTGCTGTGGTTGGCTCCACTAACTTCCTTTTTTGAGTTTCTCCTCAGGAAAAAAAAAAAACCCAAATGGTTGGAGGAGCTCCTCCTCACTCATGTGAAGTGGGTCCCAGTGGCAGAATGGTAGACTCTGGTGGACACAGAGATGCTCAGCCTAAGTCCCCCTTTCAAGGAAGGCTCACTGCCCAGATGCTGGGAGTGCAGCAGACAGACAGCCACCAACTGCCAACCGCTCCTGGGCCGGCTCCATCTGAGCCACCTCACCTGGGATGATGCATTTCTCTGGGGGCCCACATCTGATGACTGAACAAGGTGAGAGTATGAGAGCCTGGCCATTCTAGGCTGACCAGAGATACCCCTGTCAGGGCTCCTCATAGGGTTGGCTGAGGCTTTGCCGGACCTGCTGTTCAACTTTTCCCTCTGCACAATCCCACTTCCTCCCCTTTCCTTCCAAAACTGCTAAGCCTAAACATCACTCACAACAGATTCTGTCCCAAAGTAGGCTTCTGGAGAGTTGTCTTAACGGTTTGTGTGTGCACACGTGTATGCGTGTGTGTACATATCTTACCCTTTTCCACTGCCCAGATGGCTACCTTCTCACAGACCCAAGCCAGGTAAGGGAGTGGACATTGGAACCCTGGTAATACAGTGCTTGCTATAACAAGGGTTTTAGTGCCACCTGCTTCCTACCTCACATGTTTTGGAATTGCTGTTGCTATTTACTGGGTAGGGGCAATACTGAAAAACAGAATATGGGCAGACCAAACATTTGGCCTCCCTGGTCTCCTGACCCTCACCTCCATTGCTGACTTGGCTTCATAACTTGATTGGGTGGCAGTGGGAGGGTGGCAAGAGGCAAATTGACAAGGTACTACCCTACTCCTCATTAAATGGCTCATGATAAGGAAAAAGAAGTTGGTAGATTCCTCAGGTGTGTGGTCTTAGGTTTGCGTTGCTAGTCCTTAACACTCTCCATAAAATTTATTTCCTAAAATAGCTATGTTTCAGCTTGCTGAAAATGCACGCACATATCCAGGGGCTATAATAAGCTACAGCTGAAAAACTTTAATTGAATTAATGAGCCAGAGATCTGACTTATTTCCCACCCAAATCCTAGCTAATTGATTGATTAAATTCATACCCACCTTTATATATCAGTGTTTACAAATATAAGCAGCAATACATCCACAAACCAGGTTTCTCTGAATGCAGCAGGCAAACCTCTGGGAAAAAAACCACCTATAATTCTCTGCAAGGCTTCAATTCTTTTTTTTTTTTAAAGATTTTATTTGTTTGACAGAGAGAGACACAGCGAGAGAGGGAACACAAGCAGGGAGAGTGGGAGAGGGAGAAGCAGGCTTCCCGCGGAGCAGGGAGCTGGATGCGGGGCTCGATCCCAGGACCCTGGGATCATGACCTGAGCGGAAGGCAGACGCTTAATGACTGAGCCACCCAGGCGCCCCTGCAAGGCTTTAATTCTGACCAAGGGAAACTATGAAAGATATTTTTACTGTGTGTGTGTGTGTGTGTGTGTGTGTGTGTGTGTGTGTGTTGGATTTTGATGTCCTACAAGGTAAGCTGAGTCTCTTCCCCTTTATTTGCTGTGGCATCTCACAGATAGGCACACATTCTCTGAACACCACATGAAAGGATAGTGGAAAGGAGTGTTTCTCAGACCCGTTGCAAGGGCCTAGTAGCAGTGTCATCTCATATGTGACTTCTGGAATGACATGTTCTACTTCCTACATGGGTGCAGCTCACAGGATGTTTGTTTTCTTATGTAGCTAGTCATTTGGACATTATGTATAGGAGAGTGGTTAAAAGAGCAAACTTTGGAGTCAGACATATGGGGGTCCCAGTCATGGCTCATCACTCACTAGCCGTGTGACTTTGGGCAGACTACTTAACTTCTGAGACTCAGTTTCTTCATCTGTACAATGGGTTTTCTACTAGTATCTACCTCACTGGTCGCTGAAGAGATGAATAAGAGCAGTGGTTTGTGGTCTTTACCAAAGCCAGAGCCTATGTACTTATTTATTTTCTTATTTATCCTGCTCTAACTGAATTTCCCCTATGTAGAGGCACTGCGCTAGACACCAGGAAAACAGATAAATGAATGAAGTACGAGATCCTGTCCTTCAACATGCTCATGTTCTAAAGGAGAAAATAAACATGCCAATAGATACACTAACTACCACATGCTAAGTACAACAGTAGGTGCCAGTATGGGGTGTTCTAGCAGCACAGATAAAGGGCATCTCTTGCAGATTATTTGCTGAGAGGAGGATTCATGTAGGTTATAGGTACGCTGGGTTTTTAAAAATAAACAGGGAGTAATTAGATGAGGAAAGGCTTCTATTGGGAGTTCCAGACAGAATTCATAGAAGCATTAAACAAAAAGCAAGAATAGAGACCATCAAGCAGTTCAACAAGGGAAGGGATGAGATATGAGGCAGAAGAAAAGAGCAAGGGCCGGATGATCTAGAACCCCGTTAGCCTGATGAAGGACTTTATCTTAAGGCACTAAGGAGATATTGAGGAGTTTTTAGCAGATGACTGATCAGATTTGTCCCTCAGTGGTCTTCAAAGTATGACCCAAAATCTGACAGCAAAAACATCACCTGGGAGCTTTTAGAAGTTCAGATGCTCAGGCCCAACCTGAAACCTGCTGATACGGAGCCTGCGGGTGTGGGCCCAGCGATCAGTGTTTTAACAAGCCCTCCAGGCAATTCTGATGCATACTTGATTTTGAGAACCATTGATTTACAGCAGTAGCTGCAAGAGAACAAAATGGGTTGTCAGACATGGGAGGGGACAAGACTGAATGTGGGGAAAACAGTTAAGAAGCTATTACGATAATTCAGTTCAGAGAATTATGTGGGCCCTGAAGATTCCACTCTTAAAAAGCAGATCTTCTTTATCAATCTTACGGTTTTTTTTAAAGCATCGGTTCCTGAACAACAAGTGTTGGTGAGGCTGTGGAGAAAAAGGAGCATTTGTGCACCGTTCATAGGAATGCAAACTGGTGCAGCCACTCTGGAAAACAGTATGGAGGTTCCTCAGAAGTTAAGAATAGAACTACCCTATGAGCTAGCAAATGCACTACTAGGTATTTACCCAAAGGAAACAAAAACACGAATTTGAAAAGACACATGCACCTCTATGTTTATAGCAGCCTTATTTACACTAGCCAAGATATGGAAGCAGCCCAAGTATCCATCGATAGATGAATGGATAAAGAAGAGGTGGTACATATAAACCATGGAATATTACTCAGCCATAAAAAAGAATGAAATCTTGCCATTTGCAACAACATGGATGGATCTAGAAGGTATAGGTTAAGTGAAATAAGTTAGAGAAAGATAAATACCATATGATTCCACTCATATGTGCAATTTAAAAAACAAAACCAATGAGCAAAGGAGAGAGAGAGAGAGAGAGAGAGAGGATATGAGAGGGAGAGAGAAAAAGAAAGAGAGAGAAATCATGAAACAGACTTTTAACTCTAGAGAACCAACTGTTACCGGAAGGGAGGGGGAGGCCAATGGGGGAAATAGGTGATGGGGATTAAGAACAGCACTAGTTGTGATGAGCATAGGGTGATGTATCGAAGGGTTCAGTCACTATATTGTACTCCTGAAACTGATATAACACTGTATGTTAACTAACAAATTTTAAAAAGAAACTTAAAAAAGAGAATCAATTCCTGGAGCTTTTACTGGCTCCAACCCCACTTCCTGACTGGTTTTTCTTATAAATTTTTCCTAAAACTTCAGTCCACACACTGGACTGAATCCTATAGGCCCAGTGTTTTTGAAAACCCTTAGCATGATATAACGGGCTCACAGTCTGGCCTCATCACCCACTACTCTTTGCAAACTCTTACGATGCTTTACCTTTGCATAGGTTCTTCTCTCTGCCTGGACGCTGTAATAGTGTGCTCTGACTGTCATAAAAAATCATAGACTGGGTGGCTTGAACAACAAAAATGTATTTCCCACAGTTTCTAGAAGCTGGAGGTTTGAGATCATGGTGCCAGCATGGTTGGGTTCTGGTGAGGAATCTCTTCCTGTGGGAGAGTGTGCTGGTGACTCTTCCTCTTCTTATTAGTGTACCAGTTCTATTGGATCAGGGTTTCATCCTTATAACCTTATTTAACTTTCATCACCTCCTTAAAGACCCTAATTCCAATATAGTCACATGGAGGGTTAGAGCTTCAACACATGAATTTGGGGGGAACCTAATTCAGTCCATAGCAAATGCCATTCCTCCACTTCTCAACTGGCAAACTTCTATCACCCTTCTTTAAAATTCACCACGCATCTCTTCTGTTTGTGTACTGTAACTTGGTTTCATGCTCTTGATGGAAGGAAAGGATTAGCCTTCAGCTCTGTGGGAAGTGTTGCTAATGAAAACAACTGATTCCGTAAGATGTTGATGTATGGACAAGTTCCTGGTACTGTAAAATTCTTCATAAAATACCTTTATTGAATCTTGAAAACCTGATTCTTAAAATAGATTGCTTGGTGCTCCTATTTTAAATAAAAGAAGAATCCCAAGAGAGGTTGGAAACTGACAAGGAACTGTAATTCATAGTGAAAATTTAAGGTATACTCAAGAGTGAACTCTAATGTAAACCACAGACTCTGGGTGATAATGGTGTGTCAATGTAGGTTCATCAGTTGCAACAAATGTACAATGCTGGGGCAAGATGTCGTAGGAGGGAGGTTGTGCATACGTGGGGGCAAGGGTATATAGGAACTATCTGTCCTTACCACTTAATTTTTCTGTGAATCTAAAACTTCTCAATAAAATATAGTTTATTAATAAAAATTCAAGTACACAAACTAAAAAATTTAAGAACTTCAAGTTTTCTAGGACACTTGTAACCAAAAAAGAACGTGGGTCTAAGAAATGAATCAGCTACTGACATCTTACCCAGCCACTTTTTGGAAAGTGGTACATGGCTTTGATGCCAAAGAGACTGATACATTGGTCTGTCGGTGCTCCAGACGTGTCGATAAAGATCGTATGAAGAAAGGTTCTGTGTTCGAGTAAGTACGGAAGCACTGGGCTTAAAAAAAATCCAGTTCCCTATAGTACTCTTCTCAGAGCTTTCAATACCCCAGAATGCATGGTGAATGCCCAGAAGCAAGAATATTTTAAGAAGCACTTCTCAAACTTATTTAGCAATTGAATCCCAGAACACATTTTTGGAACCACAGCTGAGGTTATGGGGAACCACTGGAAAGGGTATGCCTCAGATAGTAACGTAGTCAAATATTTGAACTTTAGAAAGGTCACTCTGGGAACAGTGGAAAGGAAGAGCTGTAGGTGATCCAAAAATAGAGCAGGGGGACCACCTAAGGAGTTATTGTGAAAGCCCAGATGAGAAAAGATGAAGGCCTCCTCAGGGCAGGAGGATGACAATGTAGCGGAAAAGCTGACCTGTTCAACTATGGAACTGAATCCAACACAGGGTCTTCTTAAAGCACATGTAGGTTTGGTTACTCAGTATATTTGCTATAATATAGCTGCTAAAGGGAACTTTACAGGCGGTTTCTGGGATTGTGCTCTGTGTATTAAAATGGGTATTTATGTGTGGCATGAGTTGGCATAATTATGCTCTGAACCATCTTCACATAGAAGTGCGTGGGGTGCTTAGGTCCTGTTGTCCACTTCTATAAGCTATGCTTATTGTGTTTCTATGGTAACAACGCCTCTGCAGCTGCTGCTATTTCAATGTAATTGATTGAGACACCACATTGCAATTGCAGGGCTCCTGAAAGCTGTCCTACACTTGTTTCATAAAGGTGATTGCTGCTCCTTTAGCATCCATTCTAGTTGTAAAACAAAACAAAACAAAACAAAACAAAAAGCTAGGGTAACAGTTTCTTAATAAAATAAAGGCAAGTTACGTGGTTTCCTGAGGGGGAAAAAATACGTGGTTTAAAGAGCTTTAGAAGAGCCTGGCTTCCTGTCATTTGTCTGATTATCTGCAAATAGTCAGTCCCGCAAATATTTTTAACCTGGTATTTGGTACCAGTTTCTTACTGAGCTGGACTCCAAAGTTGTGTCCTTTAGCACTGACTTTCCTGGCCTAATGGATTCCTCTATGATCAAACTGATTTTTTAAAAAGCTACAGAATGGGACTTAGATACAACCACCCACTTTTTACACTTGATGGTGTCTGGAAGGCCCAGGCCAAATTGGGCACTACCGCAGCCTCATCCCACATGACCCAGAATAAGATACCCAAAAACTCCAACCAATAAGAATAACAATACTGTCCAATTTTCCCAGCACCATTTATTGAAGAGACTGTCTTTTTTCCATTACATGTTTTTTCCTGCTTTGTCGAAGATTATTTGACCATAGAGTTGAGGGTCCATATCTGGGTTCTCTATTCTGTTCCATTGATCTATGTGTCTGTTTTTGTGCCAGTACCATACTGTCTTGGTTATCACAGCTTTGTAATATAGCTTGAAATCGGGCAACGTGATAACCCCAGCTTTGTTTTTCTTTTTCAACGTTTCCTTGGCGATTTGGGGTCTTTTCTGATTCCATACAAATTTTAGGATTGTTTGTTCCAGCACTTTGAAAAATGTCATTGGAATTTTGATCGGGATGGCATTGAAGGTACAGATTGCTGTGGGTAGCATAGACATTTTAACAGTGTTTATTCTCCCGATCCATGAGCATGGAATATTTTTCCATCTTTTTGTGTCTTCTTCAATTTCTTTCATGAGTGTTCTGTAGTTCCTAGAGTATAGATCCTTTACCTCTTTGGTTAGATTTTATTCCGAGGTATCTTTTGGTTTTTGGTGCTATTGTAAATGGAATCGTTTCTCTAATTTCTCTTGCTACAGTTGCGTTGTTAGTGTATAAGAAAGTAACTGATTTCTGTGCATTGATTTTGTATCCTGCCACATTACTGAATTGCTGTATGAGTTCTAGTAATTTGGGGGTAGAGTCTTCTCGACCATTCTCTAACACCATACACAAAGATAAACTCAAAATGGATAAAAGACCTCAATGTGAGACAGGAATCCATCAAAATCCTAGAGGAGAACATAGGCAGTAACCTCTTTGACATTGGCCACAGCAACTTCTTTCAAGATACATCTCCAAAAGCTAGTGAAACAAAAGCAAAAATGAACTTTTGGGACTTCATCAAGATAAAAAGCTTCTGCACAGCCAAGGAAACAGTCAACAAAACAAGGAGGCAACCCACAGAATGGGAGAAGATATTTGCAAATGACACTACAGATAAAGGGCTGGTATCCAAGATCTATAAAGAACCTCTCAAACTTAACACCCAAAAAACAAATAATCAAGTCAAAAAATGGGCAGAAAATATGAAAAGACACTTCTCTGAAGGAGACATACAAATGGCTAACAGACACTTGAAAAAATGTTCATCTTCATTAGCCATCAGGGAAATTCAAATCAAAACCACATTGAGACACCACCTTACACCAGTTAGAATGGCAAAAATGGACAGGGAAAGAAACAACAAACGTTGGAGAGGTTGTGGAGAAAGGGGAACCCTCTTACACTGTTGGTGGGAACACAAGTTGGTACAGCCACTTCGGAAAACAGTGTGGAAGTTCCTCAAAAATTTAAAAATAGAGCTACCCTATGACCCAGCAATTGCACTCCTGGGTATTGACCCCAAAGACACAGATGTAGTGAAAAGAAGGGCCATATGCACCCCAATGTTCAGAGCAGCAATGTCCGCAATAGCCAAACTGTGGAAAGAGCCGAGATGCCCTTCAACAGATGAATGGATAAAGAAGATGTGGCCCATATATACACTGGAATATGACTCAGCCGTCAGAAAGGATGAATACCCGGGCGCCTGGGTGGCTCAGTCATTAAGCGTCTGCCTTCGGCTCAGGTCACAATCCCAGGGTCCTGGGATCGAGTCCCACATCGGGCTCCCTTCTCTGCGGGAAGCCTGCTTCTCCCTCTCCCACTCCCCCTGCTTGTGTTCCTGCTCTCACTATGTCTCTCTCTGTCAGATAAATAAATGAAATCTTTAAAAAAAAAAAAAAAGAAAGGATGAATACCCAACTTTTACATCAACATGGATGGGACTGGAGGAGATGATGCTCAGTGAAATAAGTCAAGCAGAGAAAGTCAATTATCATATGGTTTCACTTATTCGTGGAACATGAGGAAGAGCGTGGAGGACATTAGGAGAAGGAAGGGAAAAATGAAGGGGGGGAAATCGGAGGGAGAGAGGAACCATGAGAGACTCTGGACTCTGAGAAACAAACAGGGTTCTAGAGGGGAGGGGGGAGGGGGGATGGGTTAGCCCGGTGACGGGCATTAAGGAGGGCACGTACTGCATGGAGCACTGGGTGTTACACGAAAACAATGGATCGTGGATCAGCACATCAAAAACTAATGACGTACTGTATGGTGACTAACATAACATAATAAAATTTAAAAAAAAGAATAACAATACTGATAGCAACATTAAAGGCAGTGCACTACAGTGACAAATGAGCTGGACAAAGTGTCAAGAGATGAGGGCTCTTCTTTTCTCTTTGACCAACTCATTGCATCACCTTGGATTTTTTCCCTCTGAGTATACTTCTCCATCTGTAAAATGGGTATGCAAATGCCTGTAATACTTGCCTCACTAGAATATTTTGAAATAATTTCGAATACGTTTTCATATTCACAGAGCACTTTTACAGTCATTACCTCATTCATTCATGTGCTCATTCTCTCAACAGATATCACTGAGAACCTAACATGTGCCTGGCTTTCTGTCATGTTCTGGGGATACAGTAAGTGGGTCCTGCCCTCAGGAAACTGCTACTCCATTGGAGGACATAGATAAATAAAAGAAATTAAAGCACAGTGTAATAAATGTTGTGAGAGGCACAAGCGTAGGATGCTGTAAAATCCTTGTAATAGCTCTGTTAGACAAGCAGGGAAGCAGTGATCATCCCGATTTTACAGATGAGAAAACAGGTTCTACAAATAATGGGATCTGTCCAAGGTCACAAAGCTGGTTAATGGTATCCTGAGAACTTGAACCCAGTTCCCCTGACTTCTCGGTGTAATGCTCTTTCCAGTGCAGAACACTATGTCAAGAGTTTCCCAAAACAATCAAAGGGAATTCTGTGTACTGACAGTGCATAGCCAATGGAGAACATAGTCCTGACATGTCAACAGTTCTAGAGCAGGACTTACAGAAGAACTGGTTGGGATGTAAGCATGAGTAGAAGATATGCATACACTTGAAATCAATTGCAGAATCACATGATAAAATATCACATTGTATAGAGACTTGGTGATCTCTTGGGACTGTAGCACCATCAACCCTGAACAAAATAAATGAACTGGTATGGTCCCTATCCCACTGGAGGCTGAGGAGACTTTAGAGCAAAGGCTAAGGTTATTGACCTAGTCAAAAGCATATATTTTTGACTTGACTTATTTTACATTCGTATGTATCTTCAGGGAGTAATAAGCAAAAGGAAAATGGTAGGAACAAGAAAATGAGGAAAGACGAGAAAGACAGCAGAAGAGGGGAGGCCTTGACAAAGTCAGGGAAGATACTTGTCTCTAGAGGGAAAGAATGACTCTGGAATGAGTGGGAACTTTGGACAATAAATCACTGGTATTTGTGGCTGAGAAGGTTTAAAGGAATAGGCAGGGGACAGAGGTGTCCTGAGATATTCCTGAACCAGGCAGGGAGGCCCAGTTACAGTTGGCGAAAAGGAATGTATACTGTGGTTCTCCTTTTTCTGTAGCCCATGCCCATTCACCATTTTGTCACTTCCTTCATCATCATCATCATCAAACTAATACTTTAGGGCCCTTGTAATTTACAAAGCGTTTTCGAATGAATGTTTTCATATAATGCAGCAGTTCTATCAGGTAGGTATTGGCCTTTACTACAGTGCAGATGAAGAAACTGAGTCTCAGAGAGGTCAGAGAACTTGCCCAAGGTCACTCTGCCAGTAAGTGTAGGATGCCAGTGCTTATTGACTCCCGGTCTAATTAACAATTCTGAGATCACAGCAGATCCTAAATGTGTGACATTTTGATTGGCCTCTTCCTGAGGAAATTTTAGGGACTTGCTTTCATTTCATTAGCAACACATTTTCAAGTCATCTCTTAGGGTTGGTTGCTTCTGAAAAGATTTCCACAGATGGCTAACCCCATCTATTCCATTTTCAATTCTTATTATCCCAATCAGAGTGACACTGCCTGACCTTGTCCCCCAGTTCTGGAGACTCATCTTATAAGGCAGCTTGTAGCCTTCTGTCCCTGACTAACTTGCCTTCCAAATATAAGGTAGTGAAATTATTTTAATGATGAGTCTCGAGAATGCCCTCTGTTTCACCTTTTGTTACATGCTGTTTTCATTAATGATGCAGCTAGCCTGATGCTTGGAAAAACACAATTTAAGCTCTGTAATCTCTTTCTTGCCCCACTGACCACACTGAATAATTTCCAGCTCTTCCTTTTATGGTTTCTCCTCTGGTATTTAGAGACAAATATCCTGTCATTTACCAACTTTCTTCTCATCTGCACAGATCAAACTGTAGTAGTGGAGGCAGGATTGATGGCAGGGAGCTCGCGTCCTAAAAATGGCCAATTAGGTCCTGATTATAGGAGTCATATCTTGCACTGCATGAGGTCAGGCCATATAACTTTTATAAGTGCTTATAACATTTTTTTAAAGATTTTATTTATTTATTTGACAGAGAGAGACATAGCGAGAGCAGGAACACAAGCAGGGGGAGTAGGAGAGGGAGAACAGGCTTCCTGCTGAGCAGGAAGCCCGACACGGGGCTCGATCCCAGGACCCTGGGATCATGACCTGAGCTGAAGGAAGATGTTTAACGACTGAGCCACCCACGTGCCCCATGTTTTTATTATTTATTGTCAGATTATGGGATCTTCAGTGCTGTGCTAGCCAGCGTCTGACCTAAAGGCTTGTTCACAAAGATTCATCTCCATCAGCCTGACTGGGCAGAGGACCGGATGTAGAGGAAGCTGAAATACATACTAGAGCCCTGTGATTTTAGGTGCATACTACTCAGAAATCAAGCAACAATCCAGACTAATCATTGCATTCTAATCAGGGCTTTTGGGTGATGATAAATTCCCATGGGGGGGGTGGGATTCTGACTGATGAGGAGTGCATTTTTCCCCATCTCTCCTTTTACTGAAAAAAGAATCTTATAACACTTGATCAGGAAGCAACATGGCTACCTAAGCACAAACACAAGAGACTCCATCCCATTGTACTAGAACAAGCTGTGGGAACATGGCGTATTGTCAAAAGAGCCACAGGATGGTCTGGAGAGCGGGTAATAAAAACAAGCAGGAGGTTGATTTTGGAGGCTTTTGCTGCTGGTAACAATTTGGAAATTTTTTGGAGTCATTTTGAGGAGAGCTATAAACATGATCAGACTAGAAAGGTTGCAGGCCAGGGGGCTTGGGGAATGTATGAAGGAAGGCTTGCTAATTGTTTCTACGTTTAGGATGGAGTAGAACAGCATGAGATATTTATTGCAGACTAGATAAGAACTTGAAATCATAATAGGAAGCACTTGGGGAAAGTGTGCGGAGCCTCTGGGACACATTCATGACCGTTGTCATCCTTGAGCACCTACTATGAGTCAAACACTCCATTAGGAGATTTACATCCCTGATCTCATTATAACCACTGATCAGGATGGCATTTTGTCATCACCATTTTACACATGAAGGAACTATGGCTTGGAGAGGTAGGTAATTTGTTCAAGATTATAGCCAGCAAGCAAGAGATTCTAACATAATTCTGACGGACTCCATGGTCTACTCTGCTACTGTTCTAGAGAGGTTTTCACACTGCACCAAAGATCGTTTATTATCTTCCTCTTCTGGACACTGAAAGACTAGAGTAGCTGTGGGTTGGCCCAAGTACAGCTTTTTCTAGCTCTTTAATACCTGGGCAGAGATCAAGAACACCACGGCCCGGTTTCATACAGCTTTGCCTCCAGGAGCTTAAACTTTCTGTCAGAAATCCTGGATCAGTGGTCCTCACCAGAGACAAAAATGGATGAGAATCAGAGATTTTCTAAAATTCTACCACTTGCTGGCTTTTCCTCCCAGAATAATGTAAACTGAAAATGAAAATAAATGTCAGAAATGCTGAGATATAGGGGATATTACCTCAAAGTGTTAAGTTGCTTGGCCAAACATTCTGACTGGCTGAATAGCCTTACTTTAAAATCTGTACCACTTTCCTGATCCTGTCTGGGGTGCCAGTGACAACTGCCCAGTCAGAAGGAGCTTGCGAGAGCCCCGTGTTCATGGAAGCTATACAGACTGCTTCCAAGTGCTATTCACCAAGCACGTATCCAACCTGGAAGGCCATGATTGTGAGAGCACTTTTACTATTTCAGACATTCTCTCTCTGCTCACCCATTTAACAAAACCACTTCTGTTGTTTGCAGCAATTCTGTTCACAAATTGGTCAGCGATTGTGTTAGATGATAGCCAATTAAAAATGAGGAACTCTACAAACCCAAGTTTCCTGTGGCTTCATATGGGCTTGTGTGGAACTGAAATGATAGGTTCTTTCATTAGTTAGAAAATCTTCCATTCCCATTTCACTGCTCTTCTAATGCACTCAGCAGGCTTTTATCAAGGACCTACCATGTATCTGGCACTGTATCCAGCACTAGGGACACAAAGATAAATAAGACAATATTTCTGTTTTCAAGGACTTTACAGTGTAATTGGGTGCGATGAACACATACCCAGGCAAATGTAATAAAGATGTTACAGATGATGTTAAAATAATGCAACAACCAAACTAAAATAGCCCCTAAGTCTAACACGTGAAAATTTGAGCAACAAAATAAATTGCAATAGTACTGGATTATAACCCAACGTATAAAACAAATGCCCATAAGACCACACGGATATAAATAAATGTTTGAATAAATAAATGGGGAGAAGGCACAAATCTTCCTTACAGAAGAATTCCAATTAAAAATGTGAAAGGAATGGGAGAGATATAAGATTGCTACTAGAACACTCTAGTGATCTGTGCTGTAGGCAAGATATGATGGATGCCAAAGTTAATAGGTAAAATGGGTTATCTGCATAGCCTCAAAGTATCCCCCCCAGATATTTAGTAGTTACTGTGGTGGTGTGAACAAATGTCCACAAATTATCTGATGGTCCTACCTCCAGGAAGAGTAACTTCATTTCTCCCTTCTTGAGTGTGGGCTGGGCTTAGTGACTCACTTCTTATGAATAGAATATGGAAAGGGAAAGATAATAACTTTACATGGAGAAGCATGACATTCTGAAAAATACCCGACCAGTACCCTTCAGAAGTGTCAAGGTTATAAAAAACAAGGAACTGTCATAGATTGGAGGAAGCTAAGCAAACATGACAGCTAAATGTAATGGGGGATCTCGGATTGGATCTTGGAACAGAAAAAGAATATGGGTGGAAAAACTGGTGAAATCTGAATAAGCTCTGTAGTTGAGTTAGTAGTATTGTAGCAACGTAAATTTCTTAGTTTTGATGAACGTGCAGTGACTTTGTTAAGATGTTAACATTAAAGGAAGCTGAGTGAAGGGTTTATGGGAACTACTATCTTTGCAGCTCTTTTGTAAATATAAAAGCATTTCAAAATAAAAAGTTTTAAAATGTCACAGGTGCATGAAAATAAAACCAGTCTTTGAGTATTACTGGAGGGTTTTCCAGAGGAGGTAGGACTTGAGTCTTGAAAGAATAGTAGATGTTTGCTAGGTAGACAAAAAAAGGGAGGCCACTCCAGAGAGGACACTTTAGGTACGGTGAGTCCCTTGGGAAAGCTGTAGAGGTATAAATTAGCTAACTAGTTTGGAGAAACAAACTAGCTGCAGGATTTGGAATTTGCATTTCTTAGAGACACATTGTCCTAGATTTCCAACTCTTAACTAAAAGTGCTCTCCCTTCCAAGATCAGACTGCATGGAGGCATGTATGTTGAACTTCTTGGCTAGTTTCATTTTCTCTTCTGGGTATTTTCTTCCTCTACCTGTGTTTGCTCACTGATAGCGAGCGTCATTCGGGCAAGCAGAGATACTGTACACGTGCGAGAAATTAAAAGGGAAAGAGCTAGCAATGAAGCATTATTTATAATTTGAATAGGGTCTGTTGAATCTAATAGCCAAGTTGTTAAGCCAGCTCCTAATGCCTTCAAACAATTGTAAAAAGCTCCCCAGTTAGAACGGTCTGTTTGTTGGACTGATGTGGCAAGAACCATAATGGGGTTGGGGATAGAACGGGGGAAGAGAATAGAGCCTAAAGCAAATGAAATGTTCCAGGATACCCCATCCTTTCGGCCCACTCCCCTCAGACCTCCGCCTCCCACCCCACCCCCTGTTTTTCTTTCCCCAGCATATCTAACGAGTTGTTGGCAGGGAACATAAATGTCAGCTAAAGAACAGAACTATATTCTTTAGGAGTTGAGAGAGTAGAACATTTATTTCCAGAGGCTCAAATGGGAGATAAGACATAGGCTCCTGAGATGCTGAGCGACAGAGCTAGATGAGAGATGGGACCCTCTCCTGTTACAACCCCCAAGTGGCTTCTGAGGCAGGACAACCATTCATCATTCCAGGGAGATTTTAGGTACCTCTCTTGAAGGACAGCTTATGCCCTACTCTGTTTGAAGAAGTACAAATGGACAAAAACATGCCTGTGGTGGTGCAAAGGACAGAGATGATAAGGCTCTAGGCCTCAGGGAGAAGAAAAGAGGAACTGGAGGTCCCATGGTCCTGACTACCTCTACACCACCACCTTCTACTCATCTAACTAGGTCAGGTCTCCTTTCTTCTGAAGGTACGTAATCAGCACAGAGAACCCAGAGCTGGAGGCAGAACTGGAGACATGCCATTCCAACAGGAGAAGCCAATGTTAGGGAAGCACAGTGAAGTGCTAGAAAAAGAAGACAAAGCTATTAGAAGTGGGTAGGAGGTCTAGGCAGGACCAGGCCACCTCTGCCCCAAAGAAGGCTGACTCCATCCTTCTTCTACTGGTTACCCCTCTTCCCATCCCACCAGACTGCTGTATCCCAGGAGAGCTTTTGTTAAATAACATTTGTTTCTGCCAAGTAACTCTCCTTTCAGAGAGAAATGACTGAATCTGCATGCTTGTGGGGTGGTGGAGAAGGACAGGTGTTCAGTTTGACACGCTTAGGCAAAACTTATTTAGGGTGACCAGGGAGGGTCTCTTAGAAGAGGTGACATTGGGCGCCTGGGTGGCTCAGTTGGTTAAGCGACTGCCTTCGGCTCAGGTCATGATCCTGGAGTCCCGGGATCGAGTCCCGAATCGGGCTCCCTGCTTGGCAGGGAGTCTGCTTCGCCCTCTGACCCTCCCCCCTCTCATGTGCTCGCTTTCTCTCATTCTCTCTCTCTCTCAAATAAATAAATAAATAAATAAGATCTTTAAAAAAAAAAAAAAGAAGAAGAGGTGACATTGGTGTACAGACTGAAAGCATTTAGGATACTATTTGGCAGAAGAGCAGTCCAGGCTGAAGGAGAGCAAGTACAAATCCTAAAGATAGAAGTGTACCTGGCACATTTGTGAAGCAGCAAGGAGGCCATGAGGCTAGAAGCAGAAGTAGTGAGGGTAGAATGGAATAAGATCAGAGAACTAGCCATGGACTAGAGCCTCTGTCACTTCTGGGTCCATTTTTGGGGGTCATTATTAGGGCTTTGGCTTTTACTCAGAATGAAATGGGGAGCCGTGAGAGGGTTTTGAGTAGAGGAGTACCAGCCTTATTGACATCTAAAAAGGACCCACTGGCTTCTGTATGGATAAAATGTAGGAGAACAGCTTAGGAGGGTACTATGGGAGCCCACTTGACATCACCTAAGTCAAATAATTTGCCAGGACTCTGAGACAACGGGAATGGTTTGGAATCTAGTGCAAAAAATCCACATTCTATTATTTTAATCTAAAAACCTCAAAGAGATTCAGGAAATTGTTGCTGCTACTAGTGTGTGCAGCTCTGTTGTGTCATTCTAGATTGCATTCAGAGTGAATCCAGGGAGGAGGGCAGACAAGCATTAGATGATAGGAACATTAGGAAGAATTAACAAGTGTACTTTCCTTTAAAAAAAAGATTTTATTTATTTGAGAGAGAGAGGGCGAGAGAGAGAGCTGGGCTCAATCCCGCAACCCTGAGATCATGACTTGAGCCGAAATCAAGAGTCGGACGCTTAACTGACTGAGCCACCCAGGTGCCCCAAAGTGTACTTTCCTCATGAGGAGCTAGAATCTCATAGGATCTCGAAGTCAACATGTACAAAATGAACCATAATCATTCCCTCAAACTTTCTCCTCTTTTTTTTTTTTCACCTCGGTGAATTAAATCTCTATCCACCCAGGGCCCCAGCCAGCAAACTGGGTGTCATTCTAGGCTCTTTCTCCCTCCCTAACACATCAAATCCATGACTAATTCTTGGGATTTCTACCTGCAACGTATCTCTGGATTACAATTACTTATTTCCATCTTCAATATCAACTTCCTAGTCCAGGCTGCTTGAACCACAATAATTTTCTCCTCTCTGGTCTTTCTGTTGCTAATTCTTCATGCTCTACCCTCCCCAATTGAGTTTCCACCCTGCAGTCAGAAGAATTATTCTAAAATGAAAATCTGGTGCTTCCATAGCTCTTTATTGCCCTCAGATTAAAGTCTTCAGTTTTTTGCTTGACTTATAAGATCCTTAGGGATTTGGACCCTATTTGCTTTTGTTGTCTCAACTCCTGCAAAACCTCCCCCTCCACATGAGTTCTGCTCTCTAGGAATGCTCAGCCATGTTTTAACAACTGTGATGGTTAATTTTATGTGTCAACTTGGCTAAGCTATAGAATGCAGATATTTGGGCAAACATTATTCTATATTTTTCTGTGAAGGTATTTTTTTTTTAGATGAGATTAAAATTTCTATCAGTAGACTTTGAGTAAAGCAGATTACCCTACATAGCATGAGTGGGCCTTAATAGAAAAGACTGACATTCCCTGATCAAGAAGAAACCGTGCTAGCAGACTGCCCTCAGACTTGAACTGCGACACCAACTCGTCCCTGGGTCTCCAGCCTGCTGGTGTACCCTGAAGATTTGAACTTACCAGCCTCTACAACTGCATGAGCCAGTTCCTTAAAAATCTCTCCTTTCTCTCTCTCTCCCCACCCCACACACACCCTATTTATTCTGTTTTCCAAGAGAATCCTCACAATCCTCATAATACAGCAATCCAAATGCACTTTGTTATTAGACTTTGCACTTCCTTTTCTGGCTACCAGGAATGCTGTTTCCTTCCCCTTGCCCTTGTTCCCATTGGCATACTAATGTCTACTACAGGATTATGATAAGTTACCTCCTCTGTGACAACTTTCTTCCTTCTCCCCTCACCACAGACTTTGAGATAGGAGCTCACACCTCCAGAGCACTCTGGGCTTCCCCCTACCAAAACCCTCATCATAGTCCATTATTCTAATAGGCTTGTTTGCCCTTCCCACTAAATTGTGAGACCCATAAGGGCAGGAACTGTGTCTTACAATACCTTAGCAGCTAGTGTAGAGCCTGGCACACAGTAGATACTGAGGACTATTTGTTGAATCCATTCATCTATTTCATAATTATTTGTGGTATACCTATTGTGATAGTAAATTTTATGTACTCTTACTTGAGTGGGGCATGGGATGCCCAGATATTTGGTCAAACATTATTCTGGGTGTGTCTGTAAGGGTATTTACGGATGAGATTAACATTTGAATGAGTAAACTGAGGAAGGCAAATTGCCCTCCCTAATGTGGGTGGGCCTTATTTAATTAGCTGAAAGCCTAAATAGAACAAAAAAACCTGACCTTCTCATGAGTAAAAGGGAATTCCTCCTGCCTGACTACATAGCTGGGACATCAGTCTTTTTCTGCCTTTGGACTTGAACTGAAACATTAATTCTTCTTGGGTATTGAGCCATGGGTTTTTGGACTGGAACTTAACACCATCAGCTCTCCTAGTTCTTGGGCTTTCAGACTTGGATGGGAACTGTATCATCAGCCCTCCTGGGTCTCCAGCTTGCTGACTGCACATCTTAGGACTTGTCAGCCTCCATAATTGTGTAAGCCAATTTCTTATATTAAATCTCTTTAAATATATATTTACTCACGTAAATATATATTTACAATAAATTTCATATGTATATATGTATACACATAAATACATACATAAAATTTCCTGTTGGTTCTGTTTATCTAGAGAACTCTAGCTAATACACCTACGAAATGCCATGGCTTGTGCCAGATCCTGTGGAGATTAAGATGAATTAGACCATGTGTGTAAATATAAGGTATTTTTACTGTTATTAATATCATCATCTAGATGAGTTATAACCCTTGTATCAAAGAGCTCTCAACTTAGAAGGTGATACAGACTGTTACAACCTATTGGCCATCCAGCTGTGGGCACTTGTTAAATTTTGTCTTGCTTTTACAAGGAGGAAGATACTTACATTAAGACAACAAGCCAAGAGCTGTTTCTTGAGTGGTATGGAAGGATTGTACCATGCTAGTCATCCATCCACTCTTCTCAGACCCTCTTGTCATTCATCATGCTTAAGGTATCCAGGCAAGGCTAAGCAGTCTGGGTCACGAAGCAGGTAAAAGTCAACAGATTCAGTCATAAATACAGTCTGCTTAGGCCTTAAGGCCATTCTCACATATTGTTTCAGGACAGAGCAGAATGAAACTTGCATATAATGCTTTGGTTTGGCATAGGCTTTGAAATGATCTTTGGGATTTTTGGAAAACTGAAGGAGGCATACGGATTTGCACAGCCTGCTTTACTAGTAGAACTGACACTGTTGCAGTAAATTCTGGAAATCAAGGCTGAGCTTTTGAACATCAGTGACCCAAATCATCTCTTCACATAGTCCCATGATGCCAACTGATAGACCACTAAAGACCTTGACTCTGTTATGTTAACTACTTGGTCCTTGGAAACACAGACAAGAAAGAGGGGAGGAGAAATGGCATAAAGGATGGTAACAGATTATATTTCCCAAGATACTCCAGCATCAATATATTTACCCCATTCCACATGATCTTCTTACAACGTGACTGACACTCTTCTCACTAAGAGGGTTTCCTTCTCCTGAATATGGGTAGGGGTTTGTCACTGCCATGACCAACAGACTATGGCATAAGTAATGATATGTGACTTCCTTGGCGAGATTATAAAAACAATATAATTTTTTACTCTTTCTCTCTCTGCTATCCCTCTCTCTGCCTGTATGTCTCTCTCTACCTCTGCCTGCCTGCCTGCCTGTCTGTCTCTCTGTCCCTCTGGAGTTCAGCCACCATGTTGTGAGGAAACCCAGGCTACCTGGTTGTGTTCTGGTTGAGCATACCAGCTTGGCCATCAACTCATAGTCAGCATCAACCACCAGCCATGTGAGTGAGCAATCAAGGCCTCAGATAATTCTAGTCACCAGTCTTCCAGCCGAGGCCCCAGGCATTGTGGAGCAGAGACGAGTTATTCTCATTGTACCCTGTCTAAATTTTTGACCCACAGAGACCATGAGAGATAATAAATGATTATTTGTTGTTTTAAGTCACTAAGGTTTGGAGTAATTTGTTTATGCAACACTAAACAATTAATACAGGAGCCAAAGGCCCAGATGCTGGAATGAATGCAGAGAAATGGTGCCTCCTCTAATTCAGCAGCTTCATTAGTCTAATGGAGCTGACACTTAGTATTTTTTTTTTTCTGGTTGAAGAAACTGTCTTAATTAATGAACTCTACATAACAATATGATGTCTGCATGATGATTACTGAAAGTTAATATAGGAATTTTCAGCTGTGGTATCTCTCAGACTAGTTTAGCAGTGAAATTACAATAGACAGGGTAGTCATGGAGGCCAGTTGGTATGATTGATTGGCGTTGGCCTTGGACCCTGGGCACCTGGGTTCTCATGTTGTATTTGAGCCTATGTGCGTGACCACAGCTAAGCTTCCTAGCTTTTTTGATCCTAGGTTTATTCAGTTACAAAAAGGGAATAAGGCCATTTGCTCTGCCTTCCTTAGAAGGTTTGTGTGAAAATCAAAAGCAACAAAGAAAGTGAATATACTAAAAGACCATGAAGCACTATGTCTGGTAATTTTTCTTAAATAAATTAATTTGTATATACTTCAGAATTAATGCAAATTTAATGAGGGGAAAGATAAATGCCACCTAATATATTTTATTTTTTTAATATGATGCATTTTAAAATACCAAATAGTTAGATTCTGCAATACTAGTGGTAATTTTTTGAAAGCCCTGTCTATATCCATCCTAAATATAATCTATTTCCATGTCTATGACCACTACCCTTAGGGTCAGTGCTAGCCCTTATGACTTCTTTGTGTGAATTAGAACACAGTACCTCTTTCTCCAGAAGGGCAAAGCCTCTTACCAAGGCACAGACTTGGTGACTAGAGTACAGACTAGATTTCAGCTCCCATTTGGCCCCTTAGCCAGGCACCCTTGTGCAGTAAACAACCTGAACAACCATATTCAGCCACCCTTACTGTCCTCATTTAAACCCATGGGATCACACCTAGATTATGACAATAGATTTTCAGTATACTACCTGATCCTGCCTCTGTTTGTGCTCCCCCTCAACTCACCATACATGCTTCTGCCAGAATATAAATCTGACCATGGCATTCTCATGCCTGAAATCTTATGATGGCTCACTATTTCTTAGAGAATGAATTCCTGATTCCTTGGCTGAACACAAAGGGTCCTCCAAGAGCTGAGCCCTATCCTCCAGACTTGTCTCTGTGCCTCACACTCCAAGTTCCCCATCAAAATTTGTAGTTCTCCACATGCTTCCTGCTGTTTTATGTTTCTCAGCCTTTGCTTCTACTGATTCCTCTGCATAGACTGCCTCATAGGCTCACACCTCTTCTCTCCTTTTACTAAATCCTATTCATTTTTAAGGTTCAGTTTGGTGTCACCTCTCCCAGAAATCTTCCCCTTGACAATTCAGCTTGTGCTAAGGAAGGCATGAGGATGGGGTGTTCCTCTACTGTGTTCCCTTAGCCCCCAGTGCATAGCTTTACCTCTCTGCCACCATGATAGAACTGACCACATGGAATGTCAATGTCTACTTAATGTCTCTCTTCCCCACCAAAGATCAGTGAAGGTAAGAGCTGTTTCTTATTTAATATTTAATCTCAGCAACTAGCAGAATGCTTGGCATATATTCTGAGCTCAAGAAATGTGTATTGAATGCATGAGTGAATGAAGAAACATAGAATGCTAGCACAGAATGGGATTTAATAAATTATCCGGTCCAATTTCCTTATTAAATCTGCAAGAAAACTCAGGCCCAGATTGGGCAGATAGCTAATGAAAGTCACAGAGCTAGTTAAAAATTGAACCAGGCTGAGGATCAAAATTCCTTTCCTCCCTATCTTTCCATTTTCCTACACTGGCCCTAGACTGATTATCTCTTAAATATCCAACCAAATAGACAGGTACTTTTCTTGAAAGAATTTTCACTTTCTAAATCTCTGTTCAAATGCTTTTCTTCCCTATTTTCTGGCAAATACCATCTGTCAACTGGTATTTTATGTGAATGGAATAACAGAAGGTTTGTGCTCTTCGGAAAGTGTTAGAAGTTAATACTTCCCGCTGTGATCCATATTTGGTTGCTTAAAGAGAAAAAGTCTTTTTCAGCATGAATAAGGAAAAATCAACTTGAAGCTTAACTAATTCTTTTACAAACTGTGACTGAGTTCGAGGTTGCTTTGATCCTCATGAAACCTTTTTGGAAGTGTGACATGTCCGTTCTTTTTTTATATATATAAACATAACTCTATCCCCCCAAAGATATCAGGACAAGAGATTAATAACATTATTAGCTTTGGAGTCTACTGAAGAAGTTACAAGGGAGAAATGGATGGTGTACACACCATAAAAACTAAACTTCTACGTACATTTAACAATGGTTAAAATAACAAGGCAAACAACAGATGAGAAAAAGTTATCAGCAAATATGACAAAGGGTTAATATCTATATAATCTAAGAAGTTCATACAAGAAAAACATTAAATACTCAGTAGGTAAGTGGACAATGGAGGTGAACAATTTATAAAAGGAAGTGCTATTAGTAAGCAAGCATACAGGAAAATATTGAAACCCTCTAGCAGTCAAAGAAATAAAAAAGAAAACATTAATGAGGTGATTTTTATAGCCATTCAATTATTCAAAACCAAAATGTTATTGACTACCCATGATGTTTGTAAGGCTGTGATAAAATTGGCATATGCCTGTATCACTGGTGGCAGTGTAGACTGGAATAAACATTTTGGATTTGGATCCTACTTCTGAGAATTCAACTTCATGAAATAATCCAAAAGGAGAAAAGAGACTATAGTCATAAAAATGTCCATTTAAGTATTATCTAAGGTAGAAAAATAAGAAACCACCTAAATATTTAATAAAGGTAAATTATCTGGTAAAGCAGTAATTATCTAAATGATGAGACATTTATGCAGTTATAATTATGATTTGGAAGATAATGTAAATGGCACAGAAAATGTTTATGACGTAAGAAATGAAAAAAGTATAAAGTAAGAACATAATTATAGTACAATCATGGTTATGAAAACTATTTTGTTGGTGTGGACCCTATTCCCCTGTCTTCATGTTCCCATGAGAGAGCTTTTGCTCTACTCCCCAGGAAGAAGTAGCATCAGAGAGACATTTTAAGGCATTCTCTTCTTTTTTCCTCTTCTAGGGAAGAAAAATTATGTATATGATTAACAAGATAGGGAGAGGATCACTGGATACATGCATGCATATGTTTCTTGCTTGCTCTCTTTGGGGGCCCTTGTTCTTCCCTCTGACACTGCTTCTGTATGTGGTGAGGGCAGCTGGCTCAGGGCTCAGAACCTAGCTTCTACAGGTAAGACTGGACGTCTCCCTTCTTTTTGTTCTTTGACTCCTGCTCATCCAGGATATATGTCAGGGCATGACCTTCCGTGTGGCTAACTAGGTAATGCTTGGTCTACAGACCGAACTCTCATGTAAGTCCCTTGACATAGACTTGAGAGAAAGTGGTATGGAACCTCCATTTTGGCAACCAGTCCAAACCACTTCTTCCAATCTACCTTCACCAACTATAGACAAATATATAATTTTCACCTGATTCCTATGTCTGTTTCTCAACTGCTTTCAGAAAGAAGAAGAAGAAAAAAAAAAAAAAGCCTGAGTAATGAGCTCCCCCAACCCCAACACAGGTGCCTGTGGGCCTAGAAGGGAATCTAGCAAAATGAAACCCATTTGCTTTATTGGGGAGATAAGTGTGGTTGTAAATTCTTTCCCTTTCTTTCATTTGGTTTTCCATTTATCTTGTTTGAGATATGAATAGCTCCAAACTCCAGGCAGGTAGTAACGACTTCTCCTGGACTTAGTCCAGGTAATGCTTTGTGACTGGCATACACCCAGGAGCCACTTTTCTAAGGTTTCTGTAAGCTTCGTGGGGGCATGGATGATCTTATATTTCCCAGACGTAGCAGTCAAAAGATCATTCACTGGTATAAGAGTGGGAACCACACACAAGCTGGAGTAATGAGAATATTGCTCTTCCCGAATATTTTAAAAAAGCTAATCTGAGAGAATAAAACTGATGTAGAAACTGACCGGCAATGGAGAAAAAGAGCATATTTCGGGGGTGATGAAGTCCTGGTTCCAGTCATTGCTGACAACTAGCTGTACTCCTTCTTCTTTTATACTTGGTAACCTTAACCGATAAATTCTCATTTTTGCATAAACCGGCTTGAGTTGGAATCTACTCAGAGTTCTGACTGCTGCAGATGGAACCTGCATCTGTGAAACCGTGTCCCATCAAGGGGTGCTTTTGTGGCAGTAATGAAGCTGCCTTGATCATCATCCCAGGGGTGTTTCGGAAGGTGGAACCAAATTATGTCATTAAACTTAATTTCTGTGAGACAGAGACTATTCTGCATATAATCCATAAGAAGAAGTCATATTTTAAATAATCTCAACACCAAGTATTATTTTAGAAGATTAAATCAAAATTGTTCAAAATCACTTGCTGTTGTGTTTCATCAACTCTGTTAGAATCACAGCAGGTATGAATGAGTAGCAAATTCATGAATTGTGCATTAGTCTATATCTTTTCCCCAAGGCTAATTGTTTGCTTTATTTTTTCTTCTATTAGAGCTGTCAGTGCACAGTGATATATGGTAAGCCTTGCATCTTGATGAAAAGCAAAAAGAAAATTTTAAATGTGGGTATAATTATACAATGCCACGGAGTTTGTTTCTTTTTCCTCCCCACTAGCTCTCATCAAGGCAAGAGTTTTGGGAAATTAACACAATCAGCTTTGGGAATAAATATGTCAACAAACAGAGTTTATGTGTCTGCTGACTGCTGTCCTCATGAAGAACATTATCCAGAGTTGGTCTTTAACTATTGGGTGGCACAAAGGTTGTGTTGTGTTTTGGGGGGAGGGGGGTGGGTGTGGATTTGGGTGTAGGCTGTTTTCCAAGCTGAGAGCTCCCTTTTCTAACCTAAATGGCTGTGCGTGATGATTATGGACTCTGCACCTGGAGACAGGATCCCTTTCTCTCCTTGGCACGCTGGGGATGCTTAGCTCGTACCAAGCCTGCCAGATAAATCCTTGAGATGGCAGTCAATATTTACTTTGCCTGGGGTCAAATTCTGTTTCCCTTTTACTCTAAGTAACATTTTAGAATACAGAGAATATTGGCAACAGCCAGGACCTCCAGAACTAATTAATACTGTCAACCACATATTGATGTAAACTCCTCCTCTGTCTCCATTTTGTAAATGAATGGGATCAGGTTCTAAATAACTCCTTAGGTACCACGGAATGAAAAAAAAAAAAAAAAAAAGACAATCACGTGTCTATCCCTCAAGATCTTTTTGAAAGTTTCATTTCAATACAAGTTTTATTTCCCTTTCCTTTCCATGACTGTCTCATTAAAAAAAAAAGACATTAGTATGTGTTTTGCTCTCTAATCCGTTGCTCCTCTTTCCATAACTATGACATTGACCTCAAGCCACTCTCCAGAACTTTGACTCATTCTGTTTTATTTTCCTCCCAGATATTATGCATCTGTTGAAGACTGAAGAGAAAGTGTAATCTCTCTGGGTAGTATATGTGTCAAGGGATATATATAGGCCGACAGGAAAATTTATAGACATCCTCTTAGATTCTGGCTATTAGTGAACAAAGGCATCTACGATGCCAATAAGCATGAGGCAAAGGTTTGGATTTCACATCAGGGGGACTCTGACTCAGTCAAGACTGTCATGTGCTTAAAATACAGATGAAGGTGGTCAACAAAAAATAATAAACCTTCATAAAGTGTGAAAGCATAGAAATGTGTAAAGTGAATTTGCTAGTTATGGATATTAGAAAGTGATTGCATTTTATCATAGCCTAATTATTTCTGTATAAACTTGACAGTTTGGGAAGCATCTTCATTATAATTGAGCAAGATCAGCATTTTTATCACATCATTTCTCTCCTCCTATTCATAACAAAATTCCTAAAAATAGTTGTCTGTACTCATTGTCACTTCTTCGCCTTCCATTGTCTCCTCAATTGACTTCCAACAGGCTTTCACCAAGCATTCTTCAGCAACCACCCTTATTATATTTCTTCGTAACCTCCATCTGGCTCGGTTTGCTGGCCAAATATCAGGTATCATTTTGCTTAATCTTTCAGCAAAATTTGACATGGTTTTCCACTTCCCTCCTGCCTTGAAATGCTTCCTTCGGAAGCACCACTGTCTCTTACTTCTCCTACCTTACTAGCTGTTCCTTCTCAGTTCCTTTGTTGGTTCCACCTAATCTGCTTAATCTCTGAATGTAGCAGTAGCCCAGGTTCAAACCTGGAACCTCTTTCCTTCTTAATATACACTTTCTCCTTTAGGAGGTGATTTTCCATTTCCGTGGCTTCCCAAACCATCATTACACGAAAATTTGCAAATGTCTGTCTCTCCATATCTAAGCTCTGAGCTCCAGACACATATATTTAACTGCTGACTTGACATTTTCATTTAAATATCCAATAAGAATGTCAAACTTCACCTGTCCACAGGAACTTACGATTCTTCCCCCCCAAACTGTGTCCTCTCGTCTTCCCTATGTCAGTTGATGTCAATTTGAACCTTTCACTTGATCAGGCCTAAAAACCTCAGAATCTTCCTTGGCACCTCTCTTTCCCTCACACACCATATCTAATCTGTCAAGAGACTTGGTTGGCTCTGCCTCCAAAACATACCCCAAATCTGAACGATCCTCTCTCTCTCTACTGAAAACAATCAGGACCTAAGCCAACATAATTTCTTGTCTGGATTATTGTAATAGCTTCCTAACTGCTCTCTGTTTCCATTCTTGTCCACTTACAACCCATTCTTTGCATAGCAGAGTTATCCTTTTAAAACCGTAAGTCAGATCAAATCACTTCCTTGCTTAAACTCCCAATAGCTTCCCATCATACTTAGAATAAAACCCAAAATCATGGCCTAGAAGGCCATCTATGACCTTGCCGTATCTCCCACTGCTTTCAATTTTCCTTACTCGGTTCCTGCCTATACCCCCAACATATTAAGCATACTCATCTTAGAGTCTTTGTGCCATCTCCTTCTATATGGAAAGCTCTTCCCCCAAATCTTTCCATGGCTGGATTCCTTATTTTATTCAGGTCTCTGCTCAGAAGTCCCTGCCTCAAAGAAGGATTCACAGAACATTCTATCAAAAAGACAGTCCATCTGTTCTATCCATCCCTCTCTATTCCCTTATTCTGCTTTATTTTTTTCATAGAACATACTATCCTCTGAAATACTACATTATATTATTTGTTTATATATTTATTGGCTGTCTCTCTACTTAGACTGTAAGCAACATAAGGCAAGGGCTTTGTCTTATTCACCATGACAACCTTAGTACTGAGCATGAAATAGGTACTCAGAAACACCTGTGGGATGAATAAATCAGACATCCTATTTTACACAAGAGAAAACTAAGGCATGAGAGGTTAAGTAATCTTGTCCAAGGTCACGGAGACAGAGTTTTATCTTGAAGTCATATCTCCATGGTATTTACCCTGTTTGAAATTACCTGCTGGTATTTACCCTGTTTGAAATTACCCATACACCAAGATCTTTCATTATAAATACCAGCAATGTACTGCATAGCACAAAGCAAAGCCCAGCAGAAGAGCTAGCAATAAATTTCTAGTGCAAACACCAATAGATGACATTTAAGTTAGCTTTCCAAAGACAAGGCTGTCACTGAACCCAAACTTCAACTGATGATGATTGGATTTCTCCTTGGACATGTCCTGTTTTTAATGGATGGGTTAATTACAAATAACTCATCTTTTCAGATTGTTCATTGCTTAAAGAAACTGAGAGACAAAGCCAGCATCCTTGCTGCTGTCTGCAATAAATGGGAGTGAAGCTCAGACCTCCAGAACGGCACATTAATTTGACTTTTTAAAAATAGGGACCGACAACTTTAATAATTCAAGGCATAGATGTCTCTATCTTTACACATGAGCTTTTTTAATCTTTGGAGACTAGGATAGAAATCATTTCTTTAGTACAAAGTAAAATAAAGTTTTATTTAATTGCAGTTTTTTGTGGATAACTCTGCCTCATGGTGCATTAGTGCCAAAAAACTTTTTTTCCCCCTGAGAAAAAGAATGCTCTGCAGTCCTAGGTCTGCACCATTGTCCATAAAATGTCTTTCAATGTGTACAAAATTCTCTTATATCTCATTCATTTTTGGATCTCTTAGGTATCAGTCTTCAGTTATTTGTCCCTTTGAATGCAAATATCCAGGGCCAGACTCCACTCCTTTCTCAACCAGCACCATGCTTTAAAGGGTCTGTGAAATCCAAAGGGATCTATTTTATCCATGGTGCTTTGATGGTATGAGTGTTGGCAAGGAATCATTTGTATCTGTAAGTGGTAAATGTATGGGCAAGATCTTCAACTCTTTTGATGAAATTCGTCAGTTAAGAATTTTTTGGAGATGGAAGGTTGACATTAGCGTGTTTCCTCCTGGATTGACCTCTATTTATAGGACAGAGCCAAACACTATACTGAGTGAAGGGGAAACATGTAAGTTTGTGTGTGGAGAGAGTCTTGGGCTCGACTTTGGAAGGGAAGCTACCAACTAGAAGCATAAAGTCAAATTTTAGATCTTTGGTCAGCAATAAGATTATTTGAACAGGCTTTCAAACTGACTCATCCTTGGAGCCCACCTTGAGTTTTTTTTTCTATTTTAGAACAGGACTGTTAAGAGTTTTGGAGTCAAGAGAGCCCTGAGTTTAAATCCCAGGTTACTGGCTATCTGCCCATAGCCAGATTATGTAATCTTTGTGTCTCCATTTGCTTACCTGTAAAATGGAGATAATATTAGCTCCTGCCTCATAGGGTTTTTGAGGATTAAATGAATTGATGTTTGTAAAATGTTTAGGGTAGTACCTGACATGTAATGCAACTCAGTAAATGGGAGCTATTGGTGGTGGTGGTGGTGCTTCCCTTAAGTGGTGTTGTGCTGTATCTTTGGCACTTACCAGTTATGGAACTTCAGGCAGGTCAGTTCACATCTCTGGGTCTCCATTTCCTCACTGTTCAAATAGGGATAATAACAGCACCTACCTGAAATGGTTGTTGTGAGGATTACATAGAATAATCCACGGAAAGCTCTTAGCAAAGTATCTGGCACGCTGTAAATAGACAGATATATGTTGATATTATTCTTGTTGCTCTTCTTTTTTTCAAAAGATTTTATTCTATTTATTTGTCAGAGAGAGAGAGAAAGAGAGGGAGAGAGAGAGAGAGCAACAAGCAGGGGGAGTGGCAGAAGGAGAGGGAGAAGCAGACTCCCTGCTGAGCAAGGAGCCCTATGTGGGACTCGATCCCAGAACCCTGGGATCATGACCCGAGCCCAAGGCAGACGGCTAACCGACTGAGCCACCCAGGCACCCCCTTGTTGCTCTTCTTGACCAACCCGCATCTTTTCTCTGAAATAAGGAATCTCTTAATAGGGAAAATAGAGGGATACGAGGGGAGAGAATCTGAGTGCATGGTGTCTGTATACAGACAAAGGTGAGGGATTGATGAAGCATCAAATATCATGACACAACCACATAATTCATACATAGGAAGAGAACAGAAATTCAATTAAAACACTAAAATACATTTTTATTTTCACGTTGTAGGAAATGACAACATAATGCATCAAATTTGATTAAGAATGAAATCAAGAGGGCGCCTGGGTGGCTCAGTCGTTAAGCGTCTGCCTTCGGCTCAGGTCATGATCCCAGGGTCCTGGGATTGAGTCCCACGTCGGGCTCCCTGCTCCGCGGGAGGCCTGCTTCTCCCTCTCCCACTCCGCCTGCTTGTGTTCCCTCTCTCGCTCTCTCTCTCTTTCAAATAAATAAATAAAATCTTAAAAAAAAAAAGAATGAAATCAAGACTAGAAATTATTCCACAAAGTGACAAAACTGGAAGACTTGTTAACAATAATTAAATTAACTCCCCCATCCCTTTTTTGGGAATTGAAACTCTTGTCTGCTTTGAAGTTACTGGGAGTATTTGATCTACTTATGTGCCCACCGGCACAACCTCGTTATTCTCTGTCATCCTACTACACAATCTTCACATGTACTCTTTGAATCCTGTCCATAGATCAGTTTTTCCCAAACTAGGTACTCAGTCTATACACACTGAGAAAACATTTGCTGTTTGTGCCATATATGAAAAAAACTATTCAGTACCCTCGATCACAACTGCAATTTCTGACTAAAAATGAAATACAGAAGAAATAAAAAGGATAGATCTAAAATAGTCAAGTCTAATCAATTGAATAGTCTTAGAAATTGAAAGCTGGATAACATCTTCGTATGTGTCATTTATTAATGCCCTAAATGCCCTTTAATTGTGTTTAGATGACTTTTAGAACCTGTACAACAACAATAAAAATAGGAGCTGTACAACAAACATTCTAGACAGACTGCGTGCTGATTCTGATCAGTAGCATAAATCCCCAAATAGCATAAAAATATTTCCAAATACCCAAATGGCTGAGTTCTAGGGCTGGCGGGCCTTTAGAAATCTTGCAGGATGTAGTTCATGGTTTAAAATAACATATTTTCCTAAGAGTGATGGAAAATTGGATCTACCTAGCTTTCTATAAAGCCAAATGTAAAGTACTCAATTCCTATTTAAAATATTTTTCTAGGAACTTCTATTCCAAATACCTATTCCTGAGTGCTCAGATGTATTTATGGTATTGATTTTTAGTAAGAGTAGTTTTACAGGAAACTGGTGACCCAACAGACTCAAGTTTTTACATGGTTTTTGATTCTGTTGTTTGTTATTGGTTTTTGATCTTTGCAACTGTTTAGAAATAGAAAACCAAAAACAAAACAGAACGGGTTCAGGTAGCTTAGGTAAAATTTAATTGGATCATAACCCAAGTCACAAGTCACAAGTCATAACTTAGCAGATGCTCAAAACAATCTTGGGAGGTAACCAAAAGGGTTTGATTTCAAATAGTTATTTTTTAGTAGTTAATAACCAGTTTGTAGGAGCTCTATTTACCTCTAGCCAACTCTTTGTCTTTTTTTGTTCTAAATTGCTTTTTATGTAGAAATAGAAGTGCTTACTTTGGGGAATCTCATGATTTTTTTTTAATTGATTTTTATCTGTATTTATGAAGGAGGTGAATGCTTTACCAGAAAACAAATGATTACTGAAGGGGATCTGTATGGATTCCCAGAGCTGCAGTAAACTCACTGGTGGTAATAAATTGTGGTTCCTAGCTTTGATATTTTTGGGGTGGGGGGCTGATTATTGTTTACAAGGAAACATCACACTTTAATGACTGCTTTTTAGTGGCTATCACTGATGCGGCCATTTAGGAAGGACAGAAATATTTGTTACGTATCTTTATTCACACATTTTACTTTTTCATTGTCAAATGATACATGGTGCAGTGAATACATCATGGATGTAATACTACCACCTCTTGGTTATGTAAATGAGGTTTTCCGCAGTCATAATTCTCTGTGTTCAAATTGGAAAATGCAAGTGCTTAAAAGTCGACCAAGCCTTTTCTCTTTTGCTTTAGCAAAAATAGTTGTAAATAAATATCTATGCATGTGTGGATGCTTTCAGAGCCTCTATAATATAAAGTGCATTATCTATGCACTAAAAGATATCTGTGCTTATGAAACAAAAGTGACAGTGACATTTTGTGCTAAAGCGTTCCAGAAAATATTGTTCAGACTTGGAATAAGTTTAGAGTGTCCTTTATTCAATCAAGATCAAGTTAATTTAATCTGTGCCTAAGTATAACCTAAAGCATAGAAATCCAATCATTTTCTTTTTTCTTTCTTTTTTTCCAAAGAGCATTCCCTTCTCATTTTAATCAATTTTAATCACTTTAGCAAGGTATTAGATAACCAGATTACAGGCTAGGAAAGCTGGCATTTTCTTATTAGGGAAGGTCTGAAACCTTGCCTGAAAGTGCCCCAGGAACATAAAGGCTAGATAACTAATATTTTTTTCTCTCACCCAGGTAAGGAGGAGCTTATGAAGACAGCATGCTGGGCTATCTTCCCGCAGTTCGGTGGATGCTAAGATCAATCCCCTATTTCAACAAAAATGGCAAGACCTAACCACGGTGTTACATCAGTACTGCCATCCGGGTAAATGTTTTACTCTTTTAATAACAGCTCTCATTTCTACCACACTTTATATTTTACCCAGCCCCCCTCCCCCCGCCACCATCTACCAGCTCACATGATCAGATAGTCAGTTTCCTTGACTGTGGGAGCACCCAATGCCATCATGAAGGACCCACTGCCTTTTTGTCTGTCCGGTAGTCAGTGGCACTCTTATTCAAGTCAAGCAATAATATGAATATGCTGTTGCCCAGACACAAAGGTGACCCCGCTGACACCGTCAGCAGGATAGATATACACTTGGCAACTGGTGAGGGCAGTAAGGATTGTCATATACTTCTGCTTGCCTGTTTCTCCTGGCAACCAAACACTGGCCCAGGACTGAGGACAGAGTGTGTGACTCTAGAATGGGTTATATTCTATGTAAAAGCTTTAGGGAGAAAACCCAAATATCTAAACTGGAATAGACCTTAGAGAACATCTCGTCCAACTCTCTGTTTCTAAAAATGGAAAAACAAGAGTCCTCGGAGTAGACGTGAACAGGTCACCCAGCAGGTGGGTAGCCGAGCAGGACCAGAAGCCTGGTCCTCCAAATGCAAGGCCAGTCCACTTCCACTCCATCATGCTGTCTCTGGGCTCTGCAGTTCTGGCTGCAGCCTTCAGGTAGCTTCACTTGTGGAAGCTGAGATCTGATTCCTTCAGAGTAGCCTTCCAGTTGCCAGTGGTAAAGGCTTTTAGGCCACACCTCCTCACTCCATGCCCCGATCAGTGAACCCTGTTGGTTTCAGGAAATGATTATAGCTACAGGGGCAGCTTCTAGGTCAGGGGTACTTTTCAGATCTAGGACATAATCTCTTCCAGGGTGAGAAATAAATGGGTACACCTCAAATGACAATCTCAGGCAATTCACCAAAGAGGAAGTTGAAGAACATGGCCTATACCCTTTACCTAGCCAATGGAGAAACTGTCACCTAGAGAGAAGGGAAGAAGTGTCTTGCACAAAGTTTCACAGCAGGACTGTGGTCCTTTGGAGGCTAGTGCTTTTCCTGCAGCAAGTTGATACCAATATCATTGTTCATAACTGACAGGGCAGTGGGGAGAAAGAGTTTTTAAAGAGTGAAAGAAAATTTGAGTCTAGAGGGTGCCCCATAGAGGCTCAGTAACCCCAAAGGGATAGTCATTATGTAAGGTGACAACTGGAAGAGGGGATACTCATTTTCTTAAACCGAATTTCCATCCAGTAGCAGCTTTGTCTGCTTCCCACTGTTCTCATTGACCAGCTTGAGACCTGAATCAGTATTGTGCAGAATTCAAGATATCCAAATAAGTTAGCACCCCAACTACACTATGTTCTTCTGGCCCAGCAACTAGTACCTGGCCCCTGAACTGTGGAAGAACATGGCACATTTGTTAGAACAACTCAGTTTCTACAGGCCACAGAAGCAACAGAGAGGCTCAGGAAAGGGAATACTGATCGCTCCTGTTTCCTGCTGTAATTTTGCATTGACCTCTGAGGCAGCAATTATGGCTGTGATTGTGATGCAGGGAGGGACTCTATCTGTTATTTGGCACCCATACAGAGTTGGAAAGAGAAGAGCTTTGAACTTCAGGTAATGAAGGTCTCGGTCAGTCAGTTAATGTGAGACATTCTCATTCGCTCAGCAGCCAGCTTATGGACAGAGGCCGTGCAAGGCCAGCCAGAGCACATTGCTTTCATTAAGAGAGGATGGGCACATAATGCTGTGGAGGAGGTGGCCTCTTGGGGCACAACGTGGGCCTAGGGCACTCTTCTAAACCCACATGTTGTAAATGTCATTATTGCATTTAATGGTCCCGGAACAGGCAAGAGAGAGACGTGTGAGCATACGTGTGAGCAGTGTAGGAGGTATGTGTGAGAGCATGCTCTGAATGATGTGTGGAAGTGTGATGTTGTGGGCCTGCGTGTGTTGTGTGTCTGTGCATGTCCTTTGGGGTTTGGGTGAAGCCCCGTGAAGAGGTAGGAGTTAGAGGGTGTGTGCGGTATGTTTGGTGAGGGGGGCAGGGAGGGGAACATTCCACTCCCCAGTGGTCCAGCTAGGTGAAGAGGATGGTGACTTCGTGTCCAGCAGTGGGATGGCTGAGGGGCCCTGAGGCACCTGATATTTGGGGTTTCTGGGACTCTACAGCCATGCATCCTCCTAATCAGAAATTCTGGACTTTTCTTAGCTTGCAGACTACCGATAACAATAATAGCTAGAGTTTGCTGAGCATTTACCGCATACCGGGTACTGTGCTAAACTCTTTCCAGGTAGGAGTTGATTTTATTCCTATAACAATGCTGGGACATAGGCACTATTACTGTCCAGTTTCCGTGGATGAGGAAAGTGAAGCACAGAGTGTTTAAGTAACTTCACCAAGGCCACCCAACTAGTAGATGGCAGAGCCAGAATTTGAGTGCAGGCAACCTGGCTACATAGGCCCTGCTCTTTGCCACTCTTCTCTCCAGTCTCTTCTTATCGAAGCCCACTATTCTGACGACCCCAGCCCTCTCCTAGTATAGATGAGGATATGGAAGGAGAGCAGAGGCAGCTGGCCTTGGGCCCCAGTGGTCCCTGGTAGAGCCTGTCGTTCACATGCGCTCTGCTCCTTCCTTCATGCTGGGCAGCCAGTCTCCTTGGGGGAGGCATCTACTCCATGAGTACCCCACACAATTCTGGCCCAGCTACCATGAGCAGCCTTTCTTTCAGGGCCTTGAGCACAGTTGGTCAGGCACAGAATCCCTTTGCCAGTTTGAAGGCAAATGGAATCATTCCATTTTGTTTCTCTTAAGCCATTGATGTTGTGAATGGAGGTCTCTTTGGCTTAAAGCTGCACACATATGCACCTTTCAAAATACCATGATATATCAGCCTTGGAGTATTAGGGGGAAAGTGAGTTTGACAAATCTAGTGAAACACCTCAGAGGACACTAATCCAGGAGGGTTATTGCCTTTTTAAAAAAAAAAAAATAGTCGAAGTGCTAAGGCAGGATCTGTGATAAGACTGGAGGCTAAGCCATAGGAATATGAAGATTCGTTTATGAAGGGCCCTTGGTGATATGACAAAATGAAATGAAGTATAAGGTACTGTAAAATTGCTTTTTAACTTTAAATTTTACACTGTGTAGCCATGTGTATAGGATAAGCAAAACAGGACCACAAATGGTTGCTCAGTGGTTTTGACCATCTTAATGGCCAAATTGTATGGACTGCTTGGATGCTAGAATAATTTATGCACAGATTAGGCAAGGCTGCCACGTCCAAAATGAGTTGCCTGGGGATAAAGTAGCCCTAGCAGCGATCGTGAGATATCCCCTCCCTAAGTTTTTGGAGCAACATATGGCCCGTCTAGTTGTCTTCTAACTTGGAAATACGATGTTTTTAACCAAGAAGCAAATTCTAGACTTAGAAGAAATAGATACAAAGCCCAGTTTGTAAATCGGGAATGCACATTACGCATTTTACTCTGGAAATGTGGCAAATGAGCCCCCAAATGAACTCACTATATAAATCAGGGGATGAGCCAACTTTCCAGAAAACTGTCGGAACAGCCATGGAAGATAAAAGGAAGCTTATTTAAGAGTACGACCTTCAAAAATGGCGAGGCTCCTCCCCTCGTACCGGCTAAGAGGACCGGAGACGGGCAGTTCGGGTGGGTACAGGCTCCTCTGTGCTTTTTTTTTTTTTTAACTTTCAGTAAAAGTGATACCAGGTAACTGCCCGTCCCTGGCTGGAAACGGAGGGGAGGCATGAGGGAGATTGACGGTGGCTTCTGACATACAGGAGAAATACTATTTTAAATATCTCTTTCTTGGGCGCCTGGGTGGCTCAGTCGGTTAAGCGACTGCCTTCGGCTCAGGTCCTGATCCCAGGGTCTCGGGATCGAGTCCCGCATCGGGCTCCCCGCTCGGCGAGGAGCCTGCTTCTCCCTCTGACCCTCCCCCCCTCTCATGTTCTCTCTCTCTCATTCTCGCTCTCTCAAATAAATAAATCTTTAAAGAAATAAATATCTCCTTCTTTTTTTAAAGACAACAACAACAAGGACTTACTATAAGCTGTCATCAAACAGAAGGACGGGAGAAGGGGGAGTACAAGGCAAATATATCCGCTCGTACTCTCCGAAGTGTTAGGCTCATGTGCAGAAACACAGTAGACTTGCAGCTGAGAAATGATGCTCCTGAGATCTTAATTGTTTTTTTATTTTTTTTAAAGATTGTATTTATCCAACAGAGAGAGACACAGCCAGAGAGGGAACACAAGCAGGGGGAGCGGCAGAGGGAGAAGCAGGCTCCCCGCGGAGCAGGGAGCCCGATGCGGGGCTCGATCCCGAGACCCTGGGATCATGACCCGAGCCGCAGGCAGACGCTTAGCGACCGAGCCACCCAGGGGCCCCGCTTAATTGTTTTTTTTAAAAATAATGAGAACTGCAACACGAACTTGAAAATATCATGACTGCCGGTCACTTCGACAGCTTCCAACACAAGAAATGTCAGGCATTCTCTGCAAGGTGTCCTGTTTCTCTTGATCTTTTTCTTTGTGCATTTCCTAACGCTTACAGTTTTCTTTAATAATCATTACTGCTTCTTCTGTTAAATAGGATGACTTCTAAGCTACTGTACATAAGCCTTGGGAAGAAGAAACAATTATCCTGGTCCCAAAAGCTTGAATGGCATTCAGTGGTGTTCAAATATACGATCTCATTTGAGTCTCATGCACGTCCCTCAGGCATGTGTGGCGGACACTGTTAGTTCCATTTTCCAGATAGAACACTGAGGCCTCAAGACATGAAGCGACTTACTCAGATTATCTTGTGAGCAGGTGGTACAGCTAAAACGTAAGGCACACCTTCTGACTCGACTGCTCTATACCTGGAAGATGTCCGAATGCAGGGCAAATTGCAAAATATAAGATAACTGAAAGGTGTTCACCACTGGATACTGGAAGGAGAGCAGACTCCCACCGAGTGGGGGGAATTGGCCATGCATCTTCCCACTGGCCTTCAATCCTCTATGAGGGACTGGAGGTGAGGCTGGGAAGGACCTTTTGTGTGAGCGCAGCTCCCCCTGGCTGCAGTGGGCCATGGCCCCATCTGGGACCATCTATGTGATTTGTGAGGCTGAGTGTAAAATGTAAATGCAAGGCTCCTTGTTCAGAAACCATAAAGAATTTCAAGACAGCAACAGCAGAGGATTTAACCAAGTCTGGGGCTCTTTGGAAGCACAGGCCCCATATGACAACACAGCTTGCATGCCCAGGAAGCTGGCCCTGTCCCCACCCGGAGCACTGAACGTGTGTTTAAAAGACTTCTTCTCAGGCACTAGCCCGTCAGGAAAGTGACCACACTGCCTGATGCGGCTAGCCCAGAAGGCCCAAGAGAAACTGTTGTGGAAGTTTCTGTTTTTCCAAATATACAGTAGAGGAAAGCAAGCAACAAGATTAAAAAAAATAATAACTGAAGCTCCAATGAAAGAAACAAGACATCTGTGCAAATGACACTGACAAGGGCTGATCGAATATGATACGAGACACAGACAAGGTACTCAAAGAATATTTGCCAAGGGACTAACAGGAGAGAAGCTGTGCTTTGTCACATCCCCGCCCCCACCTCCTAAGCCCAGCAGGTTCTGTAATACGGAGATATGAGGACACATGGATTATGCGAGTAAGTGATCTTGGCAGCTTAGAACCTGGGGTCAACATCATTGGAGGAAGAAGCAATTTTCTACTAGGTAGAATCCTCCAAAGGCTTGGCTGGGGCAGGTTCTCAGCCTGCCGGCTTCCCTGGGATTTACGCATTTGAAGTCAGCCGCAGGGTTGGTCACCCCACTGATGGCTCTGATCGAGGATTCTACAGGGTTGCTGCTACTGAAAGGAAAAATAACATGGGAGCTGGGAGCGAGACACTAAATAGGAACAAAAATAGCTCCTTTCCTGTTTAAGTTGAAAATAGGATCTTGAGAGTCAGTTAAGAGTTCAGACACAGGAATGAGGCCAACCTAAACTGGAAATCCCCCTCTGCTACTTATGAACTTTGTGGTCTTGGCTAAGTCACCAATCTTTCTAGCATTGGTTTCCTTCTACATAAAATGAGGGTAATTCCTATCCCATTTGGATGTTGTAAGAAATTAATGAGATCATTAATGTATGCAAATTGCTTAGCACGGTGCCTGGCATTTGGTAAGCATACAATAGATGCAACTGCTTTCATTCCTGGGAGCATTAAATAAGCATTGCTACTGTTAGGGCCAGATCTTAAAACCCACTTTTTCAAGTTTTTATTTAAATTCCAGTGAGTTAGCATACAGTGTAGTATTAGTTTCAGGTGTACAATATAGTAATTCAACACTTTCATACATCAGCCTGTGCTCATCCCGACAAGTGTACTCCTTCATCCCCATCACCTATTTCACCCACCCCTCCCCCACATACCTCCCTTAAAGCCCATTTTATCTCATGAGGAGTATAATGATCCTAAAAAAAATATCAGAGCTGTATGTTCTTTGGATGTCAAGTTTTAGGCTTCTGAAATGTGAGTGGATCTTCTAACAGCTTGTGTGACGTTAGGTGTAGTTTTTTTTTTTTAAAGATTTTATTATTTATTTATTTGACAGAGACACAGTGAGAGCAGGAACACAAGCAGGGGCAGAGGCAGAGGGAGAAGCAGGCTTCCCGCTGAGCAGGGAGCCCGGTGCGGGGCTCGATCCCAGGACCCTGGGATCATGACCTGAGCCAAAGGCAGATGCTTAACGACTGAGCCACCCAGGCGCCCCTTTAGGTGTAGTTTAGAGAGAGTTTGGGGATCATTACAAAGTTGTGCAATATAGCATTTTACTTTAAATTCTATTTTGCAACATTTTTGTTCATTTTTGTGAGTTTTCCATTAAAATGCATTTATTTAGTATGTAGGTTTAAATGACAGTTACATAAATAATTGCAATAACAATCATGTAAAATAAATTATATATAGGGATTAAGTCTGGAAGGGAAGATGGAAATAAAAAGGGTTTTACTATCAGGGGTAAGAGCTTATTTTTTAAAATTCACTTTATTTTTTTAATTATCATTTGAGAGAGAGAGAGAGAGAGAGAGTGTGTGTGAACATGGGGGGAGGGGCAGAGGGTGAGGGAGAGAGAGACTCCCAAGCACACTCCCCACTGAGCATGGAGCCCCACACAGGGCTGGATCCCATGACCCTGAGATCATGACCTGAGCTGAAACCAAGAGTCAGATGCTTAACTGACTGCGCCACCCAGGCACCACCCCCCCAAAAATAAATAAAAATTAAAAATTCACTTGAATGTTGTAGGATTGTTAATTTAGCAAGAAATAGTGTTTTAGTTGTATTTAGTTTTAAAGAAGGCAAGATAGAAACAGGAATATAAGACACTTTTACTCATGCATAATTAAAAGAAGAAATCAATATTCATCTTGTTCTTACATTTCCTTTAAAACATGAAACTGGAAGAAGAGGTCAAATATGCCCAAATCACTGAAGAATTGCCTATTGATTTTTTTTAAGATTTTATTTATTCATTTGTCAGAGAGAGAGAGAGAGAGAGCACAAGTAGGCAGAGTGGTAGGCAGAGGCGGAAGGAGAAGCAGACTCCCTGCTGAGCAGGGAGCCCGACGCGGGACTCGATCCCAGGACCTCAGGATCATGACCTGAGCCAAAGGCAGACGCTTAACCATTTCAGCCATCCAGGCGTCCCTGACTATTGATTTTAAGTAAACAATATTCTTTGATCTTTGTGTTTAAAATGTAGTGTATTGTTTTCCATAAACACCCACACCAAAACAAGGGCTCCAATTTTACCCATTTCTTCTCCCTGAAATCCACATCTCCAGGTTTTGGCCCCATGCGTATATCTATGTCATCATTCCCCCACCACCTACCACTAACAAATCACACCTAGAAGTCAAATGAATACTTCCAAAAAATTTTTGCAGAGTTTATCCATCCCTTTTTCCTTTCAAAAATCCTCAGTGGTATGAATACCTACCATTTACAGCAACGTGGATGAAACTGGAGGGGATTATGCTAAGTGAAATAAGTCAGGCAGAGAAAGACAATTATCGTATGGTTTCACTCATATGCGGAACATAAGGAATAGTGCAGAGGACCATAGGGGAAGGGAGGGGAAACTGAATGGGAAGAAATCAGAGAGGGAGACAAACCATGAGAGACTCTGGACTCCAGGAACAAAACTGAGGGTTACAGACGGGGTGGGGGGGATGGGGTAACCAGGTGATGGGTATTAAGGAGGGCATGTGTAGTGATGAGCAGCAGGTGTTATATGAAACTAATGAATCTTTGAACACTACATCAAAAACTAATGATGTACTATATGTTGGCTAACTGAACATAATAATAATAATAAAAGAAAGCTTAACAAAACAAAATAAAACAAAACGAAAAGCCCCACAAAAATCCTCAGTGGTACCCAAGTGGCTACAGGTTAAAGTACAAACTCCTTATTTGATGTGTCATCCGTGGTCTTTCACAGTTGGGCTTTCCATCGTTAACTCCTACAAGGTCATAGTAAAGTAAACCTCCTTTCTCTCTTGTTTCCCCCACCTGGCATACCTTCTACTTCTCAGCCTCCCAGTTATGCAAGGAACAGCCTGGGAACAGCATTCTGCAGGGGCATCTCTGCTTTTGCCACCTCCTCTGCACACCCATGTACCTGAACATTCTTGGCGCTGCCTGATGCGTGGCCTTGATCTCTGTCCTGACGTGGATGCTTCCTCTTTTCCCGATCCAGCAGGACAGACACACATCAATATTTGTTGTTGATGATGATGATGGTGGAGCAATTATTAGGAAAAAAACTGATGGAAAAATAGCCCTAACCTTTTCATTTAGCATACCCCAAGCTGTTACCTCCAGTTTCAGTTTAAAGCATACATCTGTGTACTTGCTACCGTGTTACCTGTAGTTTGTTCTCAAGTCATTTTCTCACAGGCGTGCTACCTTCTCAACCAGAATCTCAGCTCCCCAAAGGCAAACCGGGCTGCTTTCTTTGGTTTTTCTTCATCTTGCATAATACTGGATTTGGCAGGGCCAGCCCAGAGATTCAGTTAAAGCTTTTTGCCTAAGTAACCATAAGTCATCAAAAAGGGAGGCATGGATAGCACCTGAAAGGTTGAAAGTATTAGCCAGACTCCCTGGGTACCTCCTTCCAAGGTTGATTATTTTCCTTGGCAATGGTATATCCAGCAGCTTGGCACAAAGACATTTCTTGATAAAAAACGTAATGCCATCCCTTATGGGTATGTGAGTAGGGATCATTCATGGCGGTGGTGGAATTTTTTGGAAGATAAGGTGTTATACTTGAGGTAGAACTCAGCTTAGGCTGAAACGCATTTAATCAAAGAAAGCTTTCCAGAAGGAGTGAAACTGGCGGCGGGATTGGGGCACTGGTGCGCTATAGTGAGAAAAATCCTTGACTGGAAGTCAGGACACCTCTGCTCTTGTCCCTGTTCATGTATTGACCTGCATCTTTGTAAAATTCTAGCCTTAATTTTGTCATTTGACAAATGAGAGGGTTGGTGTTGCTAAAGTTTATAGAATCTCAGAATTCTTAAGAGACCCCAGGAGACATTTATTTAAACCTTCCCTCCAACATCTACATCAATGGGCCACTGAGCTGCTGCTTGTATACCTCCTGTGAAGGGCATCTCACAACCTGTTGAGGAAGCCCATTCACTTTTCATGCAACTTTAATTTTTGGGCTGTCTTGTTTTCTCAGATGATGTCCTTTCTGGCTGCAGACCTTTGACATTGGATGAGATGACTGGGGTAGTCTGGCCGATCGAACTGGAGGCTGTATCGGACATGGGAGAATAGACAATGTGTTTGAGAAATGTGTTTGGGAAAAATCAAAAACCCTGAAAGAAGTGAGTTCACAAAAGGGAAAGGGAAGAAGAAGACAGAAGTATGAAATATGATACGGAGAGGGTCAAAAAGGCAAGAAAAACGTGGGGAAGAAGCATGTCATGGAGAAGCTGCTAAGACAAGTAGTGTAAGACCAAAAAGAAGGCTATGTTTCATCGACACGGGGTGGGCCATGAGGGTTTTCAGTGGCAGCAGCTAGTCCCATAGGCCCCATTTTCTTAGTACATCACTGAGCACGTATCAGCTCTCAAGGAAATCTGAAACCTAGTTCGAGACCTCTGGTACTGTGTGTAAATGATCAGGTTTGCTTCTGTTGGGATGTCTCTGATTTGGCAAAGTAGATGAGTGGGAATCTTGAGCTAGTCTAATTATGAAAAAATTCAGTTTCAGTAAGACCTCCAATCACCCAAAGTGCACCTTTTCAGCTGGCTGAGAACAATGATCAATGGGCACTTGGGCTCACAGAGTTATTTCTGCCTCCAGACTACCCTCTTGTCTGGTTGCAGTTTCCATCACCCTGTTGACACTGTCCCTGAGTCACTTGATGTCTGAATGCGCACACCAGCTGCGTGGGAGGCAGTCTCTAGAGGTGCTGAGGGAAGACAGCCCAGAATGAAATGTTTGCTGCAGCAATCTGAACAGGGCTGCCTACAAGGTGGTGGGGCTATGTGTGTGCTGGGGAGTGGAGGGCTAACATTTACTGAAACTCTTGCTGCTATGTGCCAGGAGCAGTGCTAAACGCATGTATCTTCTCATTTGCTCCCCAGGAGACTGCTATAAACGGAGTGTTATTATTATCCCTTTACAGTCATGGATTCATCCATTCAGCTAACATACCTTGTTGGATGAGGAAACTGAGCCTGGGAGGTGGAGGGACTTGCTGGAGGGCACAGAGCTAACACCTTTTCTTGTTTGCCCCATTCTCAGCTGAAATAATACCAAAAGTATGCCACTGGGGAGAAGGGCAAAGCAGCTTCTTTCCTCATCTCCTGAAAGTGTAACATAGACTGTAGTGAGAAAGGCAAAAGAAATCAGATCTTTACAGGAAGGGGTTCTGCAGGTACATGGAGTAAGAGGAGAAAGTGACTTGGGATTTGGCAGTTCATCACCACATCGAAGGATCTGGTAGTTAGTTCTACACCCACGTGTCTTCCAAAGCACCACTCTGCTTTCTAAGAGTATGTGATATTTTGGCCTGTTGCTTTGACAAGACCACTTCTAAGGAAGTGCCTCTATTCCAAATCTAATCCATCTGGACTGACTTCCAAAGAGCCAGTTTGACTGGATTGATTCTTCTATCACTTGATTTAGGTTGATGTAGACACTGCCAGGGAATTCAGTAAAGGGAAAGAATGCTGTTACCCACTCCTAGCTCTGTGAAGCTCTGTGAAGCTCTGTGAAGCTTGGAGGCCTTCAGGGTGTTCAGGCATAAGGGGCCCAGACTGCAGTCTAAACATAGGGCCCCAGGAGCTTAGGCATCCAAATTCCCGTGAGGCCCCATGAGGCTAACAATGACCCTAGACATGCCTTAGCCAAGTTAAAGCTCATAAAGCTGTGGACTGAGTAAAAATAAAGCCCAATGCCTCTCCCTGCTGCCTTGAAGCTGGGTCTTGGCTGTGGCCAGTCCTTGTGGCATTTGGTTCGAGATTCGGTGGAAGCCATCAGTTCTGATAGACCTCCCCCTCCCTTACCAACTCAACCAGAATCCAGGTTCTGCTGGTGCCAGAAAAAGCCAGGGCTTAAACCAGTTGCCAAGATACCAAAGGCATCAGTCCCATTAAAGAGGACTCCAGGTAAAAGAAGAGATTAATCTCTAGATGGTATAGGCCAAGAGTCCTTGACAACTCCGAGAACAGGGGCTACTTTTATTTTCTGTAAATCCTTAGATTCCTGATAGAGAAGGAGTAAGAGAGGGGAAATCTCCGCAGCAAGTCCCTGAACAGAGTTAGGGAAAACAGACAGATGGCATGTACACACGACAGTCCTTGTGTGGGTCAGGGGAGCAGGGAAGACTGGGGCATCCGAGGGATCCTGGAGAGGTGTGGGGACTGCTTCCTGCTTAGAGAAATAACAGGTAAAGAGTAATATTTGCAAAGTGACTACTGGGTACCAGCCACTGTGCCAAATGTTAGACACACTCTTCCATTGAATTCTCCTGTTAACTCTATGAGGGAGCTCTTATTAGCTTGATTTTGTAGTTTAGAAAAATAAGGCTCAGAGACATGAAGTCACTAGCCCAAGGGCACACAGCTAGTGAGCTGCCAAGTCCAGGAGTGAAACCCAAGTCTGCTTCGCTGTATAGTTCTTTTCACTGTATCAGCTGCCTTTAAGAAAAGGGAGCTAAAAGTGCTGAAGCATGCTATACCTCCATCCAGAGTGCCATAGTCACCACTGGAGAGCAAGAGGCAAGCATGGGCAGCAGGAGAGAGGTGGGACGAAGAAGGCGGGGTAGCTGCACAGGGCTGAGAGAAGTCGGGCTGATAAACATCCCCTCACTGGTGGCCTCCGAATTCCCAGGAACAACAGGCAAAGGCCAAGAGAATTTGCACTCAGTACTGGAAAAGCAGGAGCAAGGGTGTGATGTCATTAGCACACTGTCTTCCTGGCCATTTTCACACAGTTCCTGCTGCAGGAAGAGAGTCCTTCGCATCGCAGATGCTGGCCTAAGGAGAGTACGTGCCACAATGCAGCAAAGGGCTCTTGAATCAATAGTGCTTTCTGGCATACACCTCCTTGGTAAGCACTTTTGCTAGGTGGACATAAAAATAAATGTGCAATGTAATATTTAAGAGTAACCTTTAGCTATTAAGCTGATTGCCTATCAAGCTGTTACCTTTGCAATAGTAGCTCACTAATTTACGCTCCCATAAAGTCCCAACAGGCACGTACATCACGCAACCTACCCTAAACCTACTGCCAAGGGAAGAGGGAGGGGGATATAGGTAGGGAGGGTCTGCGGCCGCCTTAACTCAGGAAGCACACCGTAGAGGGCTTCAGTCTCTGACTTTCCACCGACCTGATAAACAGCAGGAAAATGTCTGTTGCTTTTCTGTGTTTCTGCATTTATGTGCTTGCCCATTATTCCAAATGAAGCAGTCTGCAACAGACCTTTCAGTTCCTACCAGGAATCAGCCGAATTTAAGGAACCTTACAAATAAGCCCTGCTCAGAGAGCTGGTATCAGAAAATGAAAACTCTTTCTGTGCTTTTACCAATCAATTCTTCATGCGGAATATTATCTGACCCAACAGCTACACTCATTTTTTTTTAATTCTTTTCCTAGCAAGGAGAAAATTCTTCACATGCTTAATTATCACCTTTCTAGCCTATGTCCAGAGATCTCCCAGGATTTCTGATACAGCACATTCAGAAAATGATGTGATAGGGTAGGGGGATGGGTGAAGTAGGTGAAGGAGATTAAGAGGCACAGACTTCCAGTTATAAAAGAAGTAAGTCAGGAGGATGAAAAGTACAGCGTAGGGGATATAGTCAGTAATATTGTAATAACTTTGTATCCTGACACATGGTAACTAGACTTATCGTGGTGAGCATTTCATAATGTATATGATTGTCCAATCACTGTGGTGTACACCAGAAGCTAATATAATATTGTATGTCAACTATACTTCAATAAAACCAAATAGAAACAAAAAATGATGTGACATTTTCTTTTAGGAGGCAGAGATGGCAAGTCCTAAATCCATCCTTGGTCGTTCAGCTGGCCTAATGAGCAGAGGCATTTGAAACAACTTTCCTTTCCCTGAGCATGTCTGCCTGCAGTCTCTGCACAGATACTTAAAAATTGAATGTGCAATGATTAAGAAGCACCTGTCTGTCTATTCTAATCCTCATCGGTCATCTATGGCTTTTCAAGTCTCTCCCTGATGGCCCAAATTCCAAATACATACATACATGTATGCATGCATATGTACATACATACATACCATATGAAAGGCAGCCTTTACTTCCATGCTTGAAAAAGATGAATTCTAAGCAGCAGACCAGGCTAACTGTGCTCTATGTAATAAATGACTAGAACATGCATCTCTTGAACACATACTATGGGCCAGACAAACTGTCAAAATGTTTCCCTAACATTATTGGATTTGATCCTCACATTTTATTTAACACCATTTCATATATGAGGGAAATTGAGACTCCGAGACTCCAAGTAATTTGCCCAAGTTCACACAGCTAGTAAGCCAAAAAACTCGGCCTGTCGCCCAGATTTCCCTGACCCATTGTGCAGATTCCTTAGTCATTGATTTCCCTGCCTACAGAAATTATGGCAACTCCATTCAAGATTTGGAGGGTTTCTTAAGGCTCTATCAACTCCCATTGTGGAACAAATGAATGCAAGTGCGGGTCTCATGCAGTGATCAACAAACACTAGTAGAATAGTTGCCTCACATAGCACTATATCCATTTGATGTCTTCAATTGCAGATGTCAGTGTAGTTTAATACAGTGCCATTAGAATACTTTTCTATGCAGACTGTGCTGTGGCATAAATTAAGTTATTCACCTACACTGATGTGGCTTAAAGACAGTTCGGCAAATTAATGGGCAAAAAAGTGTATATTTTTCAGTAAGTCTCTTTGAGAATAACCAAGAACACAGGGGGAAAGAAAGCAATTGCCCAATCAGATTATAAGTTTTAAATGGAGCTTTTTCAGAGCAGGGACAAAATGAATTAGTACAGGAGCTAACCAGATGGTGGGAAAAAGGCATTGCTTGACTCAGTGGTCTCTCAGGAGAGGTAAGGAAACAGGTTTTCTGAAATATATAAACTAACCCAGCTGTTCTATTTAGGCTCTCCAGCTGCAGTAGAGTATCTGGAGTTGGAGTTGAACTAAATACTGAAACTGAAAAATCTACCCAGCCACACACTGACATAAATTCTTTTGCTCTAATGTTAAAAATGTTAGAGGTTAAAAAGTCACTTAAATACTGTGTATTCAGTTGAATCTCTTTGTGGCATCAATGGGAAAGAAACTCACAATGGAGTTAGAGACTAATTGTGAGATGTTGGACTTTTGCATATATTAGTACTCTTCAAACTTTAATGTGCTTACCAGTCACATGGGATCTTGTTAAGATGTAGATTTTGATCCAGTTAGTCTGGGGTGGAGCTTGAAATTATGCATTTTTAACATATTTCCATGTGATGCTGGCTACCAAGGGTCAGGCAACCATAACGAGATACTATCTCACATGTGAAAGAGATAACAAATGCTAGCAAGGGTGCAGAACAATTGGAATGCTCAGATGCTGATGGTGGAGGTGTAAAGACTTACAACCATTTCAAAAAAACTGGTAATTTCTTGCAAAGTGAGACATATATCTTCCCTATGAGCCAGCAATTCCACTCTTTAGTGTTTATTCAAGAGACAAAAAACATGACACAAAGACTTGGACAAGAGCCTTCATAGCAGCCTTATTCATAATAATATCAAAGAATGACAACAATACAAAAATCCATCAGCAGGATGATGGGAAACAATTTGTGTTATATTCATCCAATAAAATACTACTGAGCAATAAAAAAGAATGAACTACTAATATATGCAACAACATGGACAAATCTGAAAACCATTATGAAAAGTAGAAGAAGTCAAACACAAAAGAGGGAATACTTTAGATTTCCACGTCTATGGAATCTCTAAAAAATAAACTTAATCTGCTGTGACAGATATCAAAAACTGGTTACCTCTGAGTGGTGAGAATTGACTTGGAAGGGGTGCAAGGGAATTTTGTATATCTTGATTGGCTAGTAGTTACTTGGATGTATACAATTGTCAAAATTCATCAAACTGTGTACTTAATATCTTTGCATTTTATGTAAATTATATCTCAATTTGAAAAACCCATTTTACTTCAGAATGGTTCACAAAAGCTTTTAATAATTTTCACAAATGATGATTGAAATAATGAAGTTCTAAAGCCCTTTCCTTCCAGGTAGAATCAGTGATAATATTGATATACATATTCTCCACTTTTAGTGAACATTTGCCCTCTAATTTCTAATTTCAAAGTCATGTTGTTAATACAAGAAAATACTGAAAGGCAGAAAGAAGAAGAAAATTAATTAATTAATCATTTATTTCCCATAGAAAGCCACTATTAATGTTTTGGTATATGTCCTTCCAAAAATGTTTCTATTCATACTTCTAAATTTTTAAAACTTATCGGATACTTCTTACCATTGTTTTTCAATTTTGAAAACTTTCACATGTCAATATTTTTCACTGGAGTGGTTTTTAATGGCTAAATAGGATTCTATCATATGGATATAGCATGGTGTATTTATTCAATCCCCTATGAATGGACATGAAGGTTTTCCCACATTTGTATTATTACTGAGATAGGTATCCATGTCACCCGTTACTTGTACACATTCCTGATTATTTCTTGAGAATAAATTTCAGCCTACGTTATTATCAAGTCAAAGAATTAGCACAATTTTATGATATTTATTAACAAATGAATTCCCTTCTGGAAAGATTTATTCACTTACAGTACTACTAAATATATATGATCATAGTATTTATCTCATTTATTTACATACAATGTTGACAAAAATATACTGTCAGTTTTTTGTTACCTTGATATAAAATAGTAACTCATTCTTTTAATTGCCTTTTATTGATTATTTTGTGATTGAACATTTTTTTACGTTTTTTGCCACTGTTATTTTATAATTTTTTAATTGCCAGATTATATTATTATCTGTTTTTCTACTGGCATGTTTACTTTTTTTCTTAGTGATTTCTAAGTGATCTTTATATATTAAGGCTATATCTTTTATCATGTGTGTTGCCAAGGTTTTCCTATTTTATCATTTGAACTTTAATTTTCTTCATGATAAATTTGTTATACAAATTAATTTTATGTTGTCAAATCCATCAATGCTTCTCAGTTTTAATGACCTTTTCTAGTAATAATGGGAGAAAAAGAATCATAAAAATCTTTACATTAATTGGCTCAGATATGACCTAGAAATACTGCTATCCAGAGAGTACAAAGAGCTGGTTAGGGCCAGGGAGAGAAACAGAGGTGGACTTGCTGAGGATAACACCCTACCAGGATCCGCTACATGTCTAATCAAAACAAACTTCATTGACCAGTTTAAATATGGGCTATCAACTGTCCTGCCCCAAACCTGACCAAGGAAGAGAGTTCGAGAGGGTGGCTATCTTGGAGAATTGTTAGAAGCTGTAGAATGGCAGGGCACCTGGGTAGCTCAGTCAGTTAAGCATCTGCCTTCCACTCAGGTCATGATCCCAGGGTCCTGGAATCGAGCCCTGCATCAGGCTCCTTGCTCAGCGGGGAGCCTGCTTCTCCCTCTGCCTCTGCCCCTGCTTGTGCTCTCTCTCTCTCTGTCAAATAAATAAATAAAGTCTTTAATAAAAAAAAGAAGCTGTAGAAGGGGGACTGTAGAAGTTTGGAACCTAATTCCAACCCTTTCAGCAACATTAACAATTGGATCTCAAATACGCAGAATGTCAAAAGTCAACTGGTCTGATGATGGAGACCTGTTAAGTCTCCTTCTCTGTCTTGCTGTGCAGCACTCTGAGGCCAAGGGTCTTGCCAAATAATTGCTATGAAGTCAGCTCACTGCTTGTGGCACAGGGTATCAGATGTGTCCCTCAGACCACTCACTACATAGGCTGACCCCAGCAAGGATCATTGCTGTCATTAGGGTAAATGGTTTTATCAGTGAGGCTAATTACCACTCAGCACAATAATGATTTTGTATGTCATTACACATGTGACCAATTAATTCTGATGTAAGTTCCATTGATTCCCAACACACTATGCCCCTGTGCTCAGTCTGCAATTTGTTCCTTGTGTAGCAGGGCCTTTTGACCAACTCCACCTAACCCATACTCCACCTACCCCAATTTTGATGAACCGAGGAATTACAAAGCCCAGATTCAGTATCCATATTTACAAATCATCTCCATGGTTTCAGTGTCTACCCATCACAAACTCATGGGTCTGGATTTAATTTCAAATCAGGGTTTGATGTAGTACATATAACATACTCAGATAATTAATGAGTCAAGCAAATGAGTGAGGGGAAAGTTTAACAATACGCAGCTTAGACTGCAATGGCACTTTCAAAGGGAAAACATGATACTAACAAGCATTCCAGACATGTGCTGGGTTACGTATACTACACAAATGAAAGTTCTTAGTACGGTGCCCAGCCTGTATATCCTTAAGAGGTGCCCAAGAAAGTGTATTAAACCTGAATCTGAACAACTTAAATATTAAGGAAATGGGAGCAAAGGAGTCATCTTCTTCTGCTTCTAAATGTGCATTCTCTACCTTTTTGCTACTCAAAGTGTAGTCCAGGGGCCAGCCCCGTGGGCATCATCTGAAAACTTGTTAAGTATGCATGATTTTAACAGATATACTAAATCAGAATCTGTATTTTAACATGAACATTTTCACAAGTGATTAATATACACATTAACATTTGAGAAGCATTTATCTAGACTTAATTAAGTGCAGCTAAAAGAAAACAAATTAAGCATTGCTACTATGGTCCAGCCCAGGAAATGTCTATATAGGGACCTAACTCATACTGATAACATCTAGTATTTTGATGGCCTCTGTACTTCTACTTTTATTATCAGACCCCCTTTCTGAAGAGTAAATATATCTTACAGGCTATCCTTTGCTAAGCCTGACTGATTTCTATCCAAATTCTTTGCTTCTCTCTTACCCAGTTAAAGTCAATACTGCCCATTCAAGAACCTCAAGTGAGTTTCCTACCGTTGCTTCCTATTGGCTTAGAGTTCTATTACCCAAAATGATTTGATATCATTGCAAACTTGGACATTTTTCTGGGTACTCTTATCGCCAAATTAATATTTTAATAAAAATACTGGTACCAGAGTTTACTCAAAGAGACTCTGTTTGTTCATTCATTCAACAAATACCTAGGAAAGATCACTAGCTAGATATACAATGACAAGTCACAGAGATCACAGTCAAAGACAGGAAATTCACAAGTAAACAGGTCCTTTGTAATCCAATATGATAAGTGGTATGATGGGGCAAGTATTAGATTGGACATATTATATTGCCAATGCTTGACCAACTTCATATGGTTTGACTTAATATGTGGAGAACCCAGCAATGTCAGGGAAAACTTCCCTAAAAAGTGATGATTAAGCTGGGAAATTAAGGGCAGGTAAAAGCTGGCCATGTGAAAAAGGACAATGAGAAAAATCTCTGCATAGAAAGTAGTCTCTATTTAACTATACCCTTTACTTCCTATCTCTAAGCTGATTTCCTAACCATGGATAAAGCCCTCTATCTCACCACTTTATTCTTTTAATGAGTAGTTTGTGTTTTATGACAAAATGTCACCATGTTTTAGAGAACGCTTCTTTCCTGTTGATGACAGATATCTAGTCAATTTTTTTAATTGTCTGGGTAAATAAATACGTACAGAATTTTGTGTATACAGGTATATGTTTTAAAGAAGCTTTCAGGTTTAAGAGCTGTTTCTAGCCAAATGAAGGAGATATGTGTACACACACACACACACACACACACACACACACACGGATTGCAAAAACCATTCAAAATACCACAAGCTATACTTCCAGTAAAGAGGTTCTCATCAGGGGTAAGAAAAAAAAAACTTTGAAAATTTAATGAAAAGCTTGTGTTATTACTGTTTCCCAGTAGGAAATAACTGGTACCCTTTTTGAAAAGGAGGGGAAAATAGATGGCTCACTCTCTACTTTCTTAAGAAAGTCTGAATACCTCTTGAGTGCAGTCAGTACATTTAAATAAAGCCTGCATTTAAAGAAATTTTAAGAGGCACCTTGGCTGGCTCAGTGATCTTAGGGTTGTATGTTCCAGCCCCATGTTGGGTATAGAGATTACTTAAAAATAAAGTCTTTAAAAAAATAAATTTTAAGCACTGAAAAATTAGTGCAAGTTTACTGAGGCTTTAACCAACATGTAATTTGACAACATACTACGCACATACGTATGTGTGTGAATGTGAGTGTTGGGGAGGGGAAGAGGAAAGAAGGGAGGGAGGGAGGAAGGAAAGAAGTCTGGAGGTATTTTCATGTTCTGACACTTCTCAAATCTGCTTTTTCATGCTATACTCTCTACCATGAATGTGTTTCATTCCTTCATTCATCCAAGAAATACGTACTCAGTGGCTACAATGTGCCTGTACTATGCTAGGATACAGCATTTGTTCTCTTGGAGTTTACATTACATACTAATTGGGAAGACAGATAATAGACAAATGAATAAACAGAATAATTAAAGAATTTTATTAAAAAATCAAAAGGAAACAAACAAGTAATGGGGGGATGTTAACTTGAGAAAGAATGTGTAGGCAAGGTGCCTATAAGAAGGTGCCATTTCAACTGAGATCTGAAGAATGAGAATGAAGATATTCTAGGCAGAGAAAATTGCAAACACAAAACTCTCGAGATGGAAAAAGGTATCAAGGAACATAAATGAAGTTGATGGAGCTAGCTCGAGTATAGGTGGCTAGTGGAAAGAGCAGTAAGAGATGAGATCAAAGAGGTAGGTGAAGGGCAGATCACATAAAGCTTTGTAAGCAAATATGACAGAAAGCCATGTAAGGGTTTGAGGGAGGGTGACATTGATTTTCACTTCAAATGTGTATTTAATCTAGGCATTTAATAAAATTAGATAAGCAAAATGTCTGCATTTGCATAATGGAAACATAATTAGCATTTTAGCAAATCATGGAGAAAGTAAAAAGTCAATTTACAAATAGTCAAAAAAGATGTTTTTATTAGAGGTTTAGAAATATATGTTTACAATACCTAAATCTATTTTTTTCATATTTGTAAGGCAAACATTATATGCCACACAAGCATTTTTTTTACATTTCACATATTCTTGAGTTGGGCAAATATGTATTCATATAAGGAATAATAAAAGCAAGTCATTTAGCATAAATCTAAGGCAACTAGTCATAACAACATAAATGCTAAGCATTAAGTTAGAAATAGTGGATTTAATAAGCAATATATTTATCACATCTGTAAACCTCTGCCTAAATATGTTTTACATCATGGAGAGAAGAGTTCTTCATACATAAATGTTTACAAAATAACAAAAAGCAGAAAAAGCTAAAAACCCATAAAAATAGTAACAATAGCTTATATGAAGAATTTTATTAAAAAAATAAATTTCTGTAGTGATTTTTAAAATAAAATTCCTTTAGTAAAAGAAGCTTCAGAAATCAAATCTATCTATCCACTCATCCACCCACCCATCCACCAATCCATCCATCCATTCACAAATGCATACATATATGCATACATAATACATAAAATCAGACAACATATAGGTTTTTCAAGTCTTCACAGTTGCATGTCAGGTCATAAGTTTTTATTTATCATAAAAAAGAAAATACCTAAAAATATCAAATGATCAAATTAAGTTGCTAAATTCCTTAAGAATCTTAAAGATATTTTATGGTATTCAATGCAAAATGATGTGTAATTACTAAAAAGAATTGATATTAAAGAGCAAAATACATTTAAAGATAATTGACTCCACTGACCTCCATATAGATGATCAAATACTTTATACTTGTTAAGCTATCTTACTTCCTCTCCTAAGATGTGACATGTATCCAAATCTTGTCCTTGTAGTCAATATTTTCTCAGCAAAGTGATATTATTCTTTGAACTTCTAGGTTTAGTTACTATACGGTATTTGGAAAATAAAACAAGTATGCTATGTTTTCAAAATTAAAAAAAAAAAAAAGTATCACTCTCGCTGCTGGCTGATGTATGGTGGTTTGGAATAAGGAGACCTGTTAGTACTGTATGGCAATAATACAGGCAAGATTTTTATATTCTGCTTTTCCGCCTAATGTGTATAGAATACCTTTTCATGTCAAACACTGCAAATCTTTACCATTTTGAATGAGGGCACAGCATTCTACTGCACGTCTATAAGAAAATTTAGTCAATTATTTCTCTATTGTTGGACGTATGAGCTATTTCCAATATTTTGCTATTATAATAGGATGCACACCAGTAACATCAATAATTGGGAGACATTATTCTGACTTGTGCTACTAGCTTCACCACATAGGATCAGGCTTGGGCATATTCTGTAACATGCCTTATATCAATGGTTGGCAAACTATGGCTTACAGGTCCAATCTGGCCCCCCAGTTGTTTTTGTAAACAAAGTTTTGTTTTTTTGTTTTGTTTTGTGTTTTAGAGAGAGAGAGAGTGTGGGGGGGGGGTGGAGGGACAGAAGGAGAGGGAGAGAATCTTAAGCAGGCTCCATTTCCAGTGCAGGGCCTGACCCAGGGCTCAATCTCATGACCCTGAGATCATGATCTGAGCCAAAATCAAGAGTCGGATACTTAACTGACTGAGCCACCTGGGTGCCCCCATAAATAAAGTTTTATTGGAACACACCTAGGCTCATTCATTTATGCATCATCTATGGCTGCTTTTGCCCTGCCGTGGCAGAGTTGAGTAATTATCACAGAAGCCATGTGGTCAGCAAGAACCTAAAATAATTACTATCTGGTCCTTTTACAGAAAAAGTTTACTGATTCCTACTTTGAAGTATTAATTTACTAGGGTACCTACTGTGTGTCAGCCTTATGATGGACACTGGGTAGACAGAGATGAATGAGACATTTTCTCTCCTTCCTCTGGGATAACTGCCCAATTATCCAGACCTTGAGAAGACCTCCTAGCTCCCTTCTCCATGTGCCTGTTTGAAATTAGTGAGGATATAGAAAACTTGAACACCATCAAATAACTTGACCTTGCTCAGGGAGCATTCTACAATGCTAATCATACTCTGCCTTATGATATGCTCACTTGGGTGCATTTTTTAACTCCTACCCCCGTACTGAAGCTTCTTAAGAGAAGGGCTGGTACCATCTACATAAAGGAGATACTGGTCTGTAGTTTCCTTTTCTTGTAATGTCTTTATCTGGTTTTGCTATCAGGGTAATTCTGGCCTCAAAAAAATGAGTTGGAAAGTGTTATCTCCTATATTTTCTGAAAGAATTTGTACAATTGGTATTATATCTTCCTTAGACAGTTGATGTAATTCATCAATGAAACCAAGTGGGCTATGGTTTCTTTGTTGGAAGGTTTTAAATTAAAACTTCAATTTCTTTAATGGATATAATGATATTGAGATTTTCTATTCCTTCTTGTGTCAGATTTGGTAATGTGTATCTTTTAGGGCACTTATCCATTTCATTTAAGTTAAAATTATTGGTATATATTCATCCCTATTATACTTTTTTAAATTTATATTTATTTTTAACTCCAATATAATTAACATACAGTGTTATATTAGTTTCATTGCATAATATAACAATTCAACAATTCTTTTTTTATTATGTTATGTTAATCACCATACGTTACATCATTAGTTTTTGATGTAGTGTTCCATGATTCATTGTTTGCGTATAACACCTAGTGCTCCATTCAGTACATGCTAATACCCGTCACCAGGCTAACCCATCCCCCCACCCCCTCTCCTCTAGAACCCTCAGTTTGTTTCTCAGAGTCCATAGTCTCTCATGGTTTGTCTCCCCCTCCGATTCCCCCCCCTTCATTTTTCCCTTCCCTATTATACTCTTATTTTCTTTTTATTATCTGTAGGGTTTCTAGTGAGTCTCTATATTCATTCCTGATATTGGGAATTTGTAGTTTCTCTCCTTTCTTTTTTCTAAATCAGTCTAACTAAAAAAAAGAAAAGAATAAAAAAATGTCAGTCTGACTACAGGCTTATCAGTTTTATTGATTTCTTCAAAGAAACAACTTTTGGTTTCATTAATTTTCTCCATTATTTGTCTTTCTATTTCATTGCTTTCTCCCTTGTCTTTATTATTTCCTTCCTACTACTTATTTTGGTAACGTCTTTTTTAGTTTTTTAAGATGGAAGCCGATCGCTGATTTTGAAACTTTATTGTTTTTTAATGTATGCATTCAATGTTATAAATGTCCTTCTAGGCACTGCTTTAATTGCTTCCCACAAATAGTGATATATTGTGTCTTTATTTTCATTCAGGTCAAATATTTTTTAATTTCCCTTGTGATTTCTTTGACTCATGGTTGTTTAGAAGTGTGTTGTTTGTTTCCAAATATTTGAATATTATAGTAACTTTCAGTAAGTTTTTTAATTTCTAATTTAATATTCTTGCAGGCAGAAAACATACCCTATATTGTTTCAATATTTTAAAAGTTATTTAGACTTGCTTCATGGCCTAGAATATGGTCTACTGATGAATGTCCCATGTGCCCTTGGAAGGAATGTGTATGCTGCTGCTAATGGATATAGTAGCCTATACATTTCAGCAAGGTCAAGTTGTTTGATGGTGTTCATGTTGTCTATATTCTCATTGCTTTCTTTCTACTCGTTTAGCCAGTTATTGAGAGAGCAATGTTAAAATCTCCAACTAAGATTATGCTCTTGTCTAATTCTCATTTCAGTTCTGTGAAGTTTGCTATGTAATTAGATGCATAAACATTTATGATTGTTATAGCTTCCTGAAAACTTGATCCTTTTATCATTACAAAATGTCCCTGTTTATCACCGGCAATGTTCCTTGTTCTGAAGTCTACTTTTTTATGATAAATAGCTACTTGAGCTTTCTTAAGTGATTAATATTTACATGGCATATCTTTTTCCATTTTTTTTTTACTTTTAATCTGTGCGGGCATATTATTGTGTGTTTCTTATAGAGAACATATGGTTGAGTCTGCCTTTTTTATTAGTTTGACAAAGTTTGCTTTTTAATTGGTATGTTTAGACTATTTAAATTTGATGTAATTATCTGTATGGTTGGGTTTAAATTTACCACATCAATATTTTTTCTATTTACCTTACCTGTTCATTCCCTCTCTTTCCCTCTTTTCCTGCTTTCTTTTGAATTGAACATTTTGTTTTTGTATTTTGGGGTGTTGTTTTTTGTTTTTTTTTTTTTTTGGTTGTCTGTTTTCTTTGCTTTGTTTTAGGATAGATTTTTCTCTCCTGTTGGCTTATTAGTTTTATTTCTTGTTTCTCTTTTTAATTGTTGCTCTGGGGTTTGCAATATGCATCTTTAACTTGCTATAGTCTACTTTGAATATTAATATATCACTTCATGTATAATGTAAGAACCTTGCAACACCCCCCTAACTTTATGCCATTGTTTTCATACATTTTACTTCTACACGTTACCTAAATCACAATACATTGCTATTTAATTTTTTAAAACACTCATGTATTTTTTTAAATAATGAGAAGTTTTACAATTTCCAGCATTCTCTTTATTTCTTTGTAGATCTGAGTTTTCACAGGTGTTGTGTTCCTTCAGCCTGAAGAATACTTCCTGTAGTCAATTCTCTGTTTGTTGTTTGCCTGGGAAAAAAACAGTCTAGATTGACAGGTGGTTTTATTTTTTTTCCCTTTCAGCATTGTTTCTGATGGAGAATCAGTGTTTTTTATCTTAATTTTTTTATATGCAATGTTTACTTTTTAAAAACTATTTTTAGGGGTGCCTGGGTGGCTCAGTCATTAAGCATCTGCCTTCGGCTCAGGTCATGATCCCGGGATCCTGGGATCGAGCCCCGCGTCAGGCTCCCTGTTCTGCGGGAAGCCTGCTTCTCCCTCTCCCACTCCCCCTGCTTGTGTTCTCTCTCTTGCTGTGTCTCTCTCTGTCAAATAAATAAATAAAATCTTTAAAAAAATAAAATAAAAACTATTTTTAACATTTTCTTTTTATTGCTAGTTGTGATGTGTTTTGGTGTGGTTTACTTCTTTTTTTTTTTTTTTTTTTTTTTTGCCTGTGCTAGGTAGAACTTGTCATATCTGTATGTTTATATTCTTCATCAAATTTGGAAGATATTTGGCCTTCATTTCTTCAAATTTTTTTTGCACTCTCCTTCCCCTTCTGGAAATGTGATTATATATTTGCTTTATCTCTTGATATTGTCCCACGGATCATTGAAGTTCTGATCTTTTCAGTAATTTTTCTCTATGCTTCAGTTTATATAGTTTCTACTGCTACATCTTCAAGTTCACTGACATTTTCTTCTGCAGGGTTTCATATGCTCCTAAAATTATCCAGTGGACATTTCATTACAGCTATTGTATTTTTCAGTTCTCAAAGCTCCATTTGGTTCCTTTATAGAGATTTGGTCTCTTCTCATTATATGTTTTCCTTTACATTCTTTAACATATTTATAATACTCAATTTAAAAATCTTTGTATGCTAATTGCATATGCTATTTCTGAGTCTAATTTTTTGGACTAACTTTTCCTCTGGTTATACGTCGCATTTTCCTGATTCTTTGAAGGCCTTTGATTTTTTATTGGTTGATGGATATTATAAAAGTTACCTTGTTGAGTGTCCACATTTTGTTATCTTCCTTTAATGAGAAACTTGTTTTGGCAGGCAGGGATTTTACTCATAGATCAGCCTGATCATTTTATGGCTTTTAAAAAAAATTTGTTAAGTGGAGTGTAGAGTAGTTTTAATTCTGAGACTATTTTAATTCTGCCATTAAGGTGTGATCCTTTTGGGGGTGAATTCACTTGCCTAAGGGCATGCTGAGCAAAGGCTAAAGCTCAGGTGTGCCTTGACAAGAGCCTGTACTCCTAACTAATATCATGCCCCAAAATAAAGCTACTGAAGGGCTCAGTTAATGGCATTGGCAGTGATTCCTACTGGAGATTAGAGAGGCCAGCAGTTTGAGCTGGGATGGTCAGAGACCTTTCTAGGCAGGAGGTACTTGATCTGGCCCTAGAGGGTAGCTAGAATTCAAACGGGCAGAGAAGACAGTAGAGAGTTTCCTAGGCAGTGAAAATTCCAGAGGCATAGCTGTAGAAATGGCAATGCTCAAGGCAGGACTGTTCCTGTGACAGTGAATTATCCAGCTGGGCTGGATAGAGTAGAGTAGAAATAAGGCAAAACAGCAGTAATGAGGGCCAATTCTGTCACTCCTCAGTGATGAAAATTGGGGCAAGGACAGCTTTGGGAAGCTTTATACTACTTTAAGATCCACCTGGATCCACATGGTGGCTCCACAAAGCTTTACTGGGCAAATTTGAGCAATGCAGAACCACCCAGCCTATTAACTGAACTGGAGCGACATTCAAGGGCTAATGAGAAACACATAATGTACCATTTCTAGTCCAGCTTTTTGTAAAGTAATAAATTGCTTGGAAAATACAGTACTTATGCAAATGTGGTATTACTATCAGTTACCACATTTGCATAGCCATCTGCTACATTTTCAGAGCTAAGCTCAGAAATCTTTCCACTCCAAGACTCTAGATAAGGTCTTGCAATATCTATCAGGTTATGTGCCACCTACAGGCTTCGAGGATGGCCAGGCATCCATCCTATGACCATTGAATTAAAAACCATCCGGACAAAATGATTATTAATAGATTTTCAATTAATTAATGTAATCTTGGGCTTAGAATTTGTACACCATTTCTACCCAGCCATATGTTAAATATGCACTATCATAGCCTGGGAACTTCCTCTGGCTGTCATATACTTAGAGCCTAGCAAGGTGCAAACGGAGATTCACTCACTTATTAATTAACTCAATCAACCAACAACAAACATTTATTGAGTATCTATTATGTGCCAGACACACCTCTAGGAGCTGGAGACATAGATATGAAGACAGACAAAAATCCCTGTCTTCATAGGTCTTACATTCTAGTGGAGGAAATAGAAGCAAATTGGTCTAAAATATGTCAGATAGTGATGGTGAATGTAAAAAGATAAAGCAGGACAGAGGGACAGAGTGTGACTGGAGTGGTACTCCAGATAGACTAGGCATGGAAAGCTTTTCTGATGAAATGACATTTAAGCAGGCCTGAAGGAAGTCAGAGAATGAACCATGCATGTGTCTGGGGGAGAGAGCTCCAGGGAGAGGGGACAGTAAGTGAAAAGTATCTGAAGGAGAAGCTTGCCTGGCACATTCAAAAAAGAGCAGGAAGACAATGTGTTTGGAACATAGTGAACAAGGAAGAAAGTGGCAGGAGCTCAAGTTAGAGAACAGGAAGCCACTTAATGATATAGACTATGGTAAGAAGTTGTCTTCTACTCAGAGTGAGAGAGAACACAAAGGGTTTGAGCAATGGAATAAAATGTCACATCAGAGGTTCAGATTTAACTTTTTGGAATAGGGTATTTTTTAAAGTTCCTCAAATGATTCTAATGTGTGTTATGGTTGAGAATCATTGCTTAGCAGGATCACTATGTCTTCATTTTGAGAACAGATTTTGGGCAGAGGGAGCAAGGGTGGAAGCAGGAACACCAGTTAGGAAGCTGTTACAATAATCCAGGCAAAGTTGATGATGGCTTGCACTGGGGTGATTTGAGAACAGAGAATCATGAGTGGCTCTGAGCGTCCCTGCCAACATCTTGGCTGCTCTGTCCCTTCAGCCTTTCTTTCTCTGTAGCTACACCAACTGACCCCACCCCCATGCAGACTCAGAGAATCATTTCCACCTAGTGTGTGGGACTTTGGGAGTCTTGGTTAAACATTTCAGGGACCTCAGAATAAAATCAATCTCTAATACAATGACAAAATTCTAGAAAATGAGCTTCTTTCTTATGGCTTCGTCTCCCAATCTAGATTAAACTAAAGTTCTGTGATCAAACACTTGGTCTGCCTGGTATCTGGTTACCCAGTTTCTTCTAGCTCCATCCTTACCCAACCTTCTTCCAAAGTCGAATTTTAATAATGGGTACTATTTATTGGAGAGCTCGCTCAGGGCTATGCACTGTCCTAAGTACCTTATAGTAAAAATTCAATCCTCACCACATACCTAGGAGGTGGGTGCTGTAATTATACCTATTCAGCAGATAATATAACTGGGAAGCAGAGAGTTAAGTAACTTGCTCAAAGCCACACTCTAAGTGTGAAGGCCAGTATTTAACGTAGGTCTGTATGACTCCAAAGATTGTGTGCTTCTAATCATTTAACCATCTGCCATCCTAGAACCCAGCTTTCAGGTGAGACCTGAAACCTGTTGACAAACACCTTGACCTTACTGCCTCCCTAGATGTCTGCCTCCTGTCTGTCCTTCCACATGGGCACTTTTCCTTTGCTTCCACTGCCCTGAACTCCAAGCTTGTTTGATGTGTTCAGACTTTACTGCTCCAGCCTCAAAGAAGTGGCTGTATCTGGTTTCTAGGCTGCCCTTCGAGGTGGAGTAACTCTCACTACATCTCCAGGAAGTTTGTCTTCTTCCAGAACAGTGAGGTTTCAGCATGTATCAGCTGGACATCTTCATTCCTTGTAGTGACATCTCCTCTTACGCCTCTGGGGAGTTCAGTTTGCTCTTACTCTGGGAAGCCAGCAAATTCTTTTGGAAGGGACAGTGCCTCTTCCTCTTACTAGTGTTCTAATTTGCACCCTGGAGAATGTGAACTTCTAAGGGCCTTGGTAAAACCAAAACTCTGTCAGCACCTGAAATATTTCAACATCCCTGACAAATGGAAGCAATGCTTTCCCCAAGGTTTACCTTTTCCTCCCACAGGTTATATATATAAAATGTGTATATATACACATGTAAAATGTATACATGTATGTATATGTACACATATATATGATGTATAATCTTCTATATATATGTATACATATATAATGCATATTCTTGCACAGGTCTGTGCACCTACATTTCTTCATATTAACAATGCACAATGCATTATATGGTGGATTATCTGTTTGTAGCTGATAAAATGCATTTGAAGAAGTAGCTTCTTGACATCTTCCAAGTGCCTAGGTGTGGAACAGTGACGTTGGGTGGCTCCAGAACTGGTTGAGTGTATGACAATAGAGAATGCTGGGGTATGCAAGCTGAGTGCCACCAAATGATTTATTAAAAACCACCCCCAGAGGGACACCTGGGTGGCTCAGTCGTTGAGCGTCTGCCTTTGGCTCAGGTCATGATCCCAGGATCCTGGGATCGAGCCCCGCATCGGGCTCCCTGCTCCGTGGGAAGCCTGCTTCTCCCTTTCCCACTCACCCTGCTTGTGTTCCCTCTCCCGCTGTGTCTCTCTCTGTCAAATAAATAAATAAAATCTTTAAAAAATAAAAAAATAAAACTGCCCCAGAGACAAATTAAAAATTGTTAATATAAAATATGAGCAAAGAAAAGTGATTGGAATATAAACTGTTAAGAAAACTGGGAGAGGACCTAATTTGTGTCTGATGTGCAGCATTAAAATGTAATGAATTTCGTAAAGCTTGGAGTTTACTGCAAATAAATATATAGAGAAATAATTCATCTTCTTGTGCAAAAAAAAAAAGAAAGAAAAAAGTGCTCAGATTGAAGGGTCATTGTGATGTTTGCTCAAAAAGCTGCTTTGTTTTCAGAGTACAGGTCTTTCACCTCTTTGGTTAAGTTTATTCTTAGATATTTTATTATTTTTGGTGCAATTATAAGTGGGATTGTTTTAATTTCTCTTTCTACTGCTTCATTATTAGTGTATAGAAATGCAATAGATTTCTGTACATTGATTTTGTATCCTGTGACCTTAACTGAATTGATTTATTAGTTCTAGTAGTTTTTTTGGTGGAGTCTTCAGGATTTTTTATATATAATATCATGTTTTTTATATATAATATCATGCAAATACATCAGAATAAAAAGCTTCTGCACAACGAAGGAAACAACCAACAAAACTAAAAGGCAACCTATGTAGTGGGAGAAGATAATTGCAAATGACATCTGATAAAGGGTTAGTATCAAAAATATATAAAGAACTCCTACAACTCAACACCAAAAAAAAAAACAAATAATTCAATTAAAAATTGGGCAGAAGACATGAACAGACATTTCTCCACGGAAGATGTACATATGGCTAACAGACACGTGAAAAGATGCTCAATATCCCTCATCATCAGGGAAATGCAAATCAAAACCACAATGAGATGTCACCTCGCGCCTGTCACAATGGTTAAAATCAAAAACACAAGAAACAACAAGTGTTGGTGAGGATGTGGAAAAAAAAGGAACCCTTTTGCACTATTGGTAGGAATGCAAATTTGTGCAGCCGCTGTAGAAAACAGTATGGATGTTCCTCAAAAAATTAAAAATAGAATTACCATAAGATCCAGTAATTCCACTACTGGGTATTTAACCAAAGAATACGAAAACACTAATTGGTTTTTTTTTTCACTAGTCTGAAGAGATGAAACTAATTTCTTTTTCTACAAAGATTTTATTTATTTATCAGAGAGAGCAAGCAAGTGCACAGGCAGGGGGAGAGGCAGGCAGAGGGAGAAGCAAGCTCCCCACTAAGCAAGGAGCCCAATGCAGGACTCAATCCCAGGACTCTGGGATTATGACCTGAGCCGAAGGCAGATGCTTAACCAACTAAGCCACTCAGGCATCACATGAGAACACTAATTTGTAAAGATATATGTACCTCTATGTTTATTGCAGCATTATTTACAATAGCCAAATTATGGAATTAGCCCAAGTGTCCACAGATGGATGAATGGATAAAGAAGATGTGGGGTGTGTGTGTGTGTGTGTGTGTGTGTGTATGACATGTTATATATACATATATATATATGGTATGTATGTATACACACGATGGAATACTAGTCAGCCACAAAAATAATGAAATCTTGCCATTTGCAACAACATGGATGGATCTAGAGAGTATAATGCTAAGCAAAATAAGCCAATCAGAGAAAGACAAACACCATATGATTTCGTTCGTATGTGGAATGTAAGAAACAAAACAAACAAAGAAAAAAGAGAGGCAAACCAAGAAACAGAGGCTTAATACAGAGAACAAACAGAGGGTTACCAGAGGGGAGGTGGGTGGGGGATGGGTGAAACAGGTGATGGGGATTAAGGAGCGCACTTGTGATGAGCACAGGTGATGTATGGAAGTGTTGAATCACCATATTGTACACCTGAAACTGAGATAACACTGTACATTTACTGGAATTTTTAAAAAAAAGCTGCTTTGTGCTTTTTGTTCACAAGTAATGGTGGGTTTATTTTCTAATATTTTCAGTCAAAAAATTCATCTAGGTGTCATGGGCCTGATAAAAGCCTTCAAGTATCAAACGAGATCTGTCACTGTAAAGGGCACTGAGGTGACACCTGAGGAGCCAGTGCTGGCCTTGGCTGGCTCCTACTGCAAGTAACAGAGATGTATGGAGGTGGGTTCAGAACTGGGTATCTCTCACATTCCCTTTGTAAGTCAAGAAAACGGAATTTATTGGTTAAGGGCTTTTCCCTCTTCTGCTCTTCTCAGAAAACAATCTCCCAGTAAGCACTTGGCAAGCCTAAACCTGTGGCTGGGCCAAGTGTAATGATTTTGTCTCTGGCTGTTTTCTTCTATCTCATCCCTGAAGATTCTTTTTCATCATATCCCAGTGACACTGGGGATCCTGGAGAATCCTTTCTCCTAGCTTGGTAAGCTTCATGGTTGCTTTCTTCCTATTTTTCATCACTCGCCTTCTTCCATACCCAAACCAGCAGTTGATGTGTGCTTAGCAGATGCAAACTCACTTCAGTATTGACCTGAAGTAAACAAAGCTGAAAAGAGCTAACTTCTAACTAAAATGACATTTATAGGAGCCATAGAGGAATGACAATGCATTCCTGGCTTCTCTGGGAGGTGGATTAGCATGGTATTTTAACAGGTTGGAGATTCAGGCAGATCTATGTCCTCATAAGAACTGTACTGGGTTTGTTTTTTTTTTTCCAGATTTACTGAGAAATAATTGACATACATGACTGTATAAATTTAAGGTGTACATCATGGTGATTTGACTTACGTATATTGTGAAACGATGACCACAATAGGTTCAGTTAACATCTATCATCTCATATAGATAAAATAAAACAAAAAATTCCTCCTTGTGATGAGAACTCAGGATCTTCTCTCCTAACAACTTCCCCATCTATCATACAGCAGTGGTAACTGTAGTCATCATGGTGTACGCTATATCCCTTGTACTTATTTATCTTATAACTGCAAGTTTGGAACTGTTCTATTTTAATAGCCAATTTACTCCGTAGGACTGTTGTGATGCATGATGATGCATACTAAGTGTTCAGTGCGGTACCTAGAATAGTAATAATAGCAATTACTACCCTGAATCATGCCACTAAGGGCAGCCTCAGGAAGACTTTGCAGCACTGAGAAGCAACTGTATGATAAACAAAGCATACTCTGTTCTCAAGTGTCTCACAGACTACCAGGGGAGATCGCACTTGCACACATGTATCTAGAATGTAAGACAGATATTGGCTAAGTATCATATGAGGAAAACACAGAAAGAGCTGAGAAGAGAAGGGAAGGGAAAGGAAGGGGAGGGGAGGGAATGGAAGGGAAGCGGAGGGGAGGGAAGGGAAGGGAAGGGAAGGGAAGGGAAGAGATAAGAAGAAATGAGATGAGAAGAAGAAAGGCAGTGAGCACCACTCACCAGAGAAAAGTTCATGCAAGAGGCCATTGTGGACCTGAGCTTTGAAGGATGAATAATTGTCTGAGATGCTTTGTGGAAGAAAGGGAGAGATATTATGAATAAAGAAGGGGTAGGATGGATCTAAACTACATCATTATATCATTGTTATATCCCCCTCATGGTGTCTGGCACATAGTAGTCGCAGAGTCAGTATTGGGGGAAGGAATGAAAATAAGTGCAGGGCTTTGTGAGTGGAGAGAAAAGACTTGCAGGACATGAGTGGTTACTCTGGTTGGGTAAAGTGATGAGATGTGTTGCTGTGCACATAACTCCATCTCCTCTGCCCCGGCATTCAGAGTCTGTGGTCCTCCCCAGCTAGGGTATTCCAAGATATATCCCCTTCTCACGGGGCTTCATTCACTTTGACACTCCTCAGGATCCTGCTTTTTAGAAATATAGTGGCCTGAGTAATGGTCATCAATGGCTTAAATATTATCTTTGTTTCCCAAAGGTCCTGGGCTTTTCCCTGACAGTATTTTACAAGGCTCCATCACATGTTCTGAGGTCAAGGCTATGTCCATATGCTTAAGCATTTTCTGTTTAAGAACAAACAATGTCATGAAATTCAAATAACCAGGTCTCTTTTCTCTACCAAATGCCCAATCATGACATTTGTCTTGATTGTTGGTTGCTCCTCTTGTTAGAATTGCAGGACTTCGAAAATGGCCTAGAGATCATATAGCTTTCAAACATACCTTCTTCATTTTACAAAGAAAGAAACTGAGGCTCAAAGAAGTAAAAAACCATTTGCCCAAAGTCATATATCAAGTTATAGTAAGACTGGAGCTTGTACCCGTGTATCCCTCCTCCCATTTCTTTGATTCTGGTATCATGTAATTGGAGTTACTGACATTTGTTTCATTCCTCTCATGAGAATTCCTACTTTTCCCAACCCAATTCTCACCTCTACCATGCGGACATATGCAGGGAATTTCATCCCTAAAATGTTAGTGATGTTATCTGGCATTTAACTTTCCAGTCGGAGAATATCAATAGCCCCCAGAGTGTGGCGACTGGGGGTGTGGATGATCATTTAAGACCCCCTGCTTGTCAAGAGGGCTTCAGAACATGCTTCTCTGGAGACAATGAATGTAGATAACAAGTTTCTACATACCTGGGTTCAAGTGTTAACTGTGTAACTTAATCTCTAAATGACCTTAGGCAAGTTTAGCTGACTTCTGGATGCCTCAGTTTCCTTATCCATAAAATGGGGATGATGAAAATTTATTCAAAGGATTGTCTTCAAAATTAAATATAATAATGCATGTAGAGAGTTTAACAGATGGAGAGGAAGCCTCATCTGTACCTGATATAGACAATTTAGATGATGAGATTTGGATCTTTTAGCTGATGAGATTTAAATGAGATTTTTGGATTTCAGTTGATGAGATGATCAGATTTAGATTTAGATGGTGTGACTTTGGACTTTGAGCTGTTGCTATAATGGGATGAGACTCTTGAGAACACTGTGAATGTATTTCGCAGTTAGAAGGGATGTGAGTCACTGGAGGGCAAAGGGCAGGCTATGGTAGGCAAAACTCTAAAATGGCCTCCAATATTCCTATCCCCTTGGTGTACAATCCCTTCTCTAGCATGTGGGCAGAATCTGTGAATATGATGCATATCACATCTGTGATTACATTATGTTGTGTGGTAAAGATGAAGGGGCTTTGCAGATGTAATTAAGATCCCTAATCAATTCGACTTTGAGTTAATCAAAAGGAGATTATTCTAGGTGGATCTGATATAATCAGGGGAGCCTTTCAAAGGAGAGTATAGAGATCAGGGACAGAAGTCTCTCTCCTGCTGGCCTTGAAAAAGCAAGCTGCAAGGAGATGAATTCTGCCAACAACCACATATAAGCTTGGAAGAGGACTCCAAGCCTCAGATGAGACTTCAGCCCTGGTGACACCCTGACTGTAGCTTGAGACTCTGAGCAAAGGATCCAGTTAAACCATTCCTAGACTCAACCCATAGAACTGTGAGATAACAAGTGGGTATTGTTTTTAAGCAATTAAGTTTGTGGTAATCTATTATACCTTATGTGCTTAATAAATGACTGTTCCCTTCTACCACTTACTTGGATATCTGAGTGCTTGACACTTATTACTTCTATATTCCGTGTCATGGATTTCTTCTTTGTTCCCAAGCTTCTCAACTCAAAATGACTTTTCTTAAGTGTTCCTGGTGTCCACATACCCAGCCCTGCCCTGACTCTACCTGGAGGTCATGGCATTCCCCCTGCTTCTTTGTCTCTGTAGCTACACCAACTAAAAGGACTGGTGTTACTTATCCTTGAAAGACTCTTCTCCACATTTCTTGGTTCTTACTTTGGTTGGCAATCTTTGGTGAGACCTCAGAGTCCCTTTGGCTGTTCCAGCATTAGGCAGCTCCAGCTTACCGCCGTGGGGACCAGATGTCCTCCACTCAGGGAGTTTTAACTGCCATTGTTGACAGTTTCTTAATGGGCTTGTCACGGAGGAGTGACAGCTCCTGAGGGTGCTGTCTTATTACTTCAGTGCCCACTCCCTGGTGCCTCGCGGTAATTAGTTAATCTTCCAAATGTTCCTCATGCTTTTGACTATGCCAGGCAGGCACGGGAGTACTTTGCTTGATCTCAGGCCTATGGACAAAATCTAGGGCAAATCTGTGGGTGTGCTGGGGCCATGGCCTCCCCTTAGCATCTTCAGGGGCAGCATGCACAGCCTTGGACCTAAGCTGATGGTTGGATCTTTTCCTCCAATGAGGGAGGCACCACAGACTATGAAGAGTACTATCTCCTTGGCTGGACTCACAGCTCCCTGAAGCAGGCTTATTACTATACATGAAGAAACTGAGCCTCACTGGGGTTGATTGACTTGCTCAAGTGGCAGAGCCAGGTCAGTCAGACGCTAAACCCCATGTCCTTAACTGTTCATCATATTGTACAACCTGCTCTCTTGGGTTATGGAATACTTTGTCTCAGGCATTTGGAGACTTAGTTTCTGGTCCTGATAGTGCCATTCATTTAATGTGTACATTCAGCAAGCCCTGTTTGTTCCTCTGTGAATCTCAATTTTCCCATCAATAAAATGGGGGAAGGAGAGGGTACTGTTATGTGAAATGACCTTTTCAGTTCTGCCCTTCATAGACTTTACGAAATATACATTAGGGCCTGGAGTTTACCTGACTATATTGGAATATCATGCTTTGTCACTGTAACTGTTCGGGGACCTAAGGCCACTACTAATTTTAATTGCTAGAATATGCTAATGAGACAATGAAAATTGATGGTTTATGTCAGGTTGTGATGTATCATTTCTTGTTCAATCAATACATATTTGCTTAATGCCTGTTCTGTCCAAAGCAATGGATTACAAGCTGTAAGGAATTCAGAGAAGTTGGAGAAATATCATGTGTCCTCCTGGAACTCAGGACTAATCAAGGATATGGGAACCAACTGTTTATCTATATACTCTAAGACAGCATTGTATAAGAAACATGGGGTACATAATAAGGTAATCAGCTGGGGTAGTTGTCAGTGTCCTGTCTTGAGATATCAGAGATCTAGATTCCAGACTCACCTTTGAGTCATCAACTCACTGTGTCACCATTGCAGGACACTTCTCACTGGGTCTCACTTTCCTGAACAGTGACAAGGCTGGGCCAGAGAATATTTGAGGGATTTTTCAGTGTCAGCATTATGATATTCTATAAGATGAGATAATTTTTAGTGGAGATGAATGAAAAGGCTTATTCAATACTGGATTTCCAGAATCATTCCTGGGAAGAAGGGTGGATGGAACAGGGAGAGCCAAACTGGGCCCCAGTAGATGGAAAGAATATTAGTAAATGGTAAGAATAAATGAAAGAATTGCATTTCAGGTTAGACAAACAGCATGAGTAGAGGGCTGGCAAATGGACTCTGAGACTGAGTTTGAGGGCTGGCAGGACACCCATACACAAGTAATCCAAAGTGCTGAGCTGCAGGTCATGAGTGAGGTCTGACCTGGAGCTAAAGATGTGAAGTTTGTTGATAGAGAGGTGGTGATTAAAACTGTGGGAATGACTAAAATATTTGAGAGAGAGTGTGTAGGTACAAAAAAGAGGACTGAAGACAGACACGTGGGGAACTATTAAATTTAGGGGCAGAAAGAAACTATTTTACTCCTGCTCAGTCTTTCAGTTCTTCCACACACACCCTATCCCTCTCTCTGGTCACTTCTTTATCCTCTGCTCACAAACATGCACCAAGCATCTCCATTTTTGAGGTAACGTTTTTGACACCTCCTTCCATGTCCTTCCTCTCTCACCTTGGTACCTTTCCTCAGCCTCTCCATGTGTCATGTACTCCTCATTCCTCTGCATTATGGGCTTCTGATCTAAGCAACTTCTAGAAACAAAATCACTGAGATCCTCAATGATCTCACATCACCAAATTCAATATGATTTTTCTCAGTTTCTTCTTCCTTAACCTCTGGATAGTTTAGTGCTGTTGATTGCCTGCTCTTTGTTTAAACCCCTGTTTCCATAAAACAGACACATAGATCAATGGAATAGAACAGAGAGCCCAGATATAGACCCTCAACTCTATGGTCAACTAATCTTCAACAAAGCAGGAAAAAATATCTAAAGGAAAAAAGACAGTCTCTTCAATAAATGGTTCTGGGAAAATTGGACAGCTGTGGACAGGGGAATGAAACTCGACCATTCTCTTACCCCATACACAAAGATAAACTCTAAATGGATGAAAGACCTCAATGTGAGACAGGAATCCATCAAAATCCTAGAGAAGAACATAGGCAGTAACCTCTTTGACATTGGCCACAGCCACTTCTTTCCTGACACGTCTCCAAAGGCTAGTGAAACAAAAGCAAAAATGAACTTTTGGGACTTCATCAAGATAAAAAGCTTCTGCACAGCCAAGGAAACAGTCAACAAAACAAAGAGGCAACCCACAGAATGGGAGAAGATATTTGCAAATGACACTACAGATAAAGGGCTGGTATCCATGATCTATAAAGAACGTCTCAAACTCAACAGCCAAAAAACAAATAATCAAGTCAAAAAATGGGCAGAAGACATGAACAGACACTTCTCCAAAGAAGACATACAAATCGCTAACAGATACATGAAAAAATGTTCAACATCATCAGCCATCACGGAAATTCAAATCAAAACCACACTGAGATACCATCTTACATCAGTTAGAATGGCAAAAATTGACAAGGCAAGAAACAACAAACGTTGGAGAGGTTGTGGAGAAAGGAGAACCCTCTTACACTGTTGGTGGGAACGCAAGTTGGTACAGCCACTTTGGAAAACGGTGTGGAGTCTCCTCAAAAACTTAAAAATAGAGCTACCCTATGACCCAGCAACTGCACTCCTGGGTCCTTACCCCAAAGACACAGATGTAGTGAAAAGAAGGGCCATATGCACCCCAATGTTCACAGCAGCAATGTCCACAATAGCCAAACTGTGGAAGGAGCCAAGATGCCCTTCAACAGACGAATGGATAAAGAAAATGTGGTCCATATATACAACGGAATATGACTCAGCCATCAGAAAGGATGAATACCCAACTTTTACATCCACGTGGATGGAACTGGAGGAGACTATGCTAAGGGAAATAAGTCAAGCAGAGAGAGTCAATTATCATATGGTTTCACTTATTTGTGGAACATGAGGAACAGCATGGAGGACATTAGGAGAAGGAAGGGAAAATGAAGGGGGGGAATCAGAGAGGGAGACGAACCAGGAGAGACTATGGACTCTGGGAATCAAACTGAGGGTTTTAGAGGGGAGGGGGGTGGGGGGATGGGTTAGCCTGGTGATGGGTATTAAGGAGGGCACGTATTGCATGGAGCACTGGGTGTTATACGCAAACAATGAATCATGGAACACTACACCAAAAACTAATGGTGTATTGTATGGTGACTAACATAACATAATAAAAAAATTATAATAAATAAATACACCCCTGTTTCCTTGTATCTTCATTTCTTCTATTCTTCTCAAGACTGCTTCAAAGAATGTGCAAATGTTGAGTGAGAAAGAGAGGTGGTAATGAGGAGATATAACCATCTAAAGAAATTGCAGATCTAACCTGGGATAGAAGAAAGATCTTTAGTTTTAATATATTTACAATAGTAGCCTTGGAAAATGTGGCAGTGAGCTTTGTGCTTGACTGACCCTAGCAATATGTGCACACAACATTCATGGACGTAATCAACTCTTTCCTTTTACCCCTAACAAATTATAAGGGACTTCTTTCCCTTTCTTCTTTTGTCTTTCAACTTGGCAGTCATAAAGACTTGAAAACAGGCAAGAAACATGAATAAACTCTCAGGGAAGAAGAGGTTCCCTCAGAAATGTTTACGCGGATCTATTAAGAAGTTTGTATTATTTAGTGAGTGCACCTTTCTCTTCCACATTTTTGCCTGTTTTTTGAGAAGATATGCTAAAGAAAAGAGTCATCAGGTATCCCAATTTTCTCATAACCAAAGGAACAAGGGCATTGAGAGAGAGGACTACCCTTGGACAGATAAGAGACATCTGTTCTTCTGAGAAGAGGTGAGTAGAGGTGCAGATACAAATTTATAAGGGTAAGGGCAGGAAGTTGAGAGTATTGTGTCTCAGAAAGGCTTTATTTGCTTAAAGAAAAAGGCAATGCCACATGTTAAGACATATTGAGGCAGGCATGGGGCTTCTGGTTCAATATGGTAGGGCTGTTAATGATTTTGGCCAGCGGATGAATTTTTCGAATGTTGGTCATTAGTGTTCTCATAGTTGAATTACTGGACATCTGGAAATCCCATGAAAATTATAGTAAAGCTATTGATAATTCAATAGGTATGAATGTCCAACAATAAGAGGACTAGCAGAGGGACCGTCACTGGATGAGAAATAGCAGCAAATATCTAGAGGATAGACAACAAATAGAAAAGAGGTGACTATTGGTGTGGGACAGAGGAAAATACAGCTGAGAATTTGTTCAGAGGCAGCTGCGGCTTGGGAGGAAACTGATCTGCCTGCCAGGCCCACAGTAAGGCACTGAACTGGGAGATGCCAGGGGACCCCTGCCTCATAACAGTTCTCTGTTCACTTCCCAAAGGCAAAGCCAGCTAGGTGATAAGCCACACATCCCATATGCCTAGAGTTTCCAGTCAGCTTTCCTATTGCTTAATTCTTTAATATGGATGGAAAACCAAAAATCACTGGCATACAGTATGAATGAGAAAAAACAAGATAAGTAGATCAAAAACAAAAAGACCAGTAAACAGATCATTCAGGAAACAAAATCTTATGGTGTTCTATTGAAAAGAAATGTTTGTCAGACAAAAAGAAAGCACTCGACAAAAGAAAATGATTGTTAAAATATTGTGTTTCACAGAAGGATTAGAAGATAAAGTTGATATAATTTCCAGGAAAGTTGAATGCAAAACGACAAAGAGGATCATAACAACATTCACTACCAGCACCCAATTCTATAGATGAGGAAACAGACATGTGGCGAGGCCCCAGGTCACATGGCTACAAAGTACTATGACTAGGATTTGAACCCAGACAGTCTGGCTCTATGCTAGCCTCTATTGCTGCTGTCACAAATTCAACAGTACTCATATTTTACCTCACAGTTCTGAAGGTCAGAAGTCCAGGCAGGCTCAACTGGATCTTTGCTTAAAGGAGGGGCAAAAGTTTCTCTTGAGCCCACAGGGTCTTGATTGCCTTCAGCTTGGAATAATCTTCGTGCCAAAGTGGCCCATCTTGGGGGTCTCCTGCCCTCAGGCCCTACAGTTACATGGGTATATATGCACTTAAAATAAGTGCATATTATTGTAACTGAACAATAGTGCAATAAAGTTGATTTTTAAAAACTCACACCAGGAGGTCCAACAGCTGACTGATAAGAATTCCAGAATAAAGGGTGCCTGGGTGGCTCAGTCATTAAGCGTCTGCCTTCGGCTCAGGTCATGATCCCAAGGTCCTGGGATCAAACCCCACATGGGGCTCCCTGCTCCGCGGGAAGCCTGCTTCTCCCTCTGCCCCTCCCCCTGCTTGTGTTCCCTCTCTCGCTGTGTCTCTCTCTGTCAAATAAATAAATAAAATCTTTAAAAAGAAAAACGAATTCCAGAATAAGAGAGCAGAGAAAATGGAAGGAACTTGTCCCTGAACAAAAGTAGATGACAGGTTCCCAGAGGAAGGACACAAGTCTTCACATGAAAAGGGTCCATCTAGAGTTCAAAAAAAAAAAAAAATAGTGACAAATGATTTACTTTCTCTCTTGCACACGCATATATTTCTGAAAAATTTCAGAACAGCAAGGATAAGGAGAAAATCCCAAAGACCCTCAGAGATACAGAATCAGTCACCTATAAAGGAATACGAATCAGACTGCCATCAGACCTCCCATAAACAACATTGGAAACTGGAATACAATAAAGAAATATATTACAAAGCTATAAGGAAAACTTAGAATTCTATCTCACTGACACTATTCGCCAAAACTTGTAGTAGAATAAAGACTTTTTTCAGACATGAAAGAACTCAGAAAGTTCATCCTTGTAACTCCCTTTTTAAAGGCATTTCCTGCAGATGTAACCCAGCAAAATAAGAGAATAAATTATAAAAGAAGATGTTAGATCACCTTGGAAGATAACTTAGAAGAAGAAATTACTAGGATATCACCATAGGCCTGAGTCATGATCAGTTTGAAGTTTGAGTTAGAATGGGTGGCTAGAGTGTTCTCTAGAGATTCCGCCACACACACACACACACACACACACACACACACACACACACAAGGTCTCCATAGATGAAATCATATGACTGAAAATTCAAAAGGCCTCCTAAGCTACTGAAGAAGTCCAGCCCCTATGGATTCTCAAAATTGATTGGACGTGGTTTCTTTTGAGTCCCACACTGAGTAAAAGTTAGTGGTAATAGAATCAAAATTGAGCAGGACCAGAGAGAAGGCAAAGACAAAATCCAGAACAAAGTACGGGAGAGGAAAAGGCCAGGGAATCTCGGAAAGCCAGCCACCATGTCTGTGAACACTACACTCAACAATATAAAATTAATTTCCCTTAAAAATACACAACCAAGTGGTGCCTGGGTGGCTCAGTCAGCTAAGCATCCAACTCTTGATTTGGGCTTCAGGTTATGATCTCGGGGTCATGGGATCAAGCCGCACGTTGGGCTCCGTTCTCATTGTGGAGTCTGCTTAAGGTTTTCTTTCTCCCTCTCCCTCTGCCCTTCCTCCCGCTTGTGCACACACTCTCTCTCTAAAATAAATCTTAAAAAAAAAAAAGGACGGGGGCGGAGCAAGATGGCGGAGGAGTAGGAGACCTGTATTTCGTCTGGTCTCAGGAATTCAGCTGGATAGGGATCAAACCATTCTGAACACCTACGAACTCAACAGGAGATCGAAGAGGAGAGTAGCAACAACTCTCTGAACAGAGAAGCGACCACTTTCTGGAAGGTAGGACGCGCGGAGAAGTGACTCCGAGGCGATAGATATTCGGGAGGATAGACGGCGGGGGAGGGGCCTCCGCCGGCCGCTTCTGGCAAGTGCTAGAGCCGCGGAGCACAAAATCGGACCTTTTAGAAGTTGGCTCGGCTGAGGGACGTCGCTCCAGTGGCTAAGTGGGGGGTGGAACCCTCCCGGGACAGTGTGGTCTCAGGACCCTTGGGGTCACAGAGAGACCGGGGGTGCCTGAGTGCGCCAGAGCTCCCAGGTATCGGAGCAGGGAAGCCGGCTGCAGAGATGGAGCCGAGGCGCGGGCTCTCAGCTCGGGGTGGCCATAAACTGTGATCGGTGACAGTCGGGCCACTGCTTCTCCAGCAGGGACCCAACAAACGGCAGAGCTGGGGAGACTCCCCTTCCTCCCCCGGGAGGAGCGGTGCGGGAGCGCACCGCAGGGATCTGCTGGGTTTGGAGACTCCACACGGGGTCGTGCGCCAGAGATAGAAACGCTCGGTCACAGGCCGGGTGAGCACGGAGTGCGGCCGGAGACCGGGGACACGGGAGTGACTGCTTATCTCTGGGGGCGCACTGAGGAGCGGGGCCCTGAGTTCTCGGCTCCTCCGGGTGGAGATTGGGAGGCCACCATTTTTGCCCTGGTCCTCCAAAGCTGTACCGAGAGCTTGCAGGGAACAAAAGCTCCTGAGAGCAAACCCGAGCAGATTATTTAGCCCTCACTGACAAGGGCGGGGCAGTTCCACCTCCGGCAAAGACCTTTGGGAACCACGGCAACAGGCCCCTCCCCCAGAAGATCAGCACGAAAAGCCAGCAAGCCAAGACCAAGTTTACTGATCAAGGAGAACGGGAGAACTCCAGCGCTAGGGGAATACAACCAATATCTTATCAATCCCTTTAAAAAAAAAAATATTTTTCATTTTTAGAGTCATATTACATCCCTTCATAGTAGTTACCCTTATTTTTGGCATATATATATAAGTTGTTCTCTCTTTAAAATTTTGAGATACAGTTTCTTCTAACAGATCAAAATATACCCTAAATCACTAGTGTATGGCTTTGTTCTAGTCTCCTGCCTGATCACATTCTCTCCCCCTTATTTTTTCTTTCTTTCTTCCTTTTTTTTAATCCTCTTCTTTCTTTTTTCAAACAACTTCTTATCAATTTCTTTTACAAAATTTTTTATAATTTTCATCTTTACAGTCATCTTCCATCCCTTCATCGTATCAACCCTTATTTTGTACATATATAAGTCTTTCTTTCTTTAAAATTTTGGGAGGCACTTTCTTCTAGCAGACCAAAATACACCCAAAATCTAGTGTGTGGCACTGATCTATGCACCAGCCAGATCATATTTGATCATACTCTGTTTTTTTTTTGTTTTGTTCTGTTTTTGTTTTTATCTTTTTTTTCTTTTTTCGCTTTCTTTTTTCTTTCTTTCCCTTTCTTTCCGCCTGGTTTCAGGTCTTTTCTGATTTGTTTAGAGTATATTTGCTGGGGACGTTGTTACCCTGTTAGCATTTTGTTCTCTCATTCATCTATTCTCCTCTGGACAAAATGAAAAGACGAAAAAAATCACCTCAACAAAAAGAACAGGAGGTAGTACCGTCTGCCAGGGACCTACTCAATATGGACATTAGTACGATGTTGGACCTAGGGTTCAGAATCATGATTTTAAAGATACTAGCTGGGCTTGAAAAAAGCATGGAAGTTATTAGAGAAACCCTTTCTGGAGAAATAAAAGAACTAAAGTCTAACCAAGTCAAAATCAAAAAGGCTATTAATGAGGTGCAATCAAAAATGGGGGCACTGACTGCTAGGATAAATGAGGCAGAAGAGAGAATCAGCGATATAGAAACCAAATGATGGAAAATAAAGAAGCTGAGAAAAAAAGAGATAAACAACTACTGGATCACGAGGGCAGAATTTGAGAGATAAGTGATACCATAAGATGAAACAACATTAGACTAATTGGGATCCCAGAAGAAGAAGAAAGAGAGAGAGAGGCAGAAGGTATATTGGAGCAAATTATAACAGAGAACTTCCCTAATGTGGGGAAAGAAACAGGTATCAAAATCCAGGAGGCACAGAGAACCCCTCTCAAAATCAATAAAAATAGGTAAATACCCCGACATCTAATAGTAAAACTTACGAGTCTCAGAGACAAAGAGAAAATCCTGAAAGCAGCTCGGGAGAAGAGATATGTAACCTACAAGGGTAGAAACATTAGATTGGCAACAGACCTACAGGGACCTGGCAGGCCAGAAAGGAATGGCATGATATATTCAGAGCACTAAACGAGAAAAATATGCAGCCCAGAATACTATATCCACCTAGGCTGTCATTGAAAATAGAAGGAAAGATAAAAAGCTTCCAGGACAAACAAAAACTAAAGGAATTTGCAAACACAAAACCAGCCCTCCAAGAAATATTGAAAGGGGTCCTCTAAGCAAAGAGAGAGCCTAAAAGCAGCATAGACCAGAAAGGAACACAGACAATATACAGTAACAGTCACCTTACAGGCAATGCAATGGCACTAAATTCATATCTTTCAATAGTTACCTTGACTGTAAATGGGCTAAATGCCCCAATCAAAAGACACAGGCTATCAGATTGGATTAAAAAACAAGACCCATCGATGTGCTGTCTGCAAGAGACTCAGTTTAGACCCAAAGACACCCCCAGATTGAAAGTGAGGGGGTGGAAAACCATTTACCATGCTAATGGACACCAAAAGAAAGCTGGGGTGGCAATCCTTATATCAGACAAATTAGATTTTTAAACCAAAGACTGTAATAAGAGATGAGGAAGGACACTATATCCTACTTAAAGGGTCTATCCAACAAGAAGATCTAACAATTGTAAATATCTATGCCCCTAACGTGGGAGCAGCCAATTATATAAGGCAATTAATAAAAAAAAGCAAAGAAACACATTGACAACAATACAATAATAGTGGGGGACTTTAACACCCCCCTCACGGAAATGGACAGATCATCTAAGCAAAAGATCAACAGGGAAATAAAGACTTTAAATGACACACTGGACCAAATGGACTTCACAGACATATTCAGAACATTCCAACCCAAAGGAACGGAATACACATTCTTCTCTAGTGCCCATGGAACACTCTCCAGAATAGATCACATCCTAGGTCACGAATCAGGTCTCCACTGGTACCAAAAGATTAGGATCATCCCCTGCATATTTTCAGACCACAATGCTTTGAAACTAGAACTCAATCACAAGAGGAAAGTCGGAAAGAACTCAATACATGGAGGCTAAAGAGCATCCTACTAAAGAATGAATGGGTCAACCAGGAAATTAAAGAAGAACTAAAAAAATTCATGGAAACCAATGAAAATGAATACACAACTGTTCAAAATCTTTGGGATGCAGCAAAGGCAGTCCTAAGAGGAAAGTATATAGCAATACAAGCCTTTCTCAAGAACAAGAAAGGTCTCAAATACACAACCTAACCCTACGCCTAAAGGAGCTGGAGAAAGAACAGCAAATAAAGCCTAAACCCAGCAGGAGAAGAGAAATCATAAAGATCAGAGCAGAAATCAATGAAATAGAAACCAAAAGAACAGTAGAGCAGATCAACAAAACTAGGAGCTGGTTCTTTGAAAGAACTGATAAGATTGATAAAGCCCTGGCCAGACTTATCAAAAAGAAAAGAGAAATGACCCAAATCCACAAAATCATGAATGAAAGAGGAGAGATCACAACCAACACCAAAGAAATACAAACAATTATAAGAACATATTATGAGCAACTCTATGCCAGCAAATTAGATAACCTGGAAGAAATGGGTGCATTCCTAGAGAGGTATCAACCACCAAAACTGAACCAGGAAGAAATAGAAAACCTGAACAGACCTATAACCACTAAGGAAATTGAAGCAGTCATCAAAAATCTCCCAAGAAACAAAAGCCCAGGGCCAGATGGCTTCCCAGGGGAATTCTACCAAACACTTAAAGAAGAATTAATACCTATTCTCCTGAAACTGTTCCAAAAAATAGAAATGGAAGGAAAACTTCCAAACTCGTTTTATGAGGCCACCATTACCTTGATCCCCAAACCAGACAAAGACCCCATCAAAAAGAATTACAGACCAATATCCTTGATGAACATGGATGCAAAAATTCTCACCAAAATACTAGCCAATAAGATCCAACAGTACATTAAAAGGATTATTCACCACGACCAAGTGGGATTTTTCCGTGGGCTGCAAGTTTGGTTCAATATCCGCAAATCAATCAACGTGATACAATACATTAACAAGAGAAAGAACAAGAATCATATGATCCTCTCAATAGATGCAGAAAAAGCATTTGACAAAGTACAGCATCCTTTCTTGATCAAAACTCTTCAGAGTATAGGGATAGAGGGTACCTACCTCAATGTCATAAAAGCCATCTATGAAAAACCTACAGCGAATATCATTCTCAATGGGGAAAAACTGAGAGCTTTCCCCTGAAGGTCAGGAATGTGGCAGGGATGTCCACTCTCACCACTGCTATTCAACATAGTATTAGAAGTCCTAGCCACAGCAATCAGACAACAAAGAGAAATCAAAGGCATCCAAATCGGCAAAGAAGAAGTCAAACTCTCACTGTTTGCAGATGATATGATACTTTATGTGGAAAACCCAAAAGACTCCACCCCAAAACGGCTAGAACTCATACAGGAATTCAGTAAAGTGGCAGGATATAAAATCAATGCACAGAAATCAGTGGCATTCCTATACACCAACAACAAGACAGAAGAGAGAGAAATTAAGGAGTCGATCCCATTTACAATTGCACCCCAAAACATAAGATACCTAGGAATAAAACTAACCAAAGAGGCAAAGAATCTGCACTCAGAAAACTATAAAATACTCATGAAAGGAATTGAGGAAGACACAAAGAAATGGAAAAACGTTCCATGCTCATGGATTGGAAGAACCAACATTGTGAAGATGTCAATGCTACCTAGAGCAATCGACACATTCAATGCAATCCCCATCAAAATACCATCCACTTTTTTCAAAGAAATGGAACAAATAATCCTAAAATTTGTATGGAACCAGAAGAGACCCCGAATAGCCAGAGGAATGTTGAAAAAGCAAAGCAAAGCTGGTGGCATCACAATTCCGGACTTCCAGCTCTATTACAAAGCTGTCATCATCAAGACAGTATGGTACTGGCACAAAAACAGACACATAGATCAAAGGAACAGAATCGAGAGCCCAGAAATGGACCCTCAACTCTATGGTCAACTCATCTTTGACAAAGCAGGAAAGAATGTCCAATGGCAAAAAGACAGTCTCTTCAACAAATGGTGTTGGGAAAGTTGGACAGCCACATGCAGAAGAATGAAACTGGACCATTTCCTTACACCACACACAAATATAGACTCAAAATGGTTGAAAGACCTAAACGTGAGACAAGAGTCCATCAAAATCCTAAAGGAGAACACAGGCAGCAACCTCTTCGACCTCAGCCGCAGCAACTTCTTCCTAGAAACATCGCCAAAGGCAAGGGAAGCCAGGGCAAAAATGAACCATTGGGATTTCATCAAGATAAAAAGCTTTTGCACAGCAAAAGAAACAGTCCACAAAACCAAAAGACAACCGACAGAATGGGAGAAGATATTTGCAAATGACATATCAGATAAAGGGCTAGTATCCAAAATCTATAAAGAACTTATCAAACTCAACACCCAAAGAACAAATAATCCAATCAAGAAATGGGCAGAAGACATGAACAGACATTTTTCCAAAGAAGACATCCAAATGGCCAAGAGACACATGAAAAAGTGCTCAACATCGCTCGGCATGAGGGAAATCCAAATCAAAACCTCAATGAGATACCTCCTCACATCAGTCAGAATGGCTAAAATTAACGAGTCAGGAAACAAGAGATGTTGGCAGGGATGTGGAGAAAGGGGAACCCTCCTACACTGTTGGTGGGAATGCAAGCTGGTGCAGCCACTCTGGAAAACAGTATGGAGGTTCCTGAAAAAGTTGAAAATAGAGCTACCCTACAATCCAGCAATTGCACTACTGGGTATTTACCCCAAAGATACAAATGTAGGGATCCAAAGGGGTACATGCACCCCAATGTTTATAGCAGCAATGTCCACAATAGCCAAACTGTGGAAAGAGCCAAGATGTCCATCGACAGATGAATGGATAAAGAAGAAGTGGTGTATATATATACAATGGAATATTATGCAGCCATCAAAAGGAATGAGATCGTGCCATTTGCAACGACGTGGATGGAACTGGAGGGTGTTATGCTGAGTGAAATAAGTCAATCAGAGAAAGACATGTATCATATGACCTCACTGATATGAGGAATTCTTAATCTCAGGAAACAAACTGAGGGTCGTTGGAGTGGGGGTGGGGTGGCAGGGATGGGGTGGCTGGGTGATAGACATTGGGGAGGGTATGTGCTATGGTGAGCGCTGTGAAGTGTGCAAGACTGTTGAATCACAGACCTGTACCTCTGCAACAAATGATGCAATATATGTTAAGAAAAGAAAAAAAGAAGAAGAAGATAGCAGGAGGGGAAGAATGAAGGGGAGTAAATCGGAGGGCGAGATGAGCCATGAGAGACGATGGACTCTGAGAAACAAACTGAGGGTTCTAGAGGGGAGGGGGGTGGGGGGATGGGTTAGCCTGGTGATGGGTATCAAAGAGGGCATGTACTGAATGGAGCACTGTGGTGTTATGCACAAACAATGAATCATGGAACACTACATCAAACACTAATGATGTAATGTATGGTGATTAATGTAACAATAAAAAATTTAAAGAAAAAAAAAGGACAACCAAAGTTTATTAAGGCCAAATCTCATACAAAGTCATTATAAGAAAAAAGAAAATAAGAGGCATAACATTCCACAGACAATGAAAGCATGCCAGAAAGACCCATCCACAGAACAGATAACCATCATAGCTTATGATTTCAAATGCATTACAATGTATTAAGAAAACGATACAGTAAATGAAAGAACAACATCTATCAGAATTGAAAACACTCAGGAGGAGGTGACAGAACTCAAGAAAGAGTTATAAATAAAAAAGAATCATTTGAAAAAGGGTCACTAGGAGGAATAAAGGAGTGAAAAAAACACAGGAGTGCCCTTTAAAATAAAAGATTAAAAGATGCTTTATAATAACAGAAAGAAATGAAGATAAAATGGGTTTGAGAGAAAATATATTGATTATAGACAAAGGATACTGAACATAGAAATAATGAGAGCTCCTCAAGAAGGTCAAAGGAACTGAATACTGAAAACCACAATTGAAAAAAATCTTCCTTGAATAAAAACATTTTTTGAAACTTCATATTGAAAGGGCACACTGCATATCTTAGAATACTGACCCCAAAGCAACAACACCAAGGCACATTCTAATCAAACTAATGGACTTTAAAGAAAAAGAAAAATCATTTGGACATCTAGAAGAACAGAGCATTTTATTTACAAATGAAAGAAAATTAGATTATCATGACTTTCTGCCAGAAGAAAAATGGAATAATGTATTTAAGATATCTAGGAAAGAAAAGTAGGAGCCAAGAACTTGATATTACCCAAACTGACTCTTAAGTGCGAAGGGCCACAGGTTGTTACAACATGTAAGAAATCAGGGGATATTACTCCCATGAATCCTTCCTAAGGAATCTACCAGAAAATGAGCTTTAGACAACCAAGATAACTAGAGAGACATCAACTGGACTGGTGTGTAAACAAAATAATAAATAAAAAGTAATTAATAAATGTTAAAGTTTATTGTAAAAATTAGAAAGAAATCAAACAATCTATAGAAAAAGCGTGGGAAACTTAAACATGGTTACCAAACACCCTATCAACCTTGACAATGGAAAAAGTAAAGGAACAAGTTGATACAAGCTGGAGGAAGAGGGTAAGGGAGATATAAGAGGAAGGGTACCAAATAAGAAGCCAGGGGATTTTGTTCATTGCCAATGGATCGACAAATGGAATAGGTTAATCATGCTATTTGAAGTTGCAGAGGTGATCAGCGAAGCTTGCCTTTCCATTATGGAAGTTGAAAGGGTTCCTGGAGATTCCTTCTGCCTACCCTTGTTCCAAATCCAGGAGACCAGCACATGACCTAAATGGAAACAACTGGGCTCTAATCCAAGCACTTTCAAAGTGAAGCAGAGCGTTGCGAAGACAGAATGTACATGACTGGGGTTCATCCATGCAAACAGCAGCACTCTAAGCTCAAATTGTTTCTGCTCTGGTTCCTTCCCCTTTCCTAGCCTTGTCTCCAGCCTCCCATCACACCTGCAAGCTTCCCAATATCCTGCCAATAAAGTCCTTTGTTGCTGTTCTTTAAGTTACCATGATACTGTGATTTATAACAAATATGTATTTGGTCAGATGAACAAAATATCTCTCTCATATGTATTTGGTCTTTATCCATGATTCCTGACTCACAGCTCCCCAAACCCTTGGAATTTCCTGAGCAATAAGAGCAATAGGAGCATCTTTTGTCATAATATTTGGTCTCTTGCCCTCAGTTCCTGAAATCCCTTCAGAGCCATAATGGTGAAATAGGTGTCTTATTCATAATGCTCCTTTCCACCACAACTGGATTTATGTTAATGAGGTGACTTCTGGAAAGCACCTAAGGATGGGGCTGGTTGCCAGGGAGCCAACCACGAATGGAAGATTGGAACTTTCTGTCCCACCCCCTGATTTCCGCCTGGAGGTTGAATCAATTACCAATGGCCAGTGATTTAATCAATCATGCTTATGTAATGAAGCCTCCATAAAAACTCTAAAGGATGGGTTCAGAGAGCTTCTGGGTTGGTGAAGATGTGGAGGTGGCTGGGGGAGTGGCACTCCTAGAGAGGGCAGGTGAGCCCTTTCCCCAGACCTTGCCCTGTGCATCTGTTCCATCAGGCTGTTCCTGAGTTATATCCTTTTATAAACAACCGGTGATCTAGTAACATGTTTTTCAGAGTTCTGTGAGCCACTCTAGCAAATTAATCCAACCTAAGGTGGGGGTCGTGGGAACCTCTGATCTATAGCCAGTCGGTCAGAAGCACGGTGATAGCCTAGGCTCGTGACTGATGTCTGAAGTTGGGGGCAGTTTTACAGGGCTGAACCTTTAATCTGTGGAATCTGATGCTATCCCTGGGTAGATAGTGTCAGAATGGAGTTGAATTGTAGGAAACCCAGCTGGTGTCCAAAAATTGCTTGCTGGTATGGGGAAACCCCTTCTCTACACTGGAATTGGTTGTAGAACTCCTTTTAATTACTGAGAGATTTTGGTATTGGTGGTAGTGATGGGGGTAGGGGTGAAGGCAATAAAAGAACACCAATCCAGTGGATTCCAGAATTCCTCCTGGTTCTCCTCTCGATTACTCAATTAAGAGAGAATATTGAGACTAAGAGAAGAAGGAGACTTTCCCAAGTCATTACACTGAATTTGTAATAGACATACCGACTTAATAAATGAACCAGAGAAAGTTGCTTGTCGGGGGGCGGGGGGCAGGGAGATAATGACAGGAAATGTTTCTGGGCTTTCTGCATAGAGGGTGCTGAGTGTGAGGCCACTCGTTTCCTGTAGGAAACGAGAAGGTTCTCCCTCTTTCCTAAGCCACTTCCTTTCAGCCTACCAAGAGGCCTGAAATCCCAACAGACGTAGGCTTTGGAGTACGGCCAATCCCTGGCCCAGGCCATTCAGGCAACCTGCTGGAACACACTGATGACAAGAAGATGCTAATTACTGGAGATTTGTTTTCATATGGAACATGAAACTTTCTCATAATCTGAGGATTTGCACCAGTTAAATTATACAGATTCTCAGTGATGACAGAACATGCTCATTTGATTGGGTTGTACAAATACCACATGGACACCCTCCCTCCTAATTGGCCGCAAAACAGAGACCAGAATGAAACAGTGAAAACCCGAAGGAAGGTCAGGAGGAGTTCTGGAATGTCCTAGTTACATGATGGGAATAAAGAAGCAGAAAGCAAGCCCAGGCATAAACAGAGGTATAAGCCCTGAGAAGGAAAGTACTCTCAGGCTGTCCTCATAGCAAGATGGGGGACATGACAGAGATGGACAACTATCAGTTGAGTGCCTACCACGTGTCAGATTCCTTACATATGTGATCTCGTTTGATTCTCCTAATCCTATGGGGAGGGGGATAAGAATTATTATTCCCAGTCTCAGAATGAGGAAATTGAGTGCCATAGTGCTAAAGTGATTTTCCAAGGTCAAAAGCAAGTCAGTGGCATGCCCAACTCCAAAGCCAATGCTATTTCTAATATACTATTCCTGAACATAGCAGATGATTAATACACAGGTGTGGGTGGGTATCCCTCTACGGACTTGAAACCCTGATTTTCATCCCGGTCTCTGGTCTGCAGAGCAAAGGAAATGCTGAGTGAGGCTGTGTTTTTCATACTCATTTTAATCTAAAATGTTTGACAGGTATTAGACGCTGTGGAGGATAAAAAGCCATGGCAGGCCCTTTGAAAAATGTGGCTGTATTATCTACTTAGTCGGAGCATCTCTGAACATCAGAATTGCATTTCACTGAATGTGGTAGGGGAGAGAAAGCAAGTGCAGACATTCTCTCTAAATTGTTCCTGGGCCTTTAATATTCAGAGAAGATTGTTTGTTCTTGGGCTGGGCTAAGGAAGATGGATGGCTGTCACTACCCCCTCTGGCTGCCTTGCTTCCTGGCTGAGGAGATTACATGTCTGAATCTAGTGTCTGTCTGTCTTATTTCTTCCCCAAAGCATTAGGCTTTGTATAATAGCAAATACAGTAATCTTTCCCCAGTCACAGGGTTATGTTCCTGAGAGAGGGAGTGAATTCAGAATCTACAAAGAGAGACACAGAACACTGCTGTAAAAGAGACCAACTCAAGGAAATTTGGGGAGGGGGGGGCTACAGGGTTCTTTCCCCTTTCCTGATTTTGAGGGAAGGTATGATGGCCCAGTAGACTGTGAGCCTCATTAGGGCTGGGAGTCTATATATAATACATGGATTTACTCACGACTCTATGCCCAGCGCTTAGCACATGAACCTGGCCCATGGTTGGCATTGATAAGTATTTGTTCTACAGATGAAAGAATTTCCTGTCATCTTGTGAGATATACTAGATTATGAGCTCCTTGAAGGCAGAGACAGTATCTTATTTGTCTTTGGATTTCCTTCCCTAGCCTGGCACAGCATAGGCTCTTAATAAATGTTGGATGGAAAAAAAGCCTTTTGCCAGAAAATCTCAGGCCAGCCCACTCCTCCACTAAATCTATCCCTGTTTACCAATTGCTCTCTCCCTGTTCTTCTGGACTCCACTTTGCTGTCCAGTGTCCTGAAACGCCCTTTTCCTTCAGTAGTTTCCTAAGGGGCCAAACTTAACCCAGGATATCCAGCACCTTCGTGAGAAATGAGTTTTCCCAACAAGGAGGGCAACTGAAATTGCCGGAGGTCCGTCTTCGCCATGCAGAGCAGGCTTTCAGATTGGAGAAATGCATACTGGATAAGAAAGTAGCTTTTGTGAACACTGAAGTACAATCCCAACATGGTGGTTCTCTTTGCATCTGATAGCCTGATTTGCGTGTCTGTGCTGTGCCATGTCCTTCAAAGGATGATAGGGCTTGGGCTGGATGTGGCTACAACCTGGAACCACTAGTAACAGTCGTATCACTGGTAACGTTTCTAAACCACTGGTCACATTTTGCTCTGTGCAAATGGGGAATTTACACAGGGATCTTGAATCAGCCTGGGGAAGGGGAAATGCATGGGTTAACTCTGTGCCTCACTGTTTGTTAAATGTGCATAATAATATTTAAATCTCAAAGAATTTTTTAAAGAATAAAATAAAATATGTGACTGTATTAGTCAGAGTTCTCCAGAAAAAAAGAACCAATAGGATGAGCATATATAAAGAAACAGATTTGTTATAAGGAACTGGCTCGTGTAATTATGGAGGCTGGCAAGTCCAAATCTGCAGTGTGGGTTGGCTGGCTGGAGACCCAGGAATGCCAATGCTGCAGATGAAGTCCAAAGGTTGTCCGCTAGAGAATTCCCTCCTATGGGAGGGTCAGTCTTTTTGTTCTATTCAGGACTTCAGCTAATTGGGTGGGGCCCACACGTGTTAGGGAGGGAAACCTGCTTTACTCAGAGTCCACCAATTTAGATGTTAATTTCATCCAAGACACCGTCACAAAAACACCCGGAATATTTGACCAAATATCTGGGCACCCTGTGGGCCAGTCAAGCTGAAATATAAAATTACCTTAACTCTAGGAAACAAACTGAAGGTTGCTGGAGGGGAGGGGGTGGGGGGATGGATAATTGGGTGATGGGCATCAAGAAGGGCACGTGATGTGACGAGCACTGTGTGTTAGACGCAACTGATGAATTATTGAACTTTACATCTGAAACTAATGATGTACTATATGTTGGCTAATTGAATTTTAAAAAAGGTGAAATATAAAATTAATCATCACAGTGACAGAGCCAGGCATATAGTAGATGCTCAACAAATGACAGTTTTATTTTCTTTGCTTTTTAGCGGTAACGATATAGTCCACATTGGTTAAAAGCAATCAAAAGGCTTATCTATTTAATGAGAACATAATTTAGGCAAATTATGGATAACTTAAGCTCCAAATGCCATTTTGCTCAATTTGAATAAAATGTCAAGTGAAATGTATACATACACATATGATTCCAGCGTTCCTGTTTTGATGTGCAAATGATTAAGATTTTCATGCAAAAAGAGGACTTCTAATCCTAGAACTGAAAGAATTCTGACTTTGTCTTGGGTCTAAAAAGCGCATTAGCCCCAGAATGAAGTGTGGGTGGGGAGGATCAGAAGCAGGCACAAGGATCTTCTTTCCCTGTCAGAAAAGGAAAAGGCCCGGCAAACAAGCTTCCCCTGAGGACTTCATACAGAAATGCCCTACCAGGTTGGGGCTGGGGACTGGTAGCTTACAGGGGGAATGTAGTCTCCTGCTAGAGAAGTGGTCCTGAACATGGGCTTTGTAGTAAGAGTGACTCAATCTGAAATTTCAGCTCTGCCATTTCCTAGCAGTGTAAACTTTAGCAAGTGTATTAGGGTTCTCCAGAGAAACGGAACCAGTAACACTGTGCATGTGTGTGTATGCACGTGCATGCATGTGCACACATATAAATTATTTTTTTACATACATAAATTATTATAAGGAATTGGCTCATGTGATTATGGAGGCTGACAAGCCCCAAGAAGGGAGTCAGCAAGCTGGAGACCCAAGAGAGTGTGGTGTAGTTCCAGTCCAAGTATGAAAGCCTAAGAACCAAGAGAGCTGATGGAATTATTCCAGTTTGAAGGCCAACAGGCTGGAGACCCAGGGAGAGCCAATGTTTCAGTTCGAAATCTGAGGGCAGGACAAACCGTGTATCTCAGCCAGAAGGCAGTCAGGCAGGACTCAGCCTTTTTTTTTTTTTTTCCTCCTCTTCAGTCCTTCAATGGGTTGGATGAGGCCACCCACCTGAGGGAGGGCAATCTGCTTTACTCTAATGATTCACATGTTGATCTCATGCAGAAACACCCTCACCAACGCCTAGAAAGCCGTCTGACCAAACATCTGCCACGGCTCTGTAGCCTAGCCGGGCTGGCACAGAATTCACCACCACAGCAAGGTAGTTCAACCCCGAGCCTCCTATTCTTCATCTGTAAATGGATGACAGCAACAATTTTCTCTGAGTTGGTGCGAGGATTTACTGAGCTAAAATATGTGAAAGAACATCATCCAGAGCCTGGTGCCTGGTAGATGTGTGCGTATGCGTGTGTGCACATACGCACGTGATGAAGTCTCAGCTTTCTCTAAGGTTCAGGTGGAGTTGCCGGCTTTAGCGAAACAAAGAGCGGCAGATGTCAATAGTAGTTGTGCGGTTGGTTTTCCAGACCTGGTAGAGCAACTTCAGTACATGAAAGACTTCTGGAAAAACCATTCTCTTTTTATCTCCTTATTGGGAAGAGGATGGCAGAAACCCGAGAACGTCTGCATTAGAAGAATACTCTCTTTCCGTCTGTCGCACCCACTGCTTTAAAACGGAAATGAATATATATATATATATATATATATATATATTCTTTTCTTTTCCGAACACTTCTTGGATGACAGAAACTGTGCTGAGCGCTTTCCATGGATTGTTCTTTTAATTCACCACACCCCTATGAGGTAGGTTCCTGCTTTGCAGAGGATATTTCTTCTTTTGCATTTTTAGGTGAGGGGCCCATAGAAATTGGTGACTTGCTCTAAGTCATACACAACTAGTAAGTGGTAGAACCTGGGTATGAACTAGGGCCCGTCCGACCGCACGATCCTCCTGTAGGAAAGTTTGCCCGGATTCTCCTGCTGCCGGGTCAGAGTTGGCTCCCGGGCTCTGCGCTTCCACAAGCCTCCCCTCCCCCGTGCCCCTCGCAAGCCCCGCACTTGTTGCATGCTCCTGTAAGTTTTCATCTGTATCTCTGACTTACTCTACTGTGAAGCCCTTGAGGGCAGGGACGCTCTTCTGTTCACCAGTGACTCTCCGGAATTCTTTGTAAATGCACCTTGAATAGACACATGGACCCAGGCAAATGATAAGCTGCCGTTGCGTATTTCCAACCTGGAAGAGTCTGTGGTTGTGTTCAGGCTTTCTGCCCTGGAGCTGCGTGTGATTCTGATTCATAGTTCATACTTCTAGCCCCAAATGCACATGAGCTGTAAAGATCCCTCACCGAATGCCTGCTCATTACTTGCCTGCACTTTATTGCTCTCTGCCATAATAAGTCCCTGTCACATTCCAAAGATCCTTTTTATTAGAGAAAAGTTTCCTTGAACCAAGCCGAACCCATTTTCCTTTTTATTAGCCTTGTCTCCTTCTATCTTCCCCTCTTGTAATTTTTATTTGTCCCCTGGAACTCATTTAAACAATTAGTCTCCACGCTGGTTGTTAGCCATTTATGTTTGGTATGCTGGCTTGATCCGGGTTTGCTCTGAAAAACATTCCATATTGATTTTAAAATGTAGGGCTGGTGTTTGCCACATTTATCAACTCTGTCAGGTACAAAAATGCTTTCTTCCTGTCAGGGCAGATTAATAACTAGCAAGCTTTCCAACAGGTGTAAAATGGGCCCTACCTCACTGACAATGCATTGTCTTTTGGCTTTTGTTCTAACTTATTTTTTACTCTCAATAAATTAATTATTTGTAATTAAATCTCCACATCCAACCATTGAATGATGGACATATGCATTCTTTGGCATTTTCTCTGCACAGAAACTGGTGCCCTCAGCTCAGGATCTGTAAACACTACTTTAATGCTGATTTTTTTTTCTCTTGGGGGGAGGGCAGTAGAAGGGAAACAACTTAATTTCCATGAACTATCGCAGGAGGAAGCGTGCTGGAAATCTGATATTTTAAATTTTATTTATAACCCCCCAACTTAGATTTCATGACTTTGGGTAAAATAAACTCAGAAAGATGGCTCTCCATAGGAGAGGGGGTATATCCTAAATTGGGACACTAGGTTATGTTTGGCAATTAACTTCTTTTCCTCCATTCTCTTGAGAGGACTTGAAATCCCTGACACTCCCTGAAGAAACTGTGGCCAACAGGTTTTGCATTATTCAGTAGGGTGGTTACCGATGGCCTGTTGGCCTGAAGGTCATCTAGAATGCCAGGTAATACATCTTCAAAGCTTCCTCTTGCGTCTTTCTTATGACGAATAAAAGCAGTCTTTCTGACACTTTATTTCCAAGCTCTTTTTCCCACCCCTCTTTTCTCCATCAAAATAGTCAAAGGTGAATTCAATGTCTTAGCCTTTTGGCTTTGAACACCGACGGAGGCCTTCAACTTTGGGTTGTTGGATGGAAGAGCAAAGCACTCTATGAGCCAACAGGGAGAAGCCATCAATTTACTCTGGGTGTACTGTACACAGTGTGTACATTGCAAGCTCCATCCGCCGTGCTGGGATGGAGGAGACGGCCGCTGGAGCTGAGTGAGGAGCAGGCTGCAGAGGCGGTGCTTAGGCTAAGAGAAGCAGTTCTGTGGTTAGCCGCAATCGGAACATGGGGCCTGAGCATGTGGCCCTGTCGGGGCAGCGGTAAAAGGCACAGGCTGTCTCCTCTCTGTCTGAGATGTAAACCCTACAGTCTTAAAAAAATCAGGCTGCTTACTCTGAGGTCCTTTGCCTCCACCAGTGCTGACCCCGGAGCTGACTGTCCCCCTGCTCATATGCCTGGACAATCTGGCAGGGAGCCTGCCAAAGGCCTTGAGCTCAGTGTTGGGGCTTCAGTGGGGAAAGGCCTGCCATCACACAAGTATGGCTGTAGCTCCGAGCGGGAGGTGGGAATGATTTCTTTATACTGTAAGCGTGAGCCGAGCCAACACAACTTCACCATTTCTAACACTAGACCCCTGGTTCTCAAACGCTTTGCACTTCAGAATCATGGTGGGGGAGGGGAGAACACAGATCCCAGTGGTGCCACCTTCAGAGATTCTGATTTAGCAGGTCTGTGGAGGCAGAGTGTGTGTGTGTCCAGGAATCTATGTTCTTAACAAGCTGCTGCCCAGGTGGTCCCTGGACCATACTTTGAAAGAAGAAGGCCCAGAATGTTGGGAAAAGTTCCTGATGACCATCTGAACAAAACCACTATTTTACAGAGGCGGTAACTGAGGTCCAGAGAGGAAGGCTTATGTGAGGTCACACAATGATGTAATGCCAGAGCTAGGACTAGAAGCAAGGTCTCAATATCACCCCCTTTGGGCTTTGTCCTGAGGAAGAGGAGACAAAGTGAAGCTATGACTCTGTATTCTTCTGTATTTTTCTAAGTGGACACAGCCTGGTGTAGGCCTGCAGTGATTCCCAAAGGGATTTGTTGGCATTTTGTAATGTGTGAGTGTCTAATACACCGCAGGCCCCTGAGGATTAATGCCAGGAGCTCCCCTACTCTGAGTCATTCTGACAACCCCAACTATCTGCACACATTGCCAGATTCCCCTGGTGCGAACGGGGAGACAGTGCTGCCTCCAAATGAGAATCACTGGTGGGGAAAGGAGCTATAGTTGATCATTCATCAAAGGAATTCTGATTTTGAGTTTTAATTTTGCCATGAATTTCCTCTGACCCAAGGAATATCCCTGGCCCAACTGCTGAGGCTCTGTCCCCGTTTCTTCAACTACATGATGTCGGCCGAAGGGGGGAGCCAGAAAGATCTCTTAGGACCCTCACAGCTGACTTTGTAAATCTGAGGTGCTGGTGGAGTACACAGACAGGGCGCGAACACTCATGTTCTTTCTCTTGTATGGCTGTAGTCAGCACAGGCCACGAATAATACTATCAGGAAATGGATCCATTTCCAAAGGAGACCGATGACTCTTTGCCTTTAAGAGAACATGACTTGGTTGTGTTCATCCTGTCAGCTCTGGGTTGATAGCGACAGAGAGCCTCAGTGTCCAGAGGTGATGTGGACCCCCATCACAATTCAAGTGGATTGAATTCAAGGTGATTCGTTCCTATAATCCCTAGCCAAACTGCAGAGGTGTTAGCTACTTCAGCTTCTTTATGAAATTGGAAAGGCTGTGCTTGCTGTTTTGAGAAGCAGTCCCAGTTCCCTAGTGCATTATGGGGGCACTCTGTTTTATTTAGGGGGAGAGGAAAGGAGCACTCAGGGAGAGTGTGCGTACGTGGTGCGGGGAGCTCCAAAGCCCTCCCCTGACTTTCAGTATGGGAACCACCATCCCAGTCTGCAGCCACCTTTTGCATTAGCGGAAGCCTCCAAGCCAGCACTCTTGGGTGACACTGTGGCCGACTGGTGTTCTTTCAAAAGAACATAGAGCTTTTTACCTCTCAGAACTGCAGTTTGGCTCCTTCGGGAAAAAGGCATCAGATTAATTTCTAGGATAGGAACATGATTAATGAAAATAATAAGCTGGTTTAATTATCTTTTCATCTACCAGTTACTGCCTTCTCAAAGAGCTCTGTAGCAAAGCTGTTGACCAGAGTAGTTATTTACTCTCAGCTTGCTTCACAGTAGTTCATACTAGTTATGTCATAGTGGCTTTATTTTTCATTCATTTTCCCAGAACAGCAGTGTTGAAAGGGACAGACATTAAGTCCGATTTTCTTATTTTATAGCTGGGGAAACTGAAAGATCTATTGAAGGGAGGAGGGATCTTGCTTAGGGTCATATAGCTAGTTAACAGTAGAGATAAAACCAAAACGGAGGTCTTCTGACTCCCAGTCCAGTGCTCTTTCCATACTTGACTCCCTCATGAAGGTTGCCTTTGTACAAGATTCCCAATTTAAATTCTGTTACTAAAACTTTTAGACCAAAACATGCCAACAAAACTCCCCTGCCCCACATATATGCAAATACATACCAAACATTGTGCTATGGTCAAACAAATTCAACTAAGAAAATCCCAAACTTAGGTCCCTAAGGAAACCACCAAGAAGAAATGCCAGACAAGAAGCACTTTTCTCTGGTAATGTGCTCATTTTTCATCTTGCTACCTGATCTAATGTTTGGGCATGTGGCTCCATTCTGGCTGAACCTAATTGCCATAATGGTGCTAAAAAGGAACCTTTAAGAGAGTGACAATCTCAACATTGCAAGGAGTCGCAGATGAGGTAGGGCTTTGTAGATGAAAGGCAAACCCTCTACCCACGTCTGTGAGCAGAGCTACTGAACTGACATTAGGTGAAATCTCCCCAAGTAGATTTTCTTTTATCCCTTTAGAAACCTCAGGACATTACTCAAGCATTAGAATTCCTGAAGACAGAGACTGCACACATACCTGGCTTCACTCTCTGTGTGTCAGACTGTAGACCATTCTCAGGTTCGACTTCCTCTTCCAAAAAGACCCAAATTCTTTCTCAGGATATGACACAGACATCTTGGGACAGAAACAAAGCTAGAAACAGAAAGATCAGCACCACAGTCAGGTGGCCAGCTCTGTGCCTTACCAGGCTCCCAGTCCTGATTGAGCAGTCTCTGTACTTGGCTCAAATTCCTGGGTTCCCTCTTAGTGAATGATATCACCATCCCCTTAGTTGCCCAAGTCAGAGGGCTGAAGGTCATTCTTGATTCTGCCCTCTGCCCTTACCTCCAGCCCATCACAAAATGTGGTGTAGTCTCTCTCCTTAATATCTCTGATTCTTGGGGCGCCTGGGTGGTTCAGACAGTTAAGCATCTGCCTTCGGCTTGGGTCATGATCCCAGGGTCCTGGGATTGAGCCCCGCATCGGGCTCCCTGCTCAGCAGAGAAGCCTGCTTCTCCCTCTCTCTCTGCTGCTGTTTCCCCTGCTTGTGCTCTCTCTCTCTCTCTCTCTCTCTCTGTCAAAAATAAATAAAAAATCTTTTTAAAAAAATGTCTCTGATTCTTCCACTTCCCTCTTTCTCTGAGCCAGCATCTGGTCTACAACCTCTTGTACCAGGACCAGGTCATGTACTCAAATGGGGGAAACGGCAGTCAGTGAAGCAGACTAGAACATTGTCCTCAATGAGTTCAGGCATGTATTCTAATTGGCCATTTATTCATTTGCCTCCTTCAGTGGGCCATGAGCTTGCAGAGAGCATGGACCAAGTCTAACTTGCCACTGTATCTCTAGACTCTGGCAAGGTCCTTGATGCATATTGGGCACTAAGCAAGTAAATGTCCACGGGTGAATATTCAACTTTTACAACTGTGTAGGAGCCATAGCACGGCTCTGCCCAAGCTTTCTTCCTTCCCATTCCTGACCTGTTCCTCGTGGTCATTCCAGCCCTTTGGGACAATTTTGTGCTCTCCTACCCATTTCCTTCATGTCCTATGCTCTGAGCTGGAGGTCCGGGCTGTATCTCTTTCTCTGGCGAGGCTTCTCCAGCTGCTCTCCTCTCTCCAGGCACATTGCTAGCAGTCTTGTCCCTGGTGGGCCAGCCTACAGGTAGAGCCAGTTGGGCTCAAGGCCTCTGTGAGGTTGCAGGGCTGACTAGGCAAGGTCTGAACAGACAGGGTCTGAAAGCTTGGCAACTCTTGCCCAAACTGGAAACTCCGGCCTCCAGTAATCTTTACGTCAAAAAATATCTTCCACTTGCACAAACTATATGTTCCCTACCACCACGAAGACTGTTTCTAGGGCAGGTAAATATTAACTTGACTTGGGCAAAATTTGTACTATTGAAAAGAATTGCCCAAAATAGTAACTGAACAAGGATCATAACGCAGCGCTTCTACTTCTCTGATTCAAGGGAGGGAGGAGAGAGATGATATCTACGTCACGGCTCCAAGAGGTGAAGGAGCTGAGGCTATCTTTGTCTATCATGGTGCTCCCAGTGCCTAGTGCATAGTGGCATCTCAATAAATGTTTCTTGAACAAAGCATGAGAACCACAGTAGGCCCTATGGGTTTATGCATCATGGTGACTGAATTCTTCATTCATAGAAAGTGAGTGGGGAAAAGTCTTAAGAGTACAACAAATTAAATCTCTTCATTTTACAAGTGAGAAGACACAGGTCAAAAATGACTGAGTAACTTAGCTAAAATCACACAGCAAGTTAGTGGCAGGGCCTGGACTCAAGTCAGGCTTCCTGGTCTCACTGTTCTTTCACCAAATCTCCCATCTCAGGCTTAAACCCAAACAAGAGTTCTCTACAAAGGTTTTTGAAAGTCAGGCCTCTTGGTCCATGCTCAGACTGTGTATGTTTTGATGCATTTTTAAAAAGATTTATTTATTTGAGAGAGACAGAGAGACAGTGTGCTCATGGTGGGGAGGGGCAGAGGGAGAGAATCCCAAGCAGACTCCCCGTCGAGCACAGAGCCCAACGCGGGGCTGGATCTCAGGACCTGTGAGATCATGACCTGAGCCGAAAACAAGAGTCAGTCGCTTAACCGACTGAGCCCCCCAGGCACCCCTGTTTTGATGTATTTTTAAAAAGCACTGACATTAAACTTGTCAGAGAGCTGCTCCCCTTCATTCGCATTCACACTCCCCTATAGAGCTAATGTTTCTCTTTTCACAATAAAATCAACTTTTAAAGGGCTCTGTATTTTTAACACATAGAAATGAAGCCTATCAAAGCCAGATGCACTAGATAACTACAGATAAATAAATCACTTGCTCTAGTGTCAGAGAGTTCTGTTTGGTGCTGATTTAATAGATTTGGGGGAGAATAAGCAAGGAAATTCAATAATAAGCACCTGCTTTTTGCAATAAACTTGCCAGGAAACAGTCAAAAGTGAAAGGAATTCATTGAGAGATAAGTGACATGATAACTGCCTGTCTGCTGGGAAGACTTGAAGCTGCCCCAGCTTCAGATGCAGCCCTTTGTCCTCTCCTGTCCTGGTCTCTACGTCACAAGGGCTCAGTGTTCTATTTCGGGTGTAACATTTCCATCTATGCAGAAGAGCATCTCTCTCACCATCCTGGCTTCCTTGGAGAACTAGATCTGTGATGATGGGGGTTTTTACAAAATGCTTTCACATCTCTTATTTTGGTCTTTTTAGTTTATTCCCCTGACAATCCCGCAGAGTAGGTAGGGAAGGAGTTGTCACGCCGAAGAGATGAAATGGTTGCGAGGGGTCACTGGGTTTGTCAGGGGCAGAGACAGGGACAGAAAGCCAGAGCTTCAGACACACGGTCTAGTCCTCCTCTACGAATGCCATTTCACCACTGAAGGAGACACTCTGCGAGGCAATTTGTTTCCTTGTTCTTTTACACAAAATTTATGAGCTGATATATTCTAGGGGAAGCAATTAAAGGGTCACAGGTCAGCATCACTTTAGTTCAGTGTTGGCAGTATGGAGCCCTAAATGGAATAATGAGATAGATTTATTCATTTCTCTCTTCCGGTTCATGATAGTGATGCCAAAAATGTGGGCCCTAAGATGACATTTTCCAGGAAAGACCTGAACACCAAAATTTTGGAAACAAGAACATGTTTCCATAGGCAGCAAAATTCTAGTCATTTTATGCTACATACCAGGGGTTGGCAAACTATGGCCTACAGGCCAAATCTGGCCACTAGCTATTTTTTTAAATAAAGTTTTATTGGCACCCAGCCACAGCCATTCATTTCTGGATGTTTTAGGACCACTTTCACACAACAACAGCATGACTGAGTTGTTGTAGCAGAGATGGCTGTCAACGCCTAAATTATTCACCCTCTGGCCCTTTACAAAAAAATGCTTGAAATCAAACACTAACCCCACTCATGAGGAAAGGTTCCTTTTGTCAGGATCAGGAAGTTCTGTCCAGGACAGAAATTGCTGGGGGCTTGGAAGAGACTCCACGTGGCTGAAAATCCCTGAGCAGGTTTGTGGGAATGGGTATTGGGCCTGGGATGAGCACAAACATTTTTTCTTGTCATTCTTTATGAAATCAGTCTTGAGCCATCATTTTTACTGTGAAAAGATCTCTTCTAGTGACTTCCAACTATGTAACAATTCCTGGCAGGATTCCCTTCGTTACCAGGAATATAATATCAACCCAGTGCCAGAGGGTTAAAGGACAATGAAATCAATAGCCTGCACCAGACACTGCAGAGATTAGGGACGTGTCTTCCCCTTCAGTGCCCTGTTTTTAACTTGTTCTTTCAAGCGTAGCCACCAACAGATGATGTGTGAGGGATCTAGCTTCCGGGGATCTTCTGAAGTTCATGCACGTACAAAGATCTGGGCTAATTCAGGGCAACGTTGGCCTCAAAGAGGCCACAGTCTGTGAAGTCTCTGCAGACTTTTTGGTCAGGGTCCCTAAGTGGCAATTCCCATGCACTAGGATCCATTTTATGGGCCTGGCCATCAGAGTTAAGGAGAATCAGGAAGCTCACTTTCCTCTTCTAGGAAGTCACTGCTTCCTTTCCAAATGCCCTCACAGGGTCTTGCCAAAAGGAAACTACATCTACATCTTCAGAATGCTACATTGGGTTGTGGCTGAAAGCAGGAGAGGCTAGGATGAAGTATCAGACAGGATGCCCACCAGGGGCTGTAAGGTTTTTGCTCTACCTCAGCCCTCTCATTGCCTACTCCTACTGTATTCGTTTGCTAGGGCTGCCATAACAAAACACCACAAGCTGGGCGGCTTAACCCATGGAAATTTATTCACATATGGGCAAGGTTGGTACCTTCTGAGGCCTGTGAGGGAGAACGCTATTCCATGCCTCTCTCCTAGTTTGTGGCAGTTTGCTGGCAATCACTCCAATTTGCCTTCATTCATCCCATGACATTCTCCCTAGGTGTGTGTCTATGTCCAAATGTCCCTCTTTTGTAAGGATACCAGTCATATTGGATTTAGGTTCCACCTTACCGCAGTTTGACCTCATCATAGTAATTATATCTGCAGAGACTCTATTTACACATAAGGTCACATTCTGAAGTATTGGGGTTAGGACTTCAACATATGAATGGGGGGCACAATTCATCCCCAGACACCTACCTACCAACTCTCATCCACCCTTCCTCCACTCCCACCTCTTCAGGGTTCTCCTTCTCTGCCACCAATTCTGGGCATGCCCCAATACCACTCACTAGAGCTTGTCAGAAGACTATAGCCAGAGAGCATGAAGTATATCGTCATCCCTCATTGGAACTCAGTTACTTCTTAGACATGTGAACCTGAACAAGTTACATAATGTCTTAAGGCCTCAGTTGCCACATTGGGAGGCTGGGAAGAATAACATTCTTGACTTCATGGGATGGTTGGTGTGGGCCCCATTACATAGCCTGACCCATAAGAGCAAGGCTTAATAAATAGTAACTATTATAATTATCTGCAGCAGCTTTGGCACTGGGGGACAGCCTTGGCCTCAGAAAAAAAGGAGAAAGCTGAAGAGAGCAGGTCTAGCAAGGGTTCGTTCCCTTGTCCAAAAGAATATGCATTGAGCTAGGTACCCTTGTAGGGCCTGGGAATTAAGCAGTGTAGACAACAAAGTTCCCACTATCAAGGAGCTGACAATCCAGTGGGAGAGACAGACAAGGTACAAAACAAGGAAATCCATATATGATCAAATCAGATTGTGACAAAGGCTATGAAGAAAAAAAAAACATGGGGCGAGGGGATAAATAGTGAAAGTGGATGGCTAGGAAACAATCCTGAGAGGGAATAGGAGATTGTTGAGAAGCACAGGGAACTGACTAGGTGACATTTGTCCTCATCAATTGGCTTAGATGTGAATATTGATTCCAATTCATTTCTTCTCTGTCTGCTGAACTCTTACGTCTCTTCAAATCAGTACCACACCACTGAGTGCTCAATTCTGTCTTCCCCAGCATTCCTGATGATTATTTCTCCCATGCCAGTCCCTTCTACTGGGCTGTTGGCTCCTTGGAGGCAGGCTTCCTATGTCACACTTCTTCTTTAATGGTCTCACTCTTAGTGCCGTGTTGGAACAGGTAGTAGTTTCTCCATAATACCGGTGCATTAAATGATTTACAGAGAAAAATAAAGTTCTTCTATTTTTATAGGAGATAGTGACTAGAGCAGAACTCCTAAATTTATTAGGCCTATCTTGAGAGCAAAAAGTAATCTCTGCCTACTGGGATAACCAACTGATCGAATAGCATCATCTGGATACTGTTTCAGGGGACCCAAGATCCCCCCATGGTACAGTTGATAAGACCAAATGGCCTGAGAGACAGTATAGCAAAGTGGCTAAGGGATTGGCTTTGGGATCAAACTGACCTGGGATCAAATCCCAGCTCTGCAACTTCAGAGAGTGTGACCCTGAGCAAGTAACTTTCTTTGAACAATCTCACAGCATCTTCATCCATAAAATTAAAACGAAAAGTAGCGCCCACCTGATAGGATTTTGTGACAATCAAATCAACTAATATAAAGCATGTGGTGTGGTGCCTGGCATACGATAAGGACAGATAAATGTTAGCAGGAGTTATTCAGAGTGCTTAACAGGCGACTGGTTGAGTGATTTAATCATTGGCCCTTGGAACTACATAGGCTGGATATCAGGAGGTAGTTCAGCCAACTGGGCAAAGGTAGCATACCTCTCGGGCTTTTTGGAAAGATGCTGTCACAGTTTGGGTAGCAGGTTGTAGTTGTGGCTGAGACTGCGGCAGTAACTGGGGTGTGGGATGGAGACTGAACGTCCTCAACTTGATTTCCTCTGTGACAGGTTTTGCCAACACGGACAATGCCTAACCATGCTGAAAGAGGAATGAACCTGCTGAAAGCCTCACTGTAAGTAGGTGGTCTCCGCACATTTCAACTATTTAGCCAGAGCTTGTTTCTGATTAAGTTGGGGTAAAGAGGAGAGGCACAATAAATTATTTTCTAGATTCCCATAGGGCTTACCAAAATATATAAGGTAAGGCATAAGTACACCTGTTAAGGTTTCTTACAAGCAGAGGAAGGGCAGCCCGTGTGTGAATTAGCATATGGTTATTGGACCACAGTTTTATTTCTCTCTGCCCTCTGCTTCTTACGGCAAGGAGAGGGGACCAAATCTCACAATATATGACTAAAGGGCCCGAAGCAAAAGACCATTCCCAGATACTGCTTCTCTTTGTGTGGTCCCTCAAAGGGCACTGCAGCCTTCTGCCATGCAGGCCTCTGGACCACATCCTGCATCCAGATGGCTGGCAATCTAAGGGCCCTCTCCAGGAAATCATGGCAGATAGTCAACAGCATTTGTTTAAAGATAACTTGCTAACTTTATTTTAATCTTACTTTTCCCACTGGGAAACCTATTTTAGTAATTTTATACACATTTTTGAAACAATCTCAAACTTACACAAAAGATTCAAATACAATCAATAGAGTCCACAGAACTTTTTTCTCCCCTGAATCATTTGAGAGCGAGTTGCCATCCTGGTGCCCCACTGCATTGCTATACTTCAGTATTTCCTATAAATAAGGGCATTCTCCTATATAACTGCAATGTGATCAGGGAATTAATGTTGATACATAACTATAATCTAATCCTTAGATCCCACCCCAGCTTCACCAGTCATGTTGTCCCAATCATGTCCTTTATAGTAAAAGGGTCCAGTTCAGAACCATGTGTTATATTTCGTTGATATGTCTTTCTAGTCCGCTTCCTATACAGTCCTTCAGCCTTTCTTCGACTTTCTAGATCTTGACACTTGAGTATCTCCAGCTAGCTACTTTATGGAATGCCCTTCCATTTGAGTTTGTCTGATGTTTCTTCATCATTAGATTCAGGTTGTGCACTTATGGTAGCAATACCACACAAGTGATGCTGCGTTCTTCTCATTGCGTCCTATCAGGGAGTTCCAGAAGAAACAAATTTTAGGATTAGCCGTCACAGTGAGCTCCTGAATCAGTTTCATCACAAGTTGTGATAAACACCCAGTTGCACTTGACACTGGGCTCAGAATGCACAAAGTGATCTTGACAGGTACTCGTGGTGCCTCCCACTGAAAATCTACTCAAGTGTGGTCTTTGCCTACCTTTATAGCTTTACCTCCTATGACACCTACGGCCTTATCGGTATATACCATACCAACTTGCCTTTCCTCCACATGGCCAGAAACACTTCCCCATCTCTGTGCCTTTGCCCATATGGTTCCCTTTACCCCTCATCTCCACTCCATTCCTGCCCATGTCTCAGGTCAAAAGCTGATTTATCCTTCAGGGGCCACTTCAAATGCCACACTCCACATGACGTTTTCTCAACCACCTCCCATCCCTAACTAGGAATTGCACCTTTCCTCTAGCATATTTTGCTTTAAAATTTTTTTAATAATCAGGGCACCTGGGTGGCTCAGTCGTCAGGCGTCTGCCTTCAGCTCGGGTCATGATCCCAGGGTCCTGGGATCGAGTCCCACATCGGGCTCCCTGCTCCGCGGGAAGCCTGCTTCTCCCTCTCCCTCTGCTGCTCCCCCTGCTTGTGCACGCTCTCTCTCTCTCTCTGTCAAATGAATAAATAAAATCTTTAAAAAAATTTTTTAATAATCATATTATCCCTTATACTAAAATTAGATAATAGACTGCAAGCTTTTTGTAGGCAGGAGATTTGTGTTATCCATCTCTGTTTTATCCTTAATCCTGCCCCACCCTCCACCCATGCACTGACCATCTAATGTAATGTTGTGTGTGTAGTAATAATAGCTAACATTTTTGACTGCTAACTACGTACAGGCACTGTTCTAAGTTGTCTGCATGGATTATATCATTTAATGCTTATAACAGCTCCATAAATTAGGGGGCTATCATTGTTCCCATTTTATAAAAAGTAACTCAACAATAATAGATGATACATAAAGATCCATTGATGACAAGAGTCATTTCATGAACTCAAAAAATATTTAACAAAAAATTATTATACCATGATATCTTCAGGGCCCTCTAGTCCCTGATCTTGAAGGCATTGTTTCTAATTAGAGGATAAGATTCACTATTGGGCAGGAAAACTATAACTAAGCCATTGAAAAATGAAAGTCAGAGGCCAAGGAATTTCATTTGGAAATAGAGAATAAAAGCAGGTGATGAGTAGAAACCAAAGCACCAAGAGATAGGCAAGGTTGCAACAAATGGAGGTAAGCACCTCAGATCCACAGACAAATCCCAAGCACAAGAGACTAGCTCAGCAAAGAGCCCTATGTCAACATGGAGAACAGGACTGGTCCTTGGGGCCCAGTGGCTCCTGAGAGTTGCCTCATGAGTAGCACCTCCGAGGACTACATGGAACACAGAAGCCCCAGTAATCTCATACCCAGAGTTTACTCTCTATACCTCTGGTCAGTGGTCTCTGTGTCCAGCCCTGGATGAGTTGGCTTTCTCAGTATACGAAGGACAGACAGCCTGGATAAGAGATGCCTAAAATGTGGGAATTCTAGAAGAGGTATCCTCTGGCAAGTCACCTTACCTGTGTGAGCCCCAATTTTCTCTTCTCTAAAATGGGATTAATAACCCACACCGCCTATCTTATGGTGACTATAGAGCACATATAATTGTTAACCTAGGTTAGACCATTACCAGTATTTATTCATTTCTCACATATACAAGCAGTAATTTCCTATGGTTCAAACAGGATGCAAACTGTGAGGTGTTCTTTATCAACGTACTCTTGGCATCAAGTACAGTGTCTGGCACAGGGGAAGCATCCAAAAAACATTTTAATAGATTTATCGAGGTATGACTGACGTACAATAAACTGCCCATAGTTCAATTCTACAATCTGACAAGTTTTGATATGTATATACCTGCAAACTATCATCACAACCAAGATATAGTGAACCTATCTACCACTTCCAAAAATTTCCTCCTCAAGAAATGGTTGGAGAGATAAGAAACATGTCCTACTGCTGTAGAGACTACAAGACACAAATGCCAAGAGATTATTGCTATAGCCCGATGAGGAGACTTATTCCTCACCCCTATACCCAGGGTGCAGGGCCCTGCGAAGGAGAGTGGGCAAAGGAAACCTGGACCATGAGGGGTTTGGGGGTCACAAAGGCAATGATGCTCCTGATGGCAGAATCCACTGCCTGTCTGGGGCATTAATACACTGATAGCGCTCCAGGTCACGTTCCCAGCTTTGGTACCAACTGACTTATAATGTTGGGTAGTTTTGTTTGCCCAGTTCTTTTTTTTTTTTTTTTTTAAGCCTTATTGATCAGGAAAACATTTTAGAGCTGATTGGGTGGCTTCAAATCTCATTCTTTTATGCGATTTTCTTTTTACATTGTCTTTAGCAATAAACTTGGACAGAGATGGATGGTAAGGAGTGCTAAAATAAAACCGAACTGTAACTTCGAGTGATTTCACGGCCAAGATGGGGTGCTTTACTCATATTTACGACAGTATGCAGTACTGGAAACGTCCACAGGGCAGTAGGGGCTGCCTAATTAGCTGGGGCATTGGAGATTGTCCAGGCCTCATCGAAGTGGGGCAAACCTAAGAGCTCACCTCTACCTCAAGTGGGTTAGAGAACTGAGGACAGTCCCAATTCCACCCTGAACTTTGGCTTTGCTTTGCCTAGGACAACTGAGGCTGAAGGCATAAGCTTACCCAGCCACTCACATTTGCATTTCACCCTGGCCCTGTCCAGATCAACTTGGCTTTCTATGTGGAAGTCAAAATACTGTGAGTCATGAGAAGTTCAGGAATGTCTGTTTCTACAGTAAGAGCAAAAGAACAACATGGACTATTTCAAATTCATGTGAGAAATTGAGGCTCCCTAGTGAGAGGGCCCAGCAGATGCCTACCTTTTAGTATTTTCTTACAGTGACTGGATATTTTACGGCATATTGGAGACAGATAGGATCATTGAGATTACTACACTCAATTGTCTTTCAACTGTCTTTCAATAGCAGAATCTAGAAGACAAAGAAAAATTTACATGGAAATTCAATATATACAACTATATATATATGTATACTCAGTTGCATTATATATATATGTACAGTCAGTTGCATTATATATAATGCATTATGTATACACACACACACACACACACACACACACACACCAAGGAGATTTGATTGAAATTGGGGGTCAAGGTATCTACCCTCTCACTACCTTGAGAGTTCCAGAGGCACCTTCATGGACTCTTAGGATTGTGATGAGCAATATTTGAAAATTTTAGTTTCTCTGAGTCTTAGCTTCTTCCTTTGTAAAATGGAAGAATGTTAGTGTCAGGGCGCCTGGGTGGTCAGTCAGTTAAGCGTCTGCCTTCGGCTCCGGTCATAATCCCAGAGTTCTGAGATGGAGCCCCATGTCGGGCTTCCTGCTCAGCAGGGAGTTGGCTTCTCCCTCTCCCTCTGTCCTCCCCTCTCCCCTGCCCTTGGCCTGTGCTCTCTCTTGCTCTCTCTCAAATAAATAAATAAAAATAAAACCCTTTAAAAAAAAAAAGAATGCTAGTGTCTACCTCCTAGGGTAGTTGTGAAGACCACATGAGATAATAAATTAAAGCATTTGCATAGTGTCTAACATATGGAAAACTTTCTTTTTTAAAAAAAGGTTTTATTTATTTATTTGAGAGAGAGCATGAGAGGGGGGAGGGTCAGAGGGAGAAGCAGACTCCCCGCTGAGCAGGGAGCCCGATGCAGGACTCCATCCCGGGACTCCAGGATCATGACCTGAGCCGAAGGCAGTCACTTGAACCAACTGAGCCACCCAGGTGCCCCTAACGTATGGAAAACTTTCAATAAAAAGGAATGTCTTTCTCTTCTCATGCCCCTGGGCCTGTCACTTTGTAAACAGGAGAACCACGTCCTAGAGAGTGAAGTGATTGCCCTCAGTCAGAGAGCAAGTTAGTACTCTTCCTAAAGCACCTTCCGCAACTTCCTCCCACTCCAGTGTGCCTTTCAATACACCACAGTTATTCCCTGCCCTCTGCTGAAACTGTGATTGAAAAAATAATGTGCTTGGTCCCCAATGCCTCTGAGATGCTCTCTGGTCAAATCCTGAGAACAGAATAAAGAAAGTTGCCCTCTAAGCATCACATAAATAAGTAAAGAAGGAGCCTGGCTGTTTTTCAAGCACACAGTTCTGTTAGCTGTAAGTCATCCTAAATCCATAGACTACTAAATTCATAGAATCTAAATGATAGTGACAGTCTCCCAGAAAGCCAACACACCTAGACAGTAAGGAACTTAAGAGAGGTGCTGCTTATAGAGTCACAAAAAGCATTCTGTACCACCTCTGCATAGTATCAAAACCATTAATCAAGGCATTAATGTTGAGTGACCTCCAAAATGGCAGAGCCTTGCATATGTGATCTGACTGCATTGGTCTTTGAACACGACTTTGAATGCTTTTCTAAACTGAATAGTCCTTGCCCATTAGCATTTGGTGAATTCAGGCAAACAAGACTCAGAGAAACCCCAAAAGCACTCTATTTCAGTATGTCTTATCACAGTAGATGTGTATTTAAAGTAGCCCAAGGGGTGCCTCGATGGTGCAGTTGGTTAAGCGTCTGACTCTTGGTTTTGGCTCAGGTCATGACCTCAGGGTCATGGGATCAAGCCCTGCATCAGGCTCCGTGCTAGTTGTGGAGCCTGATTGGGATCATCCCCCTCTCCCTCTGCCCCTCCCGTTTTTTATTTATTTGATAGAGAGAGAGAAAGAGAGAGAGCACAAGTAGGCAGAGTGGCAGGCAGAGGGAGAGGGAGAAGCAGGCTCCCTGCTGAGCAGAGAGCCCCATGCGGGACTCGATCCCAAGACTCCAGGATCATGACCTGGGCCGAAGGCAGATGCTTAACCATCTGAGCCACCCAGGCGCCCCTAAATAAATAAATCTTAAAAAAAAAAAATAAAGTTGCCCAAGAAGCTCTTCTACAGTCCCTCCATAACTTCAGCCATTTTTTTCAAAAAAAGAGTAATTAATATGTCATCATTATTCAACATGTGGAGTGTTCATTCCTACCCTCGCCACACCAAAATGAAATGCTATTTAGAATCAAGTAAGATTCTAATTTCCATACTCTGGCTGAGATTTGTAGTGTGGAGCTAGGCAGCTTGAAGGGAGCTTTGGCGTTCCTCTCAGCCAGGCCTCCCTGCTACTACACGATAAAGCCATCTTGTACATAAATGGAGACACTTTGCATATTGGTTAGAAACTCCTCAGGCGTGCCAGTAAATTGCGCCAGCCCTGCCAATAAGCACAGATAATCTATGCCGTCACTTTCCCGTGAGCCCAGGGCCAAATGTTTTCCATGTCTGTACAAAATGTATGTGTCTCTGATGGATGATGACATTCCTTTTTCATTTACAAACACAGAAACCCATGAAATCCAGTGGAACTACAGATAGAATTCAGATGACAGATCTGATTCTATAAGCAAAGAATTGTTTTGGGGGGGCAGGAGTCACACATTGGAAGGTACTGGATATATTGCTGGAATAATGGATCCCAGATTTCTGTGGCCTGTGATTTACCATGCTGAGTTAAAATAAAGAGGTGGAAGAGAGCACCTGCCTGGCTCAGTTGGTAGGGCATGTAACTCTTGATCTCAGGGTCATGAGTTCAAGCCTCACAATTGGGCATGGAGCCTACTTAAAAAAAGAAGGAAGGAAGGAAGGAAGGAAGGAAGGAAGGAACGAAGGAACGAAGGAACGAAGGAACGAAGGAAGGAAGGAAGGAAAGAAGGAAGGAAAGTAGGAAGGAAGGAAAGAAGGAAGGAAGGAAGGAAGGAAGGAAGGAAGGAAGGAAGAGAATAAGAGATGGAGGTCATTGTGACTTTCTTGATACCAGTTGTCATGTAGGTTGTCATAGCAAACTTCCGATTCTCACCTGTAATTAGACAATTATCAATTGACAAGGAAATTACTTCTTGGAATTATGAAGGCTCAGAATCAGGTGTGACTTTTCATAATTGAAAAATGGGTAAAAATGAATTGCTAAAATGAAACATCATTTGGAAATTTCATAAAACATATGGAGCTATTTTACATTGGAAACCCTAGCTTCTCAAAAATAAGGTAACACAGGCTAACTAGAACATCAAGTGTCTTTGCTTTGGGCTGGAGTTTTATGAGCTTAGTATGCTTTAACTGGTCACCTCACATTCATCAGAAGCTCTTATTGACAGAACCCTATGTAGTTACTCACTGAACTTATCAAAAGCCCTTGTTTTAAAAACAATCAAACTGAGGCATAAAACATTACTGTCCCTTATTGGTCATCCTGGATCATTTATAATTGCAAGGGTAATAGCTTATGTATTAATAATGCCTGTCTCAGCACCCCCCTAACACATTCCTTTTCTGTCCATCAGCCCTTGATTTAATCACTCACTCTACTGAGGAAAGAAGCTTCAAATTTATGAGTTGTTCTTAAATTCCCCAGTCCAATTTCATTCACTTTTCTTTGGCTGTTATCTACACAGTTGAGTGGGCCTACCATTTTAACTGAATTGATTAGTCAATTCAGTTAAAATATCACAGGGTATTTCATCCATCCCAATGGAGTCACACTAGATGCAGTGAAGTATAAATAGATCAGAAACCCCCTCTGTACTGGTAAAATCTCAGCAACTCCTAGGCTGAAAGTAGTAGGTCAGGAATATGGTATTTTATCACTAACCTAGAAGAAAAGAGGAACACCCAGCTCCTTAGAGATCTTCCTCTATTTCTAGCTAGCACCATCTCTACTTTCTCCTTCTGGCTTAGGCCATGTTTCCCAAGAAACAGACTTTGAGATGAAAACTAGTATACAGGTGTTTTCTTGGGCAATGCTGTCCAAACAGCACTGTAAAGGAGTGGAGGAAGCAGGATTTAGTGGAGGGAGGTTCTACTGACATGCAGTTGCAACAGACGTCTCAGCTCATCTAGAGTTCTAGAGCTGGGATGGGCCTTTTGAGTTGTTCTCAATAAACATAAGGGGTCCTGGCTTGCTATACCCATGTTGCCAGGTTCTGGATGGGGACTGTCCCTGGGGAGTAAGAGTAGCCTTGGGTGAAGAAATTCCCTTTGGGTGACAGTGATTCTCAGAGAGAAACTCAGCTTGAAGCTTTCAGCAGCTAACACTCTAGTTAGGATAATGAGCACCTCTTTCCTGACGTGGGAATCTGAGAATACACCAAACATGTATTACACCTTCTTGCCCTTAACCTTCCTTGTGTACCCCTCCTGCCCCACCATAGACAATGTCCCCTCTGCATCATTCCCCTAGAAAGGGGAACCTAGAAAGGAGAGCTAGACTTACTTCCTTTCCCCACAAATCTTCCTTATAGCTGGTACAGCATTTTTGAGAGCTGGCCAGCTAGGGTTAATGTGAAGTTTATAGCTGATGGACAGAGGAAAACGAATAGTCCCTGTGTGTGTTTGAAGTTCCTTTCATTATTTAAGGAGCTTTCTTTTGCTATTCAGTTATATAAAGATTAGAAGACAAAGTGGAGTCAACAAAAGAAAGGAATCATTTGAATAGCATGATTGCCATTCTGCAGTGATCTGAAAAATCCAATATCACCATTTAAATCAGATTCACTTTTGTCTAGAGAAAGAGACTTGACCTTTTCCAGGGGACCTAAGTAGAAAGTCAGGCAGACTAAGAAAATGCTTCAACCTTCTTCGAGTTTCTTTTTATTCTTTTAGCCTTCCTTTGTTCCCATCTATTCTGCACCTTTAACTTTTCTTCTGCACTGAAAATCTGTTTATCAGACCGTTTCTACATGAAGCCAAAGTAAGTATCTGAAAACAAAAATTCTATTAGTTTAGTTAGTTGAAAGTATATATTCCCTTCACCCTTGCAAGTACTGGCTGGATTTAAACAGGCATGTGTGTAGGGGCACAGCCATTAAAGTTATGGGGAAATTTTGACATACCACACTTTAGAAGTGTCTTTACATTAGGTATGGCTTCTCAAGCTACAGATTATAGCTTACCAAGCAAGCAGCAAAGTTGGATTGTAATATTCTCAATCTTGCTTTCTGTGTTTCAGTATATGGCATCAAAGATCATTGGTCCAAGCAGTCATGCTTCATGATAAGTTAGGAATTGTTCACTAAAACTTCATCGCCCCTCAAAAATCCAAATGGTAACCTAACCATTTGGAAACAAATGAAGGCAAAAGAACTGTCATTTTAGGGTTAATTTCTTCTTAATTTGGTTTGTATTAAGAGGCCTGCCAGAGGAACGAGTGCACAATTTAGAATTTCACATTTCTATGTTCTAATGCCAGCAGAAGATAACTAGCAGTTACATATTTGGCTTTAACTGAAGCATTTTGTGAATCCTAACCTTAGTGCCACCGAGCCAGAGTTTCTCTACTATGGACTGTTGTTGGAGGAGAAGAAGAGATTGTTAGAGCAGATTCTTCTTTCCTCTTGTGAAATAAATCGATAATGTGATTTTCGAAACATCAAATACTTTTGCAAAGAAATGATCTGGTGATGCGCCCAAAAATCTCTGGCTATGGAAATGTTGACACAGCTCTAGGATTTGACTACATCAAAGAGTTGTCTTAATACCTGTCAACACGTCGTGTTTCTGCATCTCAGTTTTCATATATTGCAAGAAAACTATCAACATTTGCTTCGTTACATAGTACATTTGAGGGAGGAATGAGAAGAAAAAGTAAAACTGTGTTGGAGGTCCTACTTCCTACTTTGGTTTTAGCTGACACACGCACTCTCACATTCCTTGAAACTCCTCCCACTTTTAAGCTTCAGGACAATGTAGGTTAATTTCTCTCTGATTTCCTTCTTGATCTCATTTGATAGTTTCTCGTTTTTACTCTCTGGTAAACCAGGAGCATCTTCAAAGATTCCATCATCAGCCTCTGCTTTTCTCTAGCCACACTCACTCCTTTGGGAGAGGTGGTCTATCTGAGACCACAGCTGCAAAGCCAGCTGACCTCTCCCTCCCTACGATCCAGTCCTGTATCTTCATCTCCAGGTCTTCTGTCTTCTTCCATTATTCAAGACCTATGACATTTTCTTTCTTTTTTTTTTTTTTAAGATTTATTTATTTATTTATTTATTTATTTATTTATTTATTTACTGACTGACTTATTTATTTGAGACAGAATGAGAGAGAGAGAGAGAGAACAGAAGGAGCCGAGGGAGAGGGAGAAGGAGAGAAGCAGACTCCCCGCTGAGTGGAAAGCCCGATGTGGGGCTCGATCCCAGGACCCTGAAATCATGACCTGAGCAGAAACCAAGAGTTGGCTGCTTAACCAACTGAGACACTGAAGTGCCCCGACATTTTCTTCTTATAAATGGCCGTGGTACTTACTGTCTCCCTATATTTCTCTCTCATTTATTCAAAAGTTTTCTTATCTGTAAAATGGGGATAACTATAGCACCTGTTTCATCGAGTTAGGTGCTCAATAAATGTTTGCTGTAGTAACTATTAAAAGTTCTAGCTCCCAGATTGCCCGGTGCAGAGTCCCAGATATGGCAAATACTCACAGTGTCCTTGAAACATACCTACGCACATTACGATACTGAAGTCCTAACTACCTTCTTCAGAATATTAACCAGTCCTCAGATCCTTATCATTCTTTATTCCACAGGTTATGCTGTATCTATACATCACTTCTTTCAGTCCCTTCGTCTAGCAAGCCTTTTTTCCATGGTTTCTCACTGTCTTAATCTGCTTTGCATATGCCATTCCCCCTACTGAATACATACTGCCGTCCCTCACTTCTCACATTCCTTAGGCCTTACCTTAGATATCACTTCCTCTAAAAAGGCTGATTATTCCCCAAGTCCAGGTTGGATTCCCTTTCTAGGCACTCCCGTAGGACCCATCACTGTACAGTGGATTATAATAGCCTGTTTATCTGCTTCCATTTCCCACTAGGTCATAAGTTCTCTGGGGTCAGAGACCTTTTCTGTCTTATTTAGTATTATAAATCCCACCGTCGGGTCCAGGATCTGATACATAGCAGTTGCTTAAAAAAATGAGTGAATGTTGTTTTTGTCATATCTTGCCAACACAAACATACACACACAGTTGCCTCTTGTGAACTGCCCTTGAAATTCATTTAAACCTTATTCTGCAATGGGGAACTCTGACATAGGAGCATATACTATATACTTCTCCAGGAAGAACATCCACTTATCCAAAGTAGATATAGAAATAAAATCTCTAGGGTCTTCACAGACTCCTATAGCCCTAAGCAGCTGTAGCCACTACCAACCTCTACGTATCTCACCCTGCGAAGGGGCCTGAGTTTCTCCAGCTCAAGGCATTGCCAATCTCAAACCACAGGACCATCCTCAGAGAGAGCAATCAAAACGGAGTGACAAGGAGAGGAGAGGGGAGTCAAGCTAAATCCTTTTGTTCGTCATAAGACTTTCTGCAGCCAGTATTGGTCAATAGCTTGGCACTTAATAGAGCCTTGTGTTCCCTGATAACTTTTTGGGATATAAGTTAAATAATGACTAGGAGAACGTACCAACTACTGAATCACCAAAAGATACAATTATCCGCAAAGCTGGGGCTTTGGGAGAAATAGATCCAGTTGCACCCAATTCTTTTGCACCTGCCATCTTTTTCTTTTCCTATAAAAATAACTTAATAAATTTGCTGTTCTTCCAGAATCTGACCTACCTTGCCAGAGAACTGACATCTTACAGCCAGAAAGCCTGACTATGAAACACTTCAAAAAATTGAAGGTAAGTAACCAACACACTTCCATTTTCTGAAGTTTAGGGTTCTAATAAAATCAGAAATTACTAGGAAAAGAAGTCAACAGCACTTTTCATATTTAAACTTGTTAGGGAGTTTCAGTATCAAGGGATGAATGTGTCACGCAGCAAATGAGCCTCTAGGATGAATTTGATTAATTCTCCACAACAGCAAAATTGCATAATCAGATGGTGCTGCTTAAGGCCTTCTCTTGCTTTGTTGTTGAATAACCTAAATTGTGTAACCTCTAGTGGATTCCTACTCTGTCAAGTATCAAAGATCATCCCTACAGACAGAAAGAGGATATTTTCTTTTGGGTTGCATGTGAGCTCAGTGGGAAGGGTAAAAACTGGATGTATGTACTTTATTAAATTTAGCTCCCTCATGACAGGAATATGCTAGAATCAGTGACATTTCAAATATGGTGACCACAAAAACGAGAGGAAGGGAGCTCTATCAAATAAAGAGGATTTTGGTTCCAATCTTAACTACTACCTTGCTGTGTTAACTTGGGCAAGTCTTTTGCTCCCTTTGGGCCTCAGTTTCTGCTTCTGCACAGTGAGAGATAGTAGACATTCTCATCGATGATCTCTAGGTTCTTTACGCTCCATGAAGCCCAATAAGTCAGTTAGTTAAATGTCTCAGGTGACAGCATTTAGGGCTCAAATTAACTGGATGGTTCTCTCAATTCTGCGATTAACTTTGTGTGTGGCTGCCTTACACCAAATATCTGGATGATGTCTTCTTTTCACTTCCCATCTGGGTGTTTGAGTGCCAGGTAGATGTTGAATTTGTGGATCTAAGCCATACTGGCTAATATCCATTGAATGAAGGGCTAACTTTTTGCTTAAAGAATACAGTTGATCCCTGAACAATGTAGGGATTAGGGGTGCTGACCCCCTGCACAGTTGAAAATCTGTATATGACTTTTTACTTCCCCCAAATTAACTACATACAGACTACCGTTGACCAGAAGACTTATCAGTAACATGAATAGTCGACTAACACATATTTTGTATGTTATATATATTCTATACTGTATTCTTACAATAAAGTAAGTTAGAGAAAAGCGAAGGTTATTAAGAAAGTCATAAGAAGGAGAAAATACATTTACCGCAGTGTACCGTATTTATCAGGAAAAAAATCCACATATAAGTGGACCTACATAGTTCAAACCCATGTTGTTCAAGGGTCGACTGCATATATTTCCTAGAACAACTTGTACCATTTACTTATATTGGAATCTGGTCTACATTTCATACTTGGCAGCAAGTTGGCACTGATAAGTGCCTGTTTATACTCATATTCTGTCACCCCTTCAAACTACAGAATAATTAAATTGACTTTTACCATCTACAAACAGTGTCATCCTGACTGGAACTGTAATAGACCCTCAAGAGAATAAATTTTAAGAGGTTGCTTTTCTCTGAAAATCCTTTTATTATTTCCCTTTTTTCACCCAATATGGAAATGTGGCTTAAGCTGTATGTCAGTTAGGCTCTCTCTGGGAAGCAGAGAGAGGTTTATTGGAAGTAATGCCTGTGAAGGGTAAAAGGGGGAGTAAGCAGAAGTGGGTAGGGAAAGACTTTAGACTATGATGCTACTGTGAACGGAAAAGGAACAGGAAGTAGGGTAAGACAAGAGAGAGTCAGACTGAGGCTCAGATTCACAAAGCCTCATCCAAACTACTGTAGTGCTCTCAAGAAAAAATGTTGTATTAATAGAGTCTCAGGATGGAAAGAAATTACCAGGCCCTAATACCTCTGCACATGCTCAGTCACTGACTGGAGAATGACCATGAAGAGCATGGCAAACTCTGAAGACGGAGGCTGTCAGATAAACACATTCCTTACAGCTGAATGACAAATTCTTTTTTTCCTTAAGATTTTATTTATTTATCTGACAGAGAGAGACACAGCGAGAGAGGGAACACAAGTAGGGGGAGTGGGAGAGGGACAAAGCAGGCTTCGCGCAGAGCAAGGACCCAGATGCGGGGCTCGATCCCAGGACCCTTGGATCGTGACCTGAGCCAAAGGCAGACGCTTAACAACTGAGCCGCCCACGCGCCCCTGAATGACAAATTCTTGAAGAGAGATGCAGGCAGCATACCTCCATAACTGCCAGAAATGCCATTTTTCATTATATTCCATTTTGAGCCTACAATAATTTGCTTACCATATTAAGCCCAAACTTTTGTCTAATTTCAAAGAGAATAAAATACTTAGGATTAAGTTTTACAAAAGAAGTGTAAAATGCATATTCTGAAAACTACAAAATATTGTTGAAAGAGATTAAAGAAGACCAAAATAAATGGAAGCCTATCTCTTGTTCATAGAGTGGGAGGTTTAGTATTGTTAAAATTACAATACTCCTCAAATTGATCTATAGATTCAAGACAATATCTGTCAAAATTCCAACTGTATTTTTGGTTCTTTTTGCAAAAATGGATGAGCTGATCTGGAAACTCAACGGATTCTGAACAACCAAAACAATCTTGAAAAAGAATAAAGTTGGAGAATTCACACTTCTGATTTCAAAATTACTATACAAAGCTACAACACTCAAAACAGTCTGGCACTGGCAGGGTGCCTGGGTGGCTCAGTGGGTTAAGCAGCCGACTCTTGATTTCAGCTCAGGTCATGATCTCAGGGTAGTGAGATCAAGCCCCATGTTGGGCTACATGCTGGGCATGGAGCCTGCTTAAGATTCTCTCTCTCCCTGGTCTTCTGCCCCTCCCCGTCCCCCAAAAAAGCAGTCTGGTACTGGCATAAGGATAGACCTATAGATCAATGGAATAGAACCTCAAATCCAGAAATAAACTTATTCAACTATGGTCAATTGATTTTCGACAAGGGTATCAAGACTATTTAATGGTAGAAAAAATAGTGTTTTCAACAAATGATGCTGGGACAACTGGATATCCATAGGCAAAAGAATGAATTTGGACGCCTACTTTATACCATATTCAAAATTAAAAAGTGCTTCAAAGGACACTATCAGGAAAGTAAAAATTTAACCCGTGGAATGGGAGAAAATATTTGCAATATATCTGACAAAGGCCTACTACCCAGAAGATATAAAGAATTCTTTTGACTCAATAGTAAAAAGACAAGCAATCCTATTAAAAGTGTACAAAAGATTTGCATAGGCATTTTTCAAAAGACAATATGCAAATGGCCAGTAAGCACATGAAGAAGAGGCGCTCAGGTCTTCACTGGTGCACTGGTAATCAGGCGAATGCAAACAAAACCACAAGAAGATATCATTTCACAACCACTAGGATGGCTATTAAAATATATATATTTTTTTAAGATGGAAAAGAACAAGTGTTGGTGAGGATGTGGAAAAACTGGAGTCCTCATGCATTGCTGGGAGGAATGTTAAAAGGTGGAGCCACTATGCAAAACAGTTTCCAGATCCGCAAAAAATTGAAACTGATGAGAGTTCCCACATGACTCAGCAATTTCCCTCCTAGTATTATATCCAAGAGAACTGCACACATGTGTGCACACAAGAACTGGAGCACTGAGGGTTCATAACAACCTTATTCTTAGTAGCCCCCAAGTGGAAACAACCAAAATGTTTATCAACTGATGAATGGATAAACGAAATGGGCTATATCCACACAGTGGAATATTATTTGGTCACTAACAGGAATGTTCTGATACATGCTGCAGCAGGGAAAAACCCTGAAAACGTTATGTTAAGTGCAAGAAGCCAGACATATTGTCTGATTCCTTGTGTATGAAACGTCCAGCATCGACAAGAATTGAAAATGACTTCCATGTTACTGGGCTTCTTTTGGGGGTGATGAAAATATTCTGAAATTAAGGAACACATTAGTGAATATACAAATTCATAATGTATTAAAAAACCACTGAGCTGGACACTTTAAAGGTGAACTTTATGGTATGTGAATATTATCGCAGTAATAGAGCTAAAAACAAACAAACAAATAAACAAATAGTACACAGAAGAGGCCCTGGCCATAAGGACAAACTAAGATTTTAACAACAGAGAACTTGTCCCAGACAAATTACATCCAATAAGGAGCACAGGACAAATATGAGCTAGAAAATGTCAT